>NW_006921673.1:3476089-3546168 GCF_000298275.1 Orycteropus afer afer | reverse complement strand
CAAGATTATCTTCTGTGTCTGTGTTAATTGGTTTCCCTTTTCTTTGTTGAAGAGGGTCTGTGCAATCCTTCTGCCTAGTCCGCCATCTTGCCCCGCCTCCTTTTCTGTCTTTTTAATGCCAGTTTGCTTTTAAGGCACCTATTTAAGGTATAGTTAATTCATGGTAGGAACAGAGAAAAAAAGAGAGGATGTGAAGTGGAGGGAAGTTCTTTCCCCTAGAGACAGTGATGGATTTAGGGAATTTTATACAATGGAATGGAGCCCTGGTGACACAGTGGTTAAGCCCTCAACTTCTAACAGAAAGTTTGGCAGTTTGAACACACCAGCTACTCTACAGGGGAAGGATCTGTCTGTCTGCTTCTGTAGTGATTTACAGCCTTGGGAACTCACCAGGCAATTCTACTATGTCCCATAGGGTATCTATGAGTCAGAATTGACTTGATAGCAATGGTTCTTCTTCTTCTTCTTTTTTTTTTTTTGGTAGAGATAACAAGAAGGATGATTTCATGGGCTGGTCTGTGAGCAGAAAAGGAAGAATTGGGTATTTTGAAGATCCACTTACATTTTTCAAAGATGAATTCCTTTCAATTTTATATTCAAAATTACTTATTCACTTAAAATGTTGATTGTATCCTTTCATCTCTAGTAACTGGAATTATTAAAAACTCCAATTAGCTTATATTGGAGTTTGACATCCAAGGGATGCCTCTATTAAAATGATTGCTGCTGTGCAATGTGGTCTGCAGACATCTCTGATGTCTTTACCAAAAGACGTGTATTCAATATAAAAAGAATGGAGCAGTGGTCGTTCATGGCTACCTTCAATATGAGAACATGCTGGAATATTTTATTGTTCAGTTGGCACTGAAGTCTGCTGTAAAATGATTTTTATGGATGCTATTTTCTGGGAGACTCACAGAACTGAGAATTGCATGTCATGAGGCCATGATCCCAAGGAGCAGAAATCAAATAAATAAAGGTCTTATGGAATTATGGTCTATGGGATATATTTTCTTCTCAAAATGAGTCCATAGTTCACTTTGATGGTGAGTTTAAATGGATCATACAAGAATAGAAAAATACATCTATCTTTAAGGGGTAAAAAGTTTCATTTAAGAATTTCCCCCGTAAAATAATACTTGAGGTCTAAAATTCCAACAGAAAGGTGGGATAAGAAAAGAGAAATAGCTCTTATGATAAAGGGATATACTTTAATATATAATAAAGCTTTGATTCAATGATACTCATATTTGTTGTTGTTGTTGTTATGTGCCGTTGAGTCGGACCCGACTCATAGTGACCCCTCCTTGGGTTTCTGAGGCAGTATCACTACAGAAGTAGATTGCCCCATCTTCCTTCTGAGAACTGGCTGTTGGGTTTGAACTGCCAGGCTTTTGGTTAACAGTCTAGTGCCTTAGGCATTATGCTACCAGAGCTCCCATACTCATGTTTAGATAGTGATAAATGGCAATAGAGAGCTTACCATTCCACAGGTGTATATTCCCAGGTGATCTTTCAGACAGGTATACTAATAGGGGTTCTCCTTGAGATGTAGGATAATTACAAGAAGAAAGAACCAAAAGTTAGTTGGCTACAGCTGGAGAGCAAGGAGGTGGATTTAAGTGGGCACAAAATGTAACACCAACTTTGCTCTGGGTTGGTTAATCATCTCTATAGAAGAATAACTTGGGAAGAGTTTTTAAAGTATAGATTTCCTTAATCAATCCCATAGAAATTCTGACCAAATGTTCAGTAGGTCCAGCTCAAGGAAACTTTTTAATAAAACATCTTCCATGTAATTTTAAGGAGGCAGAACATTTTAGCACATTATGTGAGAACAATAATTAACAAAAGCTTCATATTTGGAGACACAGACATCCTTTAGACATTTTTGTTCTTTCAGACTATTAAGTAAGTTGACTCATTTAGTTGCTAATGCAACATATTGGGCAACCTTTTGTAATATGGATGAAAAATTTAAATTATTGTGACTAATTTGTAGCTATAAGCAGAAACCAAATGATTGAAATCTAAAAGGAATAAATGCAAGATATTTCAGTCTATAGTAAAAAGACAAGAAAGTTCTAGAGTCAGTCTTTCCTACAAGTGTGTTAGAGTCAAATAATATATTTGATGAACTAACACTGCAAATGACTATACAAATATTGTTGATGATGTTAGTAACCACTGAGTCTGCTCTAACTCATGGGGAGGGCTTGTACAACAAAATGAAACTCCTGTGTCCTGTGCCAGTGCTGTGCCATCTCCATAATCGTCTGTGTTCTAGACGCCATTATTGTGGACTATAAATTTTGAGTGTCTTCCACCCTAAGGGGCTCATCTTGCACTATAATTGCAATATTCTTTAGTGATCCATAGGGATTTCATTGGCTAATTTCCAGAAATAGACCACCAAACTTTTCTTCCATTTTACTTAATCTTGCAGTTGCGCTGATCTCCTGTTCACGATGAATGACCCTAATGGTATTTGAAATACTGGTGCCACAGCTTCCAGCTTCACAGCAACAAACAAGCCACTGCAACATGACAAATTGACAGATGGTTGGTGGAAACAGATATCCAAAGAAATTAATGTTAAGCAGTAGTAAATGTTCAATCTATGTCCTTTTGGGAGCTCTGGTTGTGTAGTGGCTAAGGCATTTGACTGCTAACCAGAAGGCTGGTGATTCAAACCCACCAGCCACTCCTCAGAAGGAAGGTTGGGCAAACTACTTCCATAATGATACTGCCTCAGAAACTCAAGGAGGGGTTGCTATGAGTCAGATCCAACTCGATGGCATGTCCTTTCAAATGATATTAAGCATTTTAAATAATTTGTTTATAATTGTCTAAAACCTCTTGCTGTAGAGTCAATTCCAAACCATAATAATCCTGTAGGACAGAGTATTACCTCATAGGGTTTCCCAAGTTATAAATTTTTATAGAATCAGTCTGCCACATTTTTCTCCTGTGGAGCAGCTAGTGGGTTCAAAGCACTAATCTTTCAGTTAGCAGCCAAGGGCTTAAACTACTGTGTCACCAAGGCTCCGTTCTATTGTATTTTTAATTTAACAATTAAAAATATGTCTAATTAACAATTTTTAATTGATAAGTCCCCTTTTAAAATGAGGTGAATAATAACAAATGCAAGGAGTAACAAATCAAGAATATTATGGTACAGCAAATAAACAAGGACGATGCTAAAATGGTTGATAAAATTCTCCATGTCCCTTGCAAGAGCTACTCCTTTATTTTAAATTCAGATTGTACATTCCTGTGCAGAATGCAAAGGCAGGATTCTGGAGCTTCCAGAATCCAAAATAATAAGGACAAAAATAATCATTACTCTAAGAATAATAATTGCTGTATGAGGGTGTAGATCCAAATGCCTTACCTGGCTTATCTCCTTTCACTGTCACAATAGCTTTGTAGAGTAAAGTTTTTTCTCCCCATTAAAAGTAAGGCTAACTTGTGCAAGGATCTAATTCTATGTCCTCCCTGGAATCTTTATCCCTGCCTTAGTATGGTAGTTCACAGGGACCCTGGTGGTGTGATAGTTAAGCACTTGACTGCTAACCAAAACATTGGCAGTTTGAACCTGCCAGCAGCTCTGTGGAAGAAAGACCTGGTGATTTGCTCCAATAATGATTACAACTGAGAAAACTTTATGGGGCAATTCTACTTCACATGGGGTCACTTTGAGTCAAAAACGGACTTGATGGCCCCAACAACAGTATGAAACTTCATGTTAGAGAAGGCATAGGCCCCTCTTTTCTGTTGATCATGAAAAAGAAACAAAACCAAATTCATTGCTGTGGTGTCAGTTCCAACTCACAGAGACCCCCACTGGGTTTCTGAGGCTATAAATCTTTACAGAAGCCCTATCTTCCTTCTGTGGAGCGGCTGGTGGGTTTGAACTACTGACCTCTGTTTAGCAGCCAAATGCCTTAACCACTGAGCCACCAGAGCTTCTTTATTGATCATGAAATGGTCACTAAATTCTAAATTTTCAGTGTTGCTCTGAGGGGACTGTGTATATTTAGGGTCACCTGATATTCTGTGGACTTTGAGATCAAAGACTCTGATTTTAAGGGTCATGGGTTTTGTAACCTCTCCCAGTGGGTAAATTAAGTAGAAGAGGGAAAGTTCAGACCTATGTCAGGTATCTAGGTGTCTTAGTCAACCTGCCAACGTGTGCTGCCAGAGGACCTTTGTTTTTGTTGTTTGTTGCCGTTGAGTCAGCCTCTGACTCATAGCAACGTCATGCATGTGGAATGAAAAGTTGTTTGGTTCTATGCCATCCCCATGATTAGTTGTGGATCAAACTGTTGTGATTCACAGGAATTTCATTGACTGATTTTCAAAGGTAGATTGCCAGACCTTTCTCCCTTTGTCTTAGTCTGGAAGCCCTGTTGAAACCTGTTCGGTAACACAGAAACACATAAGCCTCCACTAATGAACAGGTGGTGTTTGTGCATGAGGTGCATTAGAGAGAAGTGGAACCTAGGTTTTCTGCATGGACCTTGAGAATTATACCACTCAACTATTACTGCCCACCCCTTCAGATGGCTGAAATGATTGGCTCCTCCTTCTATGTCTAACTTGCTGAATTGTGCTCATCTAGAGAATGTAAATGTGGACAAAAAATGTTTCCCTTGAATCAGAGAAAGATGATTAGAACTGACGCTAAGAAATATTCTTCCCATATAATTGCAGTTGGATAATTTAGTAATCTACCCAGAATTATTTAACAAATCTCTTCAGGATCAATAATATTTAAAGAAGTTCCAAGTAGTTATACTAGTAATCTTCCTGTCTACAAAATTTCCAGCTGAGCAAAATTAGAATACAATGTTCGGGGAGTGGAGCTGCCATTTACTAAAGTAGTTCCCAAAGAGATTCATCTAGTGAAAATGATAATGCAGACAGCCAAATTCTCATCTGGATTTTTTATTGCGAATTGAAATTCATACAGAATATATAATCACTTTTTTTTTTATTGGAGCTCTGGTAGCATAGTGCCTAAGGCACTTGACTGCTAATCAGAAGGCTGGTGGTTCAAATCCACCAGCCACTTCTCAGAAGGAAGATGGGACAATCTACTTCCCTAGTGATACTGCCTCGGAAACCCAAGGATGGGTCGCTATGAGTCGAGTCTGACTTGATGGAACATAACAACAACAACAACAAGGTATTCCAAAAGTCAAGTAGGAAATAGTAAAAAAGCAAGATTAAAAATCCAAACTTGAAATAACAACATACGTTTTCTATTTGACCTCTGCCAAAAATATTTTAACAGACACCTAATGCCACCAAATCCAAATCCAACCTTAAATGTCCTTCAAGTTTCCTCTCCATCTTTCACCTTACCTACCAACTTGAAATATGCAAGGATAGCATGTTCCCTTGTTGCTGGTCATTTCTTGGAACATAAAAGGTGAGGAGATTTTGGATGTGTTGCTGCTTTCTAGACCCAGAAGGCTCAGATAAAGTTCAAGATTGCCAAGCTCAAGTTAGAACTATCAAAGTAATATTTTAGTCTTTTCTTTTTCTCCCTGTTTTCTAATATCTAGTAAGTCAAAAGATATTACTGGCAATTCTACAACTTAAAACACTTTCAAATCCAAGAATTTTCCTTCATTCCCACTGGTTATTAAATTCAGGTTCAAAACATTATTGGTTGGGACTTTTACAGTTGTCTGCTATGTCTCTGACTGCATGCATCTCTCAAGTTCCACTTCTAAACTTCTATCTTAGTTATTTTTCTAAAATCACAAATGTAATGATCATACTTTGCTGATCAGAACACATGTCTCCCATTACCCAGTTCTTTAAGATTCTTTAGGATATGTCCTCAGTCTGCTGTCCTCATCCTCCCTTCTGCTTACCCCTGGCCTCTATCGCATCCACTCCTTAGACACCATTTGTGCTGGGCTGTGCATCCTTCCATATATTTGTGAGTCACAAACTCCAATGTGGATTAGAACCGTCTCACCTGGAGAATTTCTAAAACACTGATTCCTGGATCACACCTCCCAGAGTATCAGGAGGTCTGAATTTGAGCCTCAGTTGGCATTTCTAATAAGAACTCAAGAGATGATCATGCTGTTGTTCTGGGGACCACACTTTGAGAATAATTTATCTTAAGCAAGCTAGCTTTTCTACCAGGTAAAATTTTGAATCAGTTCAAAAGTCACTTTTGTTTTTCTCTCTTGGTGGGCTTAACCACTCCATAAGTGTGCACTTTCCTTTAGGTTTGCAAACTTTATTTGTAGCCTAGAACTGTAATTTGTTAATCTGCCCATATTTTCCCCTGGGCCATGAGCTCCTTAAGGTTAGGGGGTGTCTTATATTCATTTTTATATTCCCAGACTTCCAATGGTGGAGAGGAACTCAATTATCCTCGCTGAGTGAATGAGCATCGGCAGTATTATATCTGTGTTCTTGACTGGGACAATTTTCCAGCTGTAGACTTGGCTGTGCTGTCTATTAACTTTCAAAGCTACTGGTACATGCATTTCAGTGACCTTTTGATAACATTTCACAGCTCTTAACAATTCACCAAAGGGAAATTTAAAACAACTCTAATCTTACATTCTAATGAAAAAAAGAAACATACATGACAGGTAGTCAGAAATCAGTCTGAGGAAATTCAATACAACATGAAACAAAAGACTTGAAAATTACCCTGGACATTTTATGAGCCCCTGGATAATATCATCTCTTTGCTAAAGGTGTGGCTTTGTGATGAAACATAACTGAGATATTGTGTCAGTTATGTGAAAAACATCAGGTGAATGAAAAAGTCATCAGAACTGTGGCTTGGGAATGTGTTGACTGAACAAGTAGATGATTTATTGTTTCACTTTCAAATGGGTGTTCCTTCATTGTGTTAACACAGTCTAAAGGGCATATATGGATTTATGTGATCCATAGCCCATAGCCCTCAAGTTGATTCAACTTACAGTGACCCTATAAGACAAGGTAGAAATACCCCACAGGGTTTCCAAGGCTGTAAATCTTTATGGAAGAAGACTATTTCATCTTTCTCCCATGTAGTAGTTGGTGGATTCAAACTACCAACCTTTTGGTTAGCAGTCAACTGGTTAGCTTTAGCAACTGTATCACCAGAGCTCAATTATATGATCCACAGAAATATGGACAAGATTCTTAAAAAAGGCCAAACTCTTTATTTGTTTTTAACTCATGATCCAAAGACACTGACTCTGCCACATAATACTTCAAGACAGGAGCCAAAATCTTCTATTTCTATTTGATAGTACACCTGATAACTGGAACTATTTATTGCTCAGAAATCCAGAGTAGTTCTTAACACAAAAACAAGGTGAAAACACTTTCAAGATCCAGAGGTATGAAAGAGTCCATGAAATGCTGGTAGGTGTGGTGAGGCTAAGGGATGGGAGTGGAAGATGGGGTTGGACAGGAGAGCTAACTCATCGTGTGAAGGACCATACATGTCATATTTAGGATTCTGAATTTAATTCTGCAATCATTTGGGAGCCATTGGCCACATTCCAGATTGGGAATGAATTGTAAGGAATTAGAAGAAGAAGGACTAATTATAAAGTTATGGAAAAGATTGGGACCTGAGCCAATGTAGGGCATAGATGATGATGAAAGGGGATGGACCCAAGAATATTTCAGAGAAAGATTTTATCGAACTTAGAACTTAGAGTCCCTTTAGTGCGAAAGGTTAACACACTCAGCTGCTAACTGAAAGGTTGGAAGTTCAAGTCCACTGAGAGAGATGTTGAAAAAAAAAAAGATCAGGTGATCTACTTCTAAAAATCAGTCATTGAAAACTCTATGGAGCACAGTTCTACTTTTACAAACATGGGTTTGCGATGAGTTTGAATCAACTTGATGGCAAATGGAACATCAATTGGATGAGGAGAAAAAGAGTAAGGAAAAGGAAAGACAGATGGCTCTGTGGCTTTTAGCTTGGAAATGTAACTGGTTGGTATGCTTCTAATTAAGATAGGATTCTTGGGAAGAAGGTAAAATATTGATGAGAAGTGATTTTTCATTAGTTAAAAAATGTCTATTGATTTCCAACTTGCATCAAGTATTAAGCCAAATATTCCTTTCTTTCTTCATTTTATGTGTGCCCATGGATTGAATTGTGTTTCCAAAAAATACAGTTCAACATGGCTAGGCTAGGATTCTTGGTAGTTTTGCACTTATGTAATGATGTAGTTTGGCAGTTATGTAATAACGTAATCTTCCCCCATGATATGATCAATGCATTGATCCTCCATTTGCGATGTGTTGTAAATCCTGACCTCTATGTGCTAATGTATGCAGAGCAAATAATCTGAGAAATTTTTCTTTCTCCTGGCACCTACAGTTTCATATACTTTATTTGCATGGTCCCCCTCCCACAAGTGTGCCATGCATCTTATTTACATTATTAGCAAGCTATCCAATCCCCTGGGTAGGTCATAAACCTTCACATTTGCCTTTTTCCCACCCACTCCTTTGGTGGGAGTTAGAAAGACTATGGTTAGAGGGTCATTTTAAACAACTCACTGTTCCACATTACCATGGACTACCAAAAGAACAAACAAATCTGTCTTGGAAGTACAGCCAGAATGCTCCTTAGAAGTGAGGATGGTGTGACTTCATCTCATACTTTGAGCATGGGACCATTCTCTAGATCAGGACATCATGATTGGTAAAGCAGAGGGTCAGTGAAGAACAGGAAGATCCTGTTAAGATGTGGTAACACAGTGGCTGCAAGGATGGCTTCAAATAGTAAGGATTGTGAGCTGGTCTTAGAGCAGGCACTGTTTTGTTCTGTTGTATATGGGGTTGTTTTGAATCAGAACCAACTGGAAGGCACCTAACAACAATGTGTTAATGAGAATTAGGTTATGTTTGTTATGTTAATAAGGCAGGGTTAGGGTGGGATGCAACACCCATTTTCAGGTCACAGCCTTGGTTTGATGTAAGGGGGTGTTTTCCTGGGGTGTAGCCTGCATTACTTTTTGTTTCACAAGAAATAATAAGAGAGAGAAACTAGCAGAGAGAGAGGGACCTGAGTGCCACCAAGAAAGACCAGCCAGGAGTGAAGGGTGTCCTTTTACTCAGACTGTGCTGAGCCTAGACCCAGGTGAAGACTGATGCCAAGACACATGTAAATCTCCAAGGATCACAGAGATGACAGATATTGAAATGAGACGAGGACCTTCCCCCAGAGTCAATAGAGAGAGGGAACAGTCTCCAAGAGCTGGCACCCTGAATTCAGACTTGTAGCCTCCTAAACAGTGAGAGAATAAATTTCTGTTTGTTAAAGCCATCCACTTGTGGTATTTCTGTTATAGCAGCAATAGACAACTAAGACAGTGTGTGTGTGGGAAGGAACAACTATGTGGAAAATATCCTATTGAGAGGAACCATTAAGCATTCACTTTGGAGGTACAGACACAGTCATTCTGCAACTTGGATCAGCTATTTAACATGTCCAAGTGTCAATATGCTCATATGTAAAATGAAGTCTTCTGAGAATTAGAAATGATATACATAAAACATCTGGCACAAAGTACTTCATCAAGAAATATATCCAGGACTATTTAGCTCTGTTTTTACTGCACTGATTCTTGTAACTATTATAGAATGCTAAACAAACATGAGACAGATTTTCCCTGGTGCCATGACACTCTCAGGAGATATGGTTGCTGGGAGGGTAGCAAGTGACTCTGTCTTCTGTTATAGTATGCTAAATGGCTCCATGGTAGCTTGAGAGCCCATATTGTAGCTCCTGAGGGAACTATGTTAAAACCAAGGAGTAATTTAGGCACTGGTCTCATTAGGGTCTATTATTCATTCATGTAAACAATATTTAAAGGATCTCAACCAAAACCAAACTTACTGCCTTCAAGTTGATTCTGACACATAGCGACCCCCATTGGGTTTCTGAGGTTGTAAATCTTTATGAAAGCACACTGTCCCATCTTTCTTCTGCAGAGCAGCTGGTGAGTTCAAACCACCAAACTTTTGATTAGCGGCCAAATGCTTTAACTACTACACCACCAGGATCTAGTAGTACTTATATAATATTTTATCAAAATTCATAAAAGACATAAATAAGTTTAGAGTGCAAAAATTGAATTAGCTAAAAAAGCCAAACCAAATTCATTGCCAATTCTGACTCATAGTGACCCCTTTTGGGTTTCTGAGGTTATAAATCTTTGTGGAAGTAGATTTCCCCACCTTCCTTCCTCAGAGTGCCTGGTGAGTTTGAACTCCTGACCTTCTGGTTAGCAGCCAAATGGCTTATCCACTACACCACCAGAACTCCTTTAATATACGCATTCATATATGCAATCTCATTCAATCAGTATGGTGATAGATTCTCCCAGTTGATAAAATAGTTCAGTATAGTTTGATTTATTTCTCATATGAGTGCACAATGTTACAGATATTTTAAAATTAGAGATCATATTCTTAAACAGGGATCAAGGAACTATGGCTTACAGGCCAATTTCACCACCTATTTTTGCAGCTGAACTTTAACTGGAACTCAGCTATGCCCATTCTCTTACATCTGGTGTACGGCTGACTTTGTGCTACAATGGCAGAGTTGAATAGTTGAGACAGAGACCATATGGACAGCAAAGTCTAAAATGTTTACTCTCTGGCCCTTTACAGGAAAAAAAAAAAAAAAAAAGCCAACTCCAGCTCTAAAAGGATTATGGAGACTTGGCTTTATACTAGAATTTGAAAAAGCTCAAATGCTGTAAAGGCCAGGCAAAAAGAGCAAATATAAATGATTTGGGCTGATCAAATGTAAAGAGGATGGAAAAGTGTGGACGTTTTTAAGGATCGTAGTTGAGAATACACTCCTGCCTACTTTTTCCAAAGTGAAATGCAAGCCCTGGGGCTTCACTTCTTCCAAATTTGGGAAACAAGGCAAATTTCTGTTTCTTTAATCAAACTTCCAGGTTCCCAATCATTTTCAGGGTAAACCACAGTGCTCTCACCACCATTTTGCCACCTCTGGCTCAGAAACATAAGAAGGTGAATACAAAAGGGCACAGCTGATTCTTATTTTGCAGATGGTTTTGCCTCCTTCCTACGATGGCCTCAGTGGGCAGATTGAATCTATGTAATGCAAAGAATGACAGACAGCAAGGAAGGAGAAAAGCACCAGGCACATCCATCAATTTCAATATAAAACCTATCACATCTAAGGCGATGATGTCTGAGACAGGGAGGACAAAGACATGGCAATACCTGCAGGAGGCTGAACAACTGAAAGAAGTAGAAAAAAATGCATTTACCTGAGCTGCCAAATCACAGCAGATGGTGAGATCTGAAGGGAGATAAACATTAAGGCCTGGAAAGCAAGCAATTCATCCTGTCAGCTTTCAAAGAGCTGGCGCAGGTGAAAGATCAGCCTAAGAACTAGATAGAAACTGTACAACAGCAATGTTTGACAACAATCAAACCTGCCTATAGGGCAGGTGATGGAGTGGTAACCTGCTGAGAGTAGTGGAATCCCTTTAGCAATAGAAAGCACCCCTAAAACTCCATGAAGTTAAATAGTAAAAAATAACCAGGTGTGAGAAATTGGAAGAAAATAGAGCATGCAATACAGAAAGAACAAATTGGTGGATGATGAAGTGACAGTTATCTTCAGATAGAGGACGAAGAGTGAGATAGCCTTGAGCTAACATAGAATCTGTAGATTCTGGGTTTGTTTTTCCTATTTCTAGCTCCCAATTTAGATGCCTTGATTGAGTTTGATTCCCAGACAGTGCATAAGGCACAACCACCACTAGTCTGTCAGTGGGAGCTTGCATGCTCCTAAGATGCTGAGCAAGTTTCAGCAGAGCTTCCAATCTAAGAGAGACTGAAAACAAAGTCCTGACGATGTACTTCTGAAAATCAGGCAATGAGTGAAAATCCTATGAATCGAAATAGCCAAGGAAGCATTTGATTCCATAGTGTATGGCGTTGTTGAGAGATGGGGTCAACTCTATGATAGCTCTCTCTCTCTCACACACACACACACACACACACACACGCTTCCAAGCTTATTGAATCTTGAGTAGGTCACTGCTGATTCTGCTGTGTGCCATTGAGAGGCTGTCTCCACTCCCATATTTTCCCCCACACATTAATTCATTCACCACAAATATCTATTAAGTCACTTATGTGTCAGTGAACAAAAGAAAACTCCTTTCCTCTTGGAGTTTATGTTCTACTATTTTCTAGTTTTTCTTAATTTTCCTTTTATAAGAAAGATATAATAAAAATCGTATCTACTTATAGAATGAAAAAGAATTCCCATAGGCCATATCAGGAGGTTTGGCAAAAGTAAGGACTTAACAAATGTTAGATTTATTAAAGTTAATATCTTTATATCTATTTTCCATGCTCTGTTAGTGTCTTGTTAATAAACAGATTTGATGATGACACTCTCTTCTAAATGCCTTTTTGTGACTTAGAGCAGAGGTTAGCAAGTTTTCTCTGCAAATATTTATGTAATCAATATTCTTGACTTTCTGGGTTCTCCAGTCTCTCTTGAAGCTACTCAACTCTGTTAGTTTTAGCACCCATAGATGATATGTAAATGAATGTATGTTGCTTTGTTGTAATAAAACTTTATTTACAAAAACTGGTATTCGGCCAATATTGGCACACAGGACATAGTTTGCCAATTCCTGATCTAGTCTGAAGCTGAAGATCTAAACTCATTAGCATAGGAAAAACACTCTTTCAAATCTGATACCAAATTTTATTTACATCTCATCATCCTCCATTCATCTTGTAAAAGTGAATAGGTTGCTATTCTTTGAATCCATTTTATACTTTCTTACCTATCTTTAAAAAATTGATTGGAACAAAAGTTAACTCAAAATCAATCAATGTTCTAAATGAAACACTAAAACCAAGGAACTCTTAGAACAAAACATGGGGGTAATGTTTTGGGGTGTAATTTTTGACAATGGACTCTTAGATATGACACAAAAGGATGAGAAACAAAAGACAAAATAGATAAATTAGACTTCATCAAAAACTTTTGTTCATCAAAGGTTCTCAGCAGATAATCCACAGAATGGGAGAAAGTATTCAGAAATCATGTAACTGATAAGGATTTAATATCCAAAATAGATAAAGAACTTCTCATACTCAATGACAAAAAGAGCAACAATCCAGTCAAAAATGAGCAAAGGATGTAAAGACATTTCATCAAAGAAGATAGACATATAGCAAGCACATGAAAAGATGGTTAATGTTATTAGTCATTAGGGAAATGTAAAAAAAAAAAAACCACAATGAGATACTATTTTACATCCATTGTTGTTGTTAGGTGCCATTGAGTCATCTCTGACTAAGAGCGACCCTATGCACAGTGAAACAAAACACCACCCAGTCCCATGATCCTTGCTATACTTGAGCACATTGCCACAGCCACTGTGTCAGTCCACCTCATTGAAGGCCTTCCCCTCTTTCGTCGACCCTCCACCTTACCAAGCTTGACATCCTTCTTCGGGGAATGGTCCCTTCTGACAACATGACAAAAGTAGATGAGACAAAATCTGGACATTCTTGCTTCCAAGGAGCATTCTGGCTGTACTTCCTCCAAGACAGGTTTGTTAGTTCTTTTAATAGTCCATGGTACTTTCAGCATTCTTTGCCAACACCACAACTCAAAAGCATCAACTCTTCTTCAGTGTTCCTTATTCATTGTCCAGCTCTCATGCCTATGCGGTGATTGAAAATATCATGGCTTGTGTCAGGCTCACCTTAGTCCTCAAGGCGACATCTTTGCTCTTCAGCACTTGAAAGAGGTCCTTTGCAGCCAACTTGCCCAGTGCTATACGCCATCTGATGCCCTGCCTGCTGCTTCCATTGGTGTCGATTATAGAACCAAGCAATATGAACCCTTTGACAACTTTCATCTTTTCTCCATTTATCGTGATGCTGCTTGTAAGTCTAATTGTGATAATTTTTGCTTCCTTAATATTGAGATGTAATCCATACTGTAGTCTGTATTCTTCAGTCTTCATCAGGAAGTGCTTCAAGTCATCCTCGCTTTCAACAAACAATGTTTTGTCATCAGTGTATAGCAGGTTGTTATGATTCTTCCTCCAATCTTGATGCCACATTCCTCATCATATAGTCTGGCTTCTCAGATTATTTGCTCAGCATATAGATTGAATATGTATGGTGAAAGGATATAATCCTGACACACTCTCTTCTTGATTTTAAACAATGCAGTGTACCTTTATTCTGTTTGAATGACAGCCTCCTGGTCCATGTACAGGTTCCTCATGAGTACAATTAAGTGTTCTGGAATTCCCATTCTTCTCAATGTTATCCACAATTTGTTATGATCCACACAATCAAATGCTTTTGCATAGTCAACAAAACACAGGTAAACATCTTTCTGGTATTCTTTGCTTTGAGCCAAGATCCATCTGACATCAGCTATGATATGCCTCATTCCATGTCCTTTTCTGAATCCAGCTTGAACCTCTGGAAGTTCTCTGTCAATATATTGCTGCAATCATTTTTTAATTATCTTCAGTAAGATTTTACTTGCGTGTGATATTAATGATATTGTTGGATAATTTCCACATTCTGTGGGATCACCTTTCTTTGTAATGGGTAAAAATATGGAACTCTTCCAGTCAGTTGGCCAGGTAGCTATCTTTCAAATTTCTTGACATAACCAAGTGAATGCCTCCAGTGGGGCATCTGTTTGTTGAAACATCTTAACGGATATTCTATCCATTCCTGGATCCTTGTTCTTTGCCAATTCCTTCAGTGAAGCTTCGACTTCTTCCTTCAGTACCATTGGGTCTTGATCATATGCCACCTCCTGAAATGCATAAAGATCTACCAGTTCTTTTTGGTACAGTGACTCTGTGTATTCCTTCTATCTTCTTCTTTTTTCTTCTTTCAGTATATATTTTTAGGGGCTTCTCTAGATACTACATTATGCATGTGCATAACTTATCGTATCTACTGGTGTCAATACTTTACCAGTTCAAGAGAAGTACAGAAATCTTACTTCTTATTTAGTTCCTTTACCTTCCCTATTTAGCATAATTGTATGAAATTTTCCCTCTAAATACATTTAAAACCACATAGGATAGTTTTATAATATTTGCTTCAACCATCAGCCATAATTTTTAAAACACACACGAGTAGATAGAAAGCATATTATATTTATTCATGATTTTTTTTCTTTCTGTTGTTCTTTCTTCCTTCCTGATGTTCAAGATGTTTTTCTTTTTCTTTTCTTTCTATTTAGAGCCTTCTATTTTCTTTTGAGGGAGCTCTGGTAGCATAGTGGCTAAGGCACTTGACTGCTAACCAGACGGCTGGTGGTTCAAACCCACCAGCCACTCCTTGGAAGGAAAGTTGGGCAGTCCTACTTCCGTAGTGATACTGCCTCAGAAACCCAAGGAGGGGTCGCTATGAGTCAGGGCTGACTCGACGGCACATAACAACAACAACAACATCTTCTTTTGATGTGTTCTGCATCACTCAATATTTTACCTATAGAATCTTTCAATATTGCAACTTGAGGCTTAAATTTTTTCCTCAGTTCTTTCAGCTTGAGAAATGCGGAGCATGTTCTTCCATTTTGGTTTTCTAACTCCACGTCTTTGCACATTTTATTACAGTAATTGGCTTTGTCTGTGTGAGCTGCTCTTTGAAATCTTCTGTTTAGCTCTTTTATCTTGTCATTTCTTCCATTTGTTTTAGCTACTTTCCAGTAAAGGCCAAGTTTCAGAGTCTCTTCTGACATCCATTTTGGTCTTTTCTTCTTTTCTCATCTCTATAATGACCTCTTGCTTTCTTCATGGATGATATTCTTGATGTCATCCCACAATTCTTTTGGGTTTTGGTTCAATGCATCAAATCTGTTCTTTACATGGTCTCTAAATTGAGGAGGGATATATTCAAAGCCATATTTTGGCTCTCATGGACTTGTTTTAATTGTCTTCAACTTCAACTTGAACTTGCATATGAGCAGTTGATTGTCTGTTCCACAATCAGCTCCTGACCTGGGTTTGGCTGAAGATAATGAGTTTTCCGTCACCTCTTGCCACAGATGTAGTCAATTGAATTCCTGTGTATTCCAAGCGGTGAAGCCCACATGTATAGCCACTATTTGTGTTGTTGAAAAAAGGTGTTTGCAATGAATAAGTCATTGGTCTTGTAAAATTCTATCATGTGATCTCCAGCATTATTTCTGTTACCAAGGCCAAATTTTCCAACTACTGGTAATTCTTCTTCATTTCCAACTTTTGCATATCAATCACCAGTAATAATCAACATATCTTGATTGCATGTTTGGTCAATTTCAAACTGCAGAAGGTGGTAAAAACCTTCAGTTTCCTTGTCTTTGGTTTTGGTGGTTTGTGTATAAATTTGAATAATCATAGTATTAACTGTTCTTCCTTGTAGGCATATGGATATTATCCTATCACTGACAGCATTGTACTTCAGGATAGATCTTGAAATATTCTTTCTAAGCATAAATGCCATGCCATTCCTCTTCAATTTGTCATTCCCAGCATAGTGAATCATATGGTTATTGGATTCAAAATGGCCAAAATCAGTCCATTTCAGCTCACTAATGCCTAGGATATCAATCTTTATGCCATTTCATTTTTGACAACTTCCAATTTTCCTAGATTCATACTTTGTACATTCTATGTTCCAATTATTAATGGATGTTTGCTGCTGTTTCTCCTCAATTTGAGTCATGCTATGTCAACAAATGAATATCTCAAAAGCTTTATTTTATATCAGTAAGCTTGGTTTTACTCTGATGATGCAGCTCTCTCCTAGTCATATTTGGAGAGCCTTCCGATCTAAGGGGCTCATCCTCCCACACTGTATCAGGTAATTCCGGGCTATTCATAAAGTTGCACTGTAATGTATCAGAATGTGTTTCTATGCTATGTCACAAAATTTTCTCTGGCCAATTCTTTGAGAAGTGGATGGTTTCTTCCTTCTTCCTAGTTTGTCTCAGTCTGCAAGCTATGCTGAAACCTGTGCACCATGCAACCCCACTAGCATTTGAGCCACTAGTGGCACAGCCTCAAGCTTCATAGAAACATGCCACCAAAGTACAGCAAACCGACAGACAAGATTGTTTCCCTTAGCTGTTCAAAAACCTCTCCACCCTCCCCTTACCTGGATCCCTGCTGGTTTCCTGCCACTTGGGGGTGGGGACTAGGTCCCTCCTCTTACTGGGATCCCTGTTGTTGCTGCCTAACTCTGTCCTGGTCCTCCTGGCTCTAAATTCAGGAAGGATATATTCAAGGTCATATTTTGGCTCCTGTGGACTTGTTTTAATTGTCTTCAACTTCAACTTGCATGTGAGCAGTTGATGGTCTGTTCCACAAGCAGCTCCTGGCTGAGGGTCAATGAAAAAGGAAAAAGAGGAAGAGCCTTTATGGAGATAGATTGACACAGTGGCTGCAACAATGGGCTCAAGCACAGCAATGATTGTAGAATGGCACAGGACTGGGCAGTGTTTCATTCTGTTGTACATAGGGTTGCTATCAGTCAGAACTGACTCAGGGCCCTTAACAACAACAGTAACATCAGAAAAATTGAGAACAAAAAGTATTGTTGAGGATGTGGAGAAATTGTAACTCTCATTCATTATTTGTGGGACTATAAAATGGTAACATTGCTGTATGAAACACTTTGGTAGTTCCTCAAAAAGTTAAACACAGAATTACTATATGACTCAGTAATTTCACTTCTATCTATATGTGCCAAAGACATGAAAGCAAGGTTATAAACATTTTCTTGTATCTCAATGTTCATTGCAGCCCTATTCACTATAGCTAAAAGATGGAAACAACTCAAATGTTCATTAACAGATGAATGGGTAAACAAAAAATAATATCCATACAATGACTATACTATTTAACTATAAAATGAAATGATATTCTGATACATGTTACTACATAGATAAACTTTGAAGACATTACAAGAAATGAGATAAATCAGACACAAAACGATAAGTATTGTGTGATTCAACTTCTGTAAAATATCCAGAATAGGCAAATGCAGAGAGCCCAAAGTATGTTATTGGTTACTAGGGAGCTCTAGTAGCACAGTGCCTAAGGCATTTGACTGCTAACCAGAAGGCTAGTGCTTCAAACCTACCAGCCACTCCTTGGAAGGAAGGTTGGGCAGTCTACTTCCATAGTGATACTACTTCGGAAACCCAAGGAGGGGTCACTATGAATTGGATCTGACTTGACGGCAGTGAGCTTAGTGGTGGCTAGAAAGAAGTAAGTGGAGTTATTATGTGAAGAGCACTGAGTTTCTGCTTAAGATGGTGAAAAATTTGGAAATTAATAGTGGTGATGGTTGTACAGCACAGTGAATATAATTAATGTCACTGAATTGTACACATAAAAATGGTTGAAATGGCAAATGTTTTGTTATATGTATTTTACTACTATAACAAAAAATAATGGTTGGAGAGTTATTGCTCAATGGGTACAATGTTTCTAATAAAAAAGTTCTGAAAATAGTAGTGATGATTGCACAATATTATGAATGTAACTTAAGCCAATGAATTATACATTAAAAATGGTTAAATGGAAATTAAAAAAAAAAATATATATATAATAATATATATGTATACACACACACATATGTTTTAAAATATATATAACATGGACTTCACCAGATGGATTACACAGAATCAGATTGTCTACATCTGTGGCAAAGGTGATGGAAAAGCTCAATATCTTCATCCAAAACAAGGCCAGGAGCTGATTGTGGAACAGACCATCAACTGCTCACATGCAATTTCAAGTTGAAGTTGAAGACAATTAAAACAAGTCCATGAGAGCCAAAATATGAGTTTGAATATATCCCTCCTGAATTTAGAGACCATCTAAAGAATAGGTTTGATGCACTGAACACCAATGACCAAAAACCAGAGGAATTGTGAGATGACCTCAAGGACATCATCCATGAAGAAAGCAGAAGGTCAACAAAAAATAGGAAAGGAAGAAAAGACAAAAATGAATGTCAGAAGAGACTCTGAAACTTGACCATGAACAGAGGATAGCTAAAACAAATGGAAGAAATGACAAGATAAAAGAACTGAACAAAAGAGTTCAAAAAGTAGCTTGGGAAGACAAAATCAATTATTATAATGAAATGGACAAAGACACAGGGTTAGAAAGCCGAAAGGGAAGAACATGCTTGGCATTTCTCAAGTAGAAAGAACTGAAGAAAAACTTTAAGCAATACTGAAAGATTCTATGTACAATATATTGAGTGATGCAGGAAATATCAAAAAAGATGGAAGGAATATACAGACTCACTGTACTAAAAAGAATTGGTCAATGTTCATTCATTTCAGGAGCAGGCATATGATCAAGAACAAATAGTATTGAAGGAAGAATTCGAAGCTTCACTGAAGAAACAGGTGAAGAAGAAGGCTCCAGGAATTGACAGAATACCTACTGAGATGTTTCAAAAAATAGATGGCATGTTGGCAGCACTCATTCGGCTATGCCAAGAAATTTGAAAGACAGCTACCTGGCCAACTCACTGGAAGAGATCCACATTTGTATCCATTCCAAAGAAAGGTGATCCCACAGAATGAGGAAATTATCGAACAATATTAAGATCACACACAAGTAAAATCTTACTGAAGATAATACAAAAATGCTTGCAGAGTATATTGACAGAGAACTTCCAGAAATGCAAGCTGGATTGAGCAGAGGATGTGGAAAGATGGATATCATTGCTGATGTCAGATCCTGGCTTAAAGCACAGAATACCAGAAAGATGTTTACTTGTGTTTTATTGACTATGCAAAAACATTTGATTGTGTGGGTCATAACAAATTATGGATAACTTTGAGAAGAATGGGAATTCCCAAACACTTAATTGTGCTCATGAGGAACCTATACATAGACCAGGAGACTGTCATTCAAATTGGAACAAGGGGACACTGCATAGTTTAAAATCAGGAAAGGAATGCATCAGGGTTGTATCCTTTCACCATACTTGTTCAGTCTGTATGCTGAGCAAATAATCTGAGCAGCTTGACTATATAAAGAAGAACATGATGTCAGGATTGGAGGAAGACTTAGTAACCACTTATGATATGCAGACAACACAACTTCGCTTGCTGAAAATGAGAATGACTTGATGCACTTACTGATGAAGATTAAAGACTACATTCTGCAGTATAAAAATCCTCACAACTGGACCAATAAGCAGCATCACAATAAATGGATAAAAGATTCAAGTTGTTGAAGATTTCATATTGCTTGGTTCTACAGTCAACACCAATGGAAGAAGCAGTCAAGATATCAAATGATGTATTGCACTGGGCAACTCTGCTGAAAAGACCACTTTCAAGTGCTGAAGAACAAAGATATCTCCTTGAAGTCTAAGGTGCACCTGACAGAAGCCATGGTATTTTTGATTGCCTCATATGCATGTGAGAGCTGGACAATGAATAAGGAAGATTGAGGAAGAGTTGATGGTTTTGAGTTGTGGTGTTGGTGAAGTATGCTGAAAGTACCATGGTCTGCTAAAAAAGCTAACAAATCTTTCCTGGAGGAAGTCCAGCCAGAATGCTCCTTAGAAGCAAGAATGGCCAGACTTCATCTTACCTACATTGGTCATGTTGTCAGAAGAGGCCACTTCCTGGAGAAGGATATCATGCTTGTTGAAGTGGAGTGTCAATGAAAAAGGGGAAGACCCTCCCCAAAATGAAGTGACACAGTGACTACAATGATGGATTCAGGTATAGCAAGGATTATAGGGCTGGCACAGGACTGGATGGTGTTTCGTTCTGCTGTACATAAGGTCTTTATGAGACAACTCACCTGCACCTAACAACAATGCATAATATTATATACTATATATATATATATATATATATATTTAAATTGAAAACTATTATACAATACTCAAATAATGCTGAGGTATCTAAAACTGAACAAGAGAGCCTACTATACATGCTATTGTATAACCTTCATTTTTTTATTTATAAATGCCATTTAATATGTAGTTTCTATCTTATTCTTTTCTAAAGGCTTCTTATTACACTATTATAAAGATAAATCAGAATTTATTTTGTCAGTCACTCTGCCCTCAAAAGGCATAGCTAGACATCATTTTATCCTGAAGAACCAACTTATGTATAACTTTTCCTGTAAAATGCATCAACACTTCCTATAAAAATTCTCTCTGCTCTCCTTTAGTTTATGTATCTTTCCCTTATAGCCCTTGAAAAGTTTTGGGAGGTAGCATGATAAGGGAATAATAACAGATGAAATTTAATGAGTGTTTACTAGATGCCTTTTACTTTTCAAAACCTTTACCTTTATAAACTATCTAAGTTCTTGATAGCATTATTGAATTGATGATCATGACTTCTCCTGCTTTAGTACTTTATATTTTCAACAGAATGAGTTGACTTTTTGTTTTACTTGAAGCCAAAGGAATTCAGGAACACCTAACATTTTGTATTGACCCCAATAGATGTAAGATAAACCTGTCTTGGTCTTTTCCATTAACTTGTTCACCAGGCTTATTCACATTGCTATCAATGGGACCAGCATAGTGATTCGCTTATGGTGGAACCTCAATAAATAACTTTCTAGTGAGTGAATGAGTCAGCTATAGACGTGAGCAGATTTACTTAATGGAAAAGGAATAGGACAACTCAAAACTGTTTCTGAGCCAGGTTTCTTCATCTTCAAGGAATTTACTATTTCAACTGCTTTGTTGATGTAAGAGATTAGGAATAAAAATCATGGTGATAGCACTTGAGTGCTAATAACTCAAGTGTCTAGTATACATATATTTCAAATTTTCAGAATTCAGGTGCTTAGGAGATAAACTTAATTTAAAACACCATTATAATATATGTTCTATAACATTAAAAAAGGACAGAAATTTTTAAAGATTTTTTTTTTTTTTAATAGGACTCTTGCATTAGAATCTACATAGCCTATTTAGAGGTGATTAAATGCTGCAGAGACCTGATTTACTACCCTCTGATCAATGCTTATTGGCATCCTTCTTTGAACTCCATTGTTTGGATGAACAAAGATGGTGTCCGATACAAAAGAAGGAAAATCAAATTGAGTATTTAGCACATATTTCCATGGATGGTGAGAATAGAGTTAGCAGCCAACTCTTGAGTAGTAACTGACTCTTCTGATTTACAGGTAACTCTAAGACTGGATCTCATGACAGGCAGTAAATTGAGGGCAATTCTGAACTCAGAACAATGTATTTAATGACTTCCTGAGAATGACAGGATAAGCCAATAATAATAGCAATTATTCATAAAGCCAGGCAGTGTACAAAGTGCATTACAAATATTTTCTCATTTAACCCTCCCAACACTGAGATATAGGTATTTTTATTCCCATTTTACAGATGAGAACTTGAGACCTAGATTGGGTCTGTTAATGTGCATACAGCTAGTGACCATCATATTTTATTGTCCCTGACTCCCAGGTCAATATTTTATTTCACCAAAGCAATCATAACATGGGAATTCAAATGGAGAAGTCACTTCTGACTTCATTTTCTTAGGACAATATCAGTACCATCTCTTCTCATAAATAATCATTTAAGAAGGGAATCAGAAGCTCCAAGTTATTCTTCAGCTCTGTTATCCAACAGGTTCAATTAGTAGAGCCAGTTTCCATTTTGAGCTATTTTTAAGCGTGTGTAAACTTTCCCTCCTCAAGAGCCTGAGAATGTGGGAGATTATTGCCTCATGAAGAAATGCCAAGATTGAGAAGAAATTGAGAGAAAGGCAGAGAAAGTGGGAAGGTCTGGAAGATATATATTAGTTTTTCTCAGTATGAAAACCATTTAAATAGTGATTCAATTATAGATCTGATTTTGTCTTTATGTGACTTGAAGCCAAATGAACAGTATCCTGATATTGGCATATGGTTCTAGAGCCAAGAGCACACTTCCTGATGCCCAGATTTGCATGTCTCAAGAGCACAGTGAAAGACATATGGTCAATTATGTTTACCAGTTGTACCCTAGAACTACCCACGGGAATTGGAGGGTGGGTAGCAGAGACCATGACTTACTTGATAAGTACCCTTTGTTAATATAAGAGTATTGGGAAATAGTTCTCATGGTTGTTGTGGTTATGTGCCATGGAGTTGGACATTAGTCATTCACATTTTTGCACATCTTGTGAGCAGAGGCAAAGACCACCTTTTCAAAGATGTATATATAGTTAACAGTCTTGAAAGATATAGTATCTCTTTATGAGCAGAGGGTTGGTTTGCTTAGTATCCAGTGTATTAAAGATAATGGGTCTCTCTGTGGCAAAGCAAATACAGATTTGCTTCCAGCATATTATAAAAGATGAGGTTCCCTGTGCCTTAGGTTCTTCATAAGTGAAGCAAATTGACAGTGTACTTAGCACCTAGGTAAACCTCTGCATGAACCCTGTATGACTTGGGGGGCAAAGGGAACTGATTTAATGCTGATGCTCCTGTTGATTGCTGTGCTGTGAGTAATAAAGTGCTTCCTTTCTGCTCCAGGAATTTTGTGTCTTCTGTCAGGTTAGCTTATTATTAGCTTGCAAGCAGTATGAAATCTTAGATTCTTCACTATTGTTGACAAAGATCTACCAGTCTATGATGCCACAGAGTCCACTGTTTTAGCCTTGTATTTAGGTAAGTACAGACCAAATGAGAATATCAGCCTTTATTACATCTTTCTCAAACATTTTTCTTGGGGGGTGGTCGAGGTTACATAATCCACAGCAACTTTTATTAGAATTCTCTCTCCACCTTAATGCCATGAAGCGCCTTATAGCTTCTCTTTCTCATACCAAAACAAGATCTTTCATATATACGCCACGTTACACCTACTTTCTTGGCACTTTCAACCTCATTGTCCTTTGAGCATGATACTAACAGTTTCTTCACATTCCCAAGACAAGTACCCCCACTGCCACCCCATTCCATCCAAAAACCCAAATCAAACTCACTGCCATCCAGTCAGATCTGACTCATAGTGATCCCTCCTTGGATTGTTTGTCTTTTTGTTATGGAGGTGTTGGAATTTTCTATAAATTCTAGAGATAAGTCCTTTGTCAGATATGTTATTACCAAATATTTTTTCCCAATCTGTAGGTTCTCTTTTGACTCTTTTGGAGAAGTCTTTGGAAGCACATAAAAATTTAATTTTTAGAAGGTCCCAATCATCTGGTTTCTCTTCTGCTGTTTGTGCATTTTGAGTTATGTTTGATAGTCTATTTATGCCATATATTAGGGCCCTTAAATTTGCCCCTAGATTTTCCTTGAGGAACTGTATAGTTTTAGGTTTCACATTTAAGTCTTTCATCCATCTGGAGTTTGTTTTTGTGTGTGGTGTGAGGTACAGATCTTGTTTCATTTTTCTGCAAATGGATCTCCAGTTTTGCCAGCACCATTTATTAAACAAATATTCTCTTCCCCATTTAATGGATTTTGGGCCTTTGTCAAAGATCAGCTGACTATAGGTCGATGGATCTATTTCTGGGTTCTCAATTCTATTCCATCGGTGACCCCTCCTTGGGTTTCCGAGGCAGTATCACTACTGAAGTAGATTGCCCAATCTTCCTTCTGAGAAGTGGCTGGTGGGATTGAACTGCCATCCTTCTGGATAGCAGTCAAATGCCTTAGGCACTACACCACCAGAGCTCCATACCCCATTCCATACACAACTCAAATAGCCTCTTAGAACTGTGGTCTTTCTTATGTTGGAATGTTTTTTCTTGAGATTGGCCTTCAGAGTGTGTGTTTTTCCTCTCATATGAGATGCTAAACTGGCTATTCCCAAATGCTTTGTTGTAAACAGGAGAAGGAGGGAGGCCTTGAATTCTTCACATATGATTAATTTTCTTTCTGTCATACCAGTGTTATATTCAACTCTGCTAACTCTCTAACATCTTGTAGCTGATGATATTATCACCTGATGGTTAAGGGCAACTGTTCTGTGTTTTGATTCTATATTTGGGTTTGGTCCCTAGCTCCATTGGATAGAATTTCTTTTTAACAGCTCATAATCCCATGGAGTTTATACAAGCTTTCTCAGCTGGTTCGGTAGGACACTTAATTAGCACAGTCACCTCAGCTGTGCTGACATTGGTTGATGATACCAGTGTAAAAACAGAAATGTTTTGGAATGATAGGCTGTGTGAACTGAAGCCAAAGAAGCCATGCTGCCTTTTCCTCTTCTGTTCAAAATATGCTTAACTGTAGCTCTTTTTTCAAAGTACAAATAAAACCAGTGATTTAAAAAAAAAAAAAGGCTAGTATTACAGCAAGCCAAATAGGAGATAGATAATCAGTGGCTATTAAAATTTATTTCTAAAAAGACAATATAGAGTTGTATGAGTTTGATAGCACAAAATAATGTTATTTTTATCTTGCATCCAGTTCCACATATGGCAATCCTGCTGAGCATTGTGACCAGACAAAGTTGAGGGACTTGTTACAATGAGTTTATTAGCTGCAATGGGATCTTGTTCCATTTAATTTGTGCCAGGAGGCTGTTATATGCAAATCACTAACATTGTACAGAGTTGATTACAAAACAACATCAAGACAGAATGGGGAGCTGTCTCCATATTCCACTAGAATTATGTCAGTGACATAATTTCACTTATTGTTTTTCGAGACATGTTAAAAAGTAGCTGCTATGCTTACTTCTCACTGTAAAAAGAAATGTTTTTGTTATTTTAGGTGAAATTAAGGTCATAACATTTAATGTACAAGTCAATTCATGCAAAGTGCCCATCTTGAGGAGTCTCCGAATTACAATCTTCCTTTACCAAACATCTAGTGGTTCCCTATTCATAGTCTGCTTTGCTTTGTACTACTCAGCTTTAGTATATTAGTCAAGAGATTAGCACCTTGTCTAAAGGCAGCTGACATATGTGCTTTTGCCTGGAACAAAGGCATTGCTCAATAGGGACATTTTTTTGGTGAAAGATGACTGGCTAAATCAGGCACATGTGTTCTTTGGGCTTTAAATGTAACACATTTTGAAAGAGTCAGCAGATAGTAAGATGAGAAACACAGGAAGAAAATAGAGCAGCAAAAGGATAAAATGAAATTTTATGTGTTAGAGAAAAGGAAGGGACTTGATTGATGGTATTAGGCATCCAAAAAAAAAACATTGCCAATGAGTCGATTATAGGAAGACTAGAACTGCCTCATAGAGTTTTCAGGGAACTCTAGGGTAGTGGTTAGCTGCATTTGGCTGCTAACCAAAAGATCATCAGTTTGAACCCAATAGCTGCTCAGTGGAAGAAAGATGAGGCCATCTACTTCTGTAAAGATTGACAGCCTTGGAAACCCTATGGGTCAATTCTACTCTGTTTTGTAGGGTTGCTATGAGACAAAATTGACTCATGGGTTTGTTTGGAATCTTTTCAGAAGTAGCCTGCTTCATCTTTCTTCTACAGAGCAGCTGGTGGGTTCGAATTGTCTACCGACCTTTCAGTTAGCAGCTGAGTGCTATGCCACCAAATTGTGGAGCAGCTGTCTTCCCAAGATGGTGGAGCTCCAGGGAAGTGGGCTGTGAACTGATAGGTTTGAGAGGCTATCAGAGGATCATGTCATTGTCTTTGCACCTTTGCTCAGGAGTTTACTATTGTGACTTTATTTCCCACAAACTTCATGAGCCTTCTTGAGCTGTTTTCCTTTTGCTACTTCTCTCTCAGTAGACATAAACTTAAACCCTCATAAACTTGAGTGTCTTATTCTGTCTCTAATCTCAGTAATCCAGGAGTACATGATGAACACATACCTAGATCTTTCAATCCACTACGTAGAATCCTAGTTCTCTAGTGACTAACAATTTTTTGGATCATTTTGTGCAGTCAAAGAGGAAAGATATCAATTAGCCACAAAAATGATGGGTCATTATGTGTGAAACTGAAGAAATCAGGAAGGGCTGCATTCTGTTAAGAAGTAGTTTAATAACAACAGTTCAAATTGTCGTTGAATCACTTCTAACTCATGGTGACTCCATGTGTGTCAAAGGAGAACTGTGCTATAGTGGGTTTTCAATGGCTGATTTTTGTGGAAGTAGATCACCAGGCATTTCTTGTAAGAAGATTTTAGGTGGACTCCAACCTCCAGCCTCTGGGTTAGCAGCTGAGTGTGTTAACATCTCACCACCCAGGAATTCCCGTTTAAGAATAGGATCTGTGTTTTTATTTGATTTCCAGTCTTAGTTTAGAATTTATGCTTATACTTTCATGTTTCTAGGCAGATGTTTCATAACACAATTGAAATATTCCTAAGAGGCTTTCCTAGGCTTTAGCTAGGACTGGCATCTCTTCAGCTTGGTACATTCAGGTGCAAGCAATCCATTCAAGGTTGTCACTCCAGGGTCTTGCTGTCTGGTCACATTCAGGCACCACCTATGTCTTTGGGTAAGTAAGGTTCTTGGGAGGATGTTACTTCCATTTTCACTAGTTTTCTGTATTCCAAAAAAAAAAATGAAAGCAGTGCTTTTGCTCTGCTAGTCTGAACTGATTTAAAGAAGTCAGCTAAGATTATCATCAGGTACATGTGGAAAGAATGAGGGAGGCAGGAAGAGACACAGTAAATATGAATGTAGGTGAGATCAATTCACGTTTTCCAGGTCAATTAGAAACTTTGCAAGGCCAGTGAGTTTTGAAAACTGTGAAGATATTTTAAATAGGCCCCCATGTTCTGCAATCCTTAACATATCTCAACTGCTCAGTCAACTAGAATTGAGTTCAGATAATATTCAAAATTTTAATCATTTCTTTCAAGTATGACATTCAAGTCACCTCACTGGTAGCTTAATGCTCAATAAATTATTTAAAATTAGAATCTAAACAATATATGGACATAGACTAACAATCGAACTCCAATTCTGCTTTTTAAAAATTGTCCAACAAATATTAATTGAATGCCTATTGTGTACTAGGTACTGAGTTCACTGCCTTATCAAACAAATCTCAACTAGAAGAAAGTTCTAGATATCTTTGCACAAATCGAGCAACTCATTTGTCCTGTTAAAACAAAAATTGTACTATGCCAATAGTAAAAATTGATTAAAACACATTTAATATATGATTTACAAATTAGGGTAAAATTTTGACTAAACTTAAAACCAAACCTACTTCCATTGAGTTGATTCGAATTCATAGTGACCCCCCAGTGGTTTTCCAAGATGGTAAATCTTTATAGAAGTAGATTGCCCAACCTTCCTTCTGTGGAGTGGCTGGTGGGCTTTGAACTGCCAACCTTCTTGTTAGCATTGCGCCACCAGAGCTTCTTAAATTTTGACTAAAACAAAAACCAAACTCATTGCCGTCAAGTCAGATCCGACTCATAGAGACCCCTCCTTGGGTTTCTGAAGTGGTATCACTACGGAAGTAGATTGTCCAACCTTTCTTCCAAGGAGTGGCTGGTGAGTTTGAACTGCTAGCCTTCTGGTTAGTAGTCAACTGCCTTAAGCATTACACCACCAGACTAGGGAGTTTAAAATTGTTCTGAAGATGACATGAACTTCCAAAATTCTTATATTTCATCTTACCAACATTGTCATAGAACAAAACAAAATTTATAGTAAGGAAGAATGCCATTCTCATTGTCTTGAAGAATAGTTAAGATAATTACTGATTTATCATAAAACATAACTCTAATCTGACTTTGGACTCTGTTTCTTGAAATTGATTGCACATTGATAATTTTTCAAAAAAGCATGTCTAAGGCAAAATGGCTGTTACTAGTTTATCTAGACCATTCATTGTTTAACTCAAAAATGAGTTTTAAATCCAGCTTCTTCAAGGCTCAAGATTAAAAAGGACAAGCAAAGGAAATGCCCTTGGTGGGTCACCCCAACTCTAGGAACTCCAGAAATCTGGATTCTAGGAGAATTAAAACTGTTTCTCAGTCCACATATTAGATGTTGATCCTTTGGTAAAGAAAATCAGTGTGACACACTGATAGGAGGTCCAGTGGAAAGAATTCGAACAGTCTCTGACCTCATGGCTCTTTGATTCTGTTTTCGCTATAACAATAATGATGCAACATTGATGAAACTGATGACTCAGAGCTTGCCAAAGAGGGCCTTATTGACTATCAGATGAGGGAAATGATGCAATCTGAAGCATGCTGGAATTCTTTGGTACAAGTGTCCCTTTGTCTAGCAAAGTAGAGTATGGGAACTCTATGTCTGTTGCCTGGCATCTACATATCATTGTGAGTCAAGGTTTTTAAGACCTCTTCCCTTCAAAACAAAGAGCTGAAATCAGTGGCTCAAAATTGGTATGCATATCACCACATCAAAGATCATTTCACATTTTCAGGGTCTGATTAAAGCCAAACTACAGCAGATTTCTTACTAAAATTTACTATTGAATAAAATAAAAATTGACATTATTTTTCACATTTTTGATTAATTTAAATTAAAGTTTGGAAGTCATCATAAATTTTGACATGAAAAATGATGGCAAGGCAAAAAGTTTTATAAAGGTTATTTTTCTATCTGATTTGTTAAAAGAAAGTCAGTACTAATGTACAATTTGGTAATTAGACATGTGCATTTATCTCAGAAGAGGATTCATATTTAAAAATTTGGATTTTTTAAGGGGCCCATAAAGAGCTCTGGTGGTATAGAGCTTAAGGCATTTGGCTGCTAACCAAAAGGTCAGGGGTTTGAACCCACTAGCCACTCTGTGGGAGAAAGATAAGGTAGGGAGTCTGCTTCTGTAAAGATTTACAGCCTCAGACATCCTATGGGGTAATTTTACTTTGTCCTATAAGGTCGCTATGAGTCAGAATCGACTTGATGGCAGTGGGTTTGCTTTGGCTGGTTAAGGGAATCATGTCCCAAGGGAAGGTTAAGCACCTACGCATGAAATCATGGTTATTAAATTGGGGAGTGTTTTGTTTAAAGAAAGGAGCTCTGGTGCATAGTGCCTAAGGCACTTGACTGCTAACCAGAAGGCTGGTTAACTCACCAGCCACTCCTTGGAAGGAAGATAGGGCAATCTACTTTGGTAGTGATACTGCCTCGGAAACCCAAGGAGGGGTTGCTATGAGTCAGATCTGACTCTACAGCACTGACATTTTTGTTTGTTTGTTTGTTTAAAGAAACACAAGGAATTACACAGTTTTCTATGAGAGGTAGTTGTTCCGCAAATGTTGATTGACCTAATGAAACCATTGCCTTGGAGTAATTACTTAATGCTTTGCACTCAGAGAACACATTTCCTCTCATGATTCCAAAGCATCACATACAGTGACAGGTAACTTGGCCTCAAAGCAAGGTGGCAGACCTGTATAAAGATGCAAATGAAGGGAGGGAACTAACCTGTTCAATATAAAACCAGCAACTACAATTCACTCCATTTATGAATATTGTGTATAGTGTGTGGACATGTGTGCCTCCCAGGATTGCAAAAACTTGCTTTTCAATTAGTTCCTTTTTTTAAATTTTTTTGTGAGTGAGACATAAATTGCAAGGACAATACTGTTGTATGAAATTGCTAATCGTGCAAAGATGCACAAGATACTTTTGGGAGAGTGGGGGGCAAGAAGTGGAAAGGTGAGAGATGATGTTTCCATCATTGGTTTAGGCCAGTTGTCCTGCTTGTCTTCCTCACGCTCTCCTCTTGATCTCACCCACTCTGTTTACATGCTCTCTTTGTCTCTTTTGCTCTGTGTTCATGGTCTCCTCCTCCCCATTCTCCACTTCTCCCCACTTTTCTAGCTGAGCCCCCTCTCCATTTTCACACGTTAGCACTCAGCTTCCACCTCAGATTACAGGAAAACCCAAGCTCTGTAAATGGCCTGAGGGAGGAATAGGCTCACATTTCATAGCCTGGAAATTTAGAATTACAAATTAATCTACAGGAAACAATTGCTTGAGCAATTTAAAACTGGTGTGGCCAATAGCCCACACAATCCCTTACAGGGGACACAGAGTCAGGAGTGAGGGAGGGGACTGGTGTGCTGCTGCTATTGTGCTCCTTCGTTCAGAGCCTCACAGAGAACATTTTTGTTTTTGCTTCTTAGAAAGGTTAAGTGAGGCAATTGAATATGTTTATAGCATTATGCTTCTAATATAGCTACATTCATTTTCTACTTGATGAAATTATCAGCTATTTAACAGCCTTTTGGGTTGTTTTGACTGCAATGTTTTTATCCATACCTTAATGCAAAAAAAAAATGTCAACTGTACAATTCCTTTTTGCTAGTGATGGGGCGGGGGACAGAGTGAAAAAAAACAAAAGGAGCTTAGGCAGTGTGAATTATACAAGTGTGCTCTCATAAGACAGATGTTGTTTTAGACTATTCGGAATTTACCACATTTACATCTCTTTCTTTCCTTCCTTCCTTCTTTTCAAACTTACCATTTTCTGAAAATATTTGGCCATGCAGAAAGATCTCTAATTCATTGCATTTTATGCCAAAAGTTAAGAATTGTCAGTACAGCCTAATAAGCATTTTAATATACTATGGGCTTATTCTGTTTATTATATATGATATGTCAACAATATTTCAAGAAATGATATAAAGAAGTTATTTTATAAAAAATAATAGTTTTCTCCATTTTAAGAACTTTTGAAACTAGGAGTCATAGTTTCTCCTTCATAGTTCCCTATACCCTTATTGGAGGATAGGGCCAGCTCTTCTTGTTGTTAGCTGCCATCAAGTTGGTCCCAAATTGTGGTGATGCCATACACAGTTGATCAAAAGGCTGCCTTGACCATCTCCAAATTTTATGTGATTAGATGTCATTGTTGTTGTTGTTGTTGTTGTGTGCCATCGAGTCAGCCCCGACTCATAGTGACCCCTCCTTGGGTTTCCGAGGCAGTATCAGTACGGAAGTAGGATTGCCCAACCTTCCTTCCGAGGAGTGGCTGGTGGGTTTGAACCGCCAGCCTTCTGGTTAGCAGGCAAGTGATTTAGCCACTATGCTACCAGAGCTCCCTAGATGTCATTATGTAGTCTATATTTTAAGGAACTTTGAGATTAAGTTTTTTTAAAATGCATTTTATTGAAATATAATTTATGTACAGTGAGATACACAAAACTAAAGCGACATGGGTCAATGCATTTTTTTTTTTTTTGGTTGTTGTTGCAGTGTTCCCTCCCCTCCCCTCTCACCCCTGGCAACCAACAAGGAAAGTTTCCCTCCATATATAAACCTTTGCTTGACCCTCCACAACAATGAATTAATACTATATTTGTCCTTCTGTGATTGACTTATTTCACTCAGCATAATGTCCTTCAAGTTCATCTATATTATGCGGTGTTTTGCAGACTCTACATTATTCTTTAGTGCTGCATGGCATTCCAGTATGTGTATGTACCATCCTCTGGTCATCCACTCTTCCGCTGATGGGCACATAGGTTGTTTCCATCTTTTTGCTATTGTAAATAGTGCTGTGATAAACATGAGTGTGCATGTATCTGTTCCTATCCTGGCTGTCAACTCTATAGGACATATACCTAGTAATGGGATTGCTGGGTCAAATGGTAGCTCCAATTCCATCTTTCCAAGGAATAGCCATATTGCTATCCATAGTGGTTGTGTCACTTCACAGTCATACAAGCAGTGTATGAGAGTCCCAATCTCTCCACATCCCACAAGCATTTGTTATTTTCTGTCTTATTGAACCTTGCCATCAGTGCTGGGGTGAAACGGTATATCTCATTGTTGTTTTGATTTATATCTCTCTGATGGCAATTGATTATGAGCATCTTTTCATGTATTAGCTGACCACCTGAATATCTCCTTGGTGAAGTGTCTATTCATGTCTTCTGCTCATTTTTCAATTGGATTATTAATTCCTTTGCTGTTGAGGCTTTGGAGTTTTCCATCAATCTTAGAGATAAGTCCCTTGCCAGATATGTAATTATCAGCAAATATAAATTTGTGGCTGTCATGTGCTTTTTCATTGTGTCAATTTCTTTGTTCCATAAAATTTTCTATGCTGAGCTCCTTTTGTTTGTGAATCATGTTATCACTTCCTTCATTGCTATTGTTTTAGTATTTGCTGAATATTTATACTAGTTCTCTTTTTTAATGTGAAGGTTTATAATTTTTCTTTGAGTTTACTCTGTGATTTATAGGTTTCTTCCCAAGTGTAAAACAGTACGTTCTATCTTGTAGCTGTCTCGATTTCCCTACCATCTAGAAGTTCTGTAACGACAGATTTTTTTCCCTCTTTTTGGTTTGTAATTGTCCTCATATGTTGGTTGGTGTCTCTGGTTCTTTGTTTACAATCTTGTAGGCTTATTTACTTTTGATACTTCCATAATTGGATTTGTTTCTGGGTTATATCATCATGTGTGTTAGTGGTCAGTTGGTGTTGGTGGTTGTTGCTTCTCCATCCAAAGGGCTCCCTTTAGCATCTCTTGAAAGGTTGGTCTGGTTTTAACAAATTCCCTTAATTTCTGCTTATCTGGAAATGTCCTAATTTCACTATCATATTTGAGGAACAATTTGCTGGGTACATAATTCTTGGTTGGACATTTTTCTCTTTCAGAGTTTTATATATACCATCCCACTGTCTTCTCGCCTGCATGGTTTCTGTTGAGAAATCCGAGCTTAGTCTTATTTGTTGCCCCTTGTAGGTAACTTTTCGTTTTTCCCATGCTGCTCTCATGATTCTTTCTTTGTCTTTGGTTTTGATGAGTTTGATTTTGATATGTCTTGGTGTTTTCCTTTTAGGGTCTATCTTGTTTGGGGTTCCTTGGACTTCCTGAATGGATATATTCTCATCATTCATTGTATCAGGGAAGTTCTCCTCCAACAAATCTTGGACAATTTTCCCAGTAGTTTTATTTTTCTCTTCCTGTTCTGGAATTCCAATGACATGTAGGTTATTCCTTTTGAAGGTATCCCACATGAACCTTAGGCTTTCTTCATTTTATTTTGATCTTTTTTTCTGATTGATCCCTTTCCAAAGAAGTATTCAGGTATTTATCTTCAATCTCATTAATTCTGTCTTCCATTGCATCAATTCTACTCCTTTGCCCTTTCAATGTGTTATCTATTTCTGACAATTTAGTATTAATCTTCTGGATTTCTATCTGTAGATTTAGAATCATTTCTAATTTTTCATTGATTTTGTCATTTTGTTCTTGTATTTTCTTCCAAAATTCTTCTAGGGTTTTGTCTGTGTTTTCCTTGGTCTGTCTTTCAATCCTTTGAAGATACCTAAATATAATTCTTTTGAATTCTTTATCAGGGAGTTCCAATGCTGCGTCTTCCTCAGGGATGTATTTTAGGTTTGTATCCTGGCCCCTTGTTTCTCCTGCTTTCTCTTCCTTCTTTGTGTGGACTGTGATTCTCTGTTGTCTCCAAGGCATTGTGATATTTTTGTGTTTATATTTAATTGGTGATTATATGTTGAAGTGACTTGCCACAATTTTCATTTTCTTTCTTTTGTTAATATGTTATCTATACAGGCAGGGTACTGTGCTGTGTTCCTCTTTCACTAGTTGACAGCACTTATACATTCACCACCTGTCTCCTTTCCTGTTGTCCCTCTTGTATGTCCTTGCTGCCCCTGGCAAACAGACTCTGTTCTTATGTCCCTGGAATCTGAATGAGAATGCTATTACTTTAAAATCCAAAATGGTTGCCACTTGTAAACATTCAAAATGGCTGTACCCTCAGGCACTTTAAATATCCAAAATGGCTGTCATGTGTAAACTATCAAAATGGCTGCGCCCTCTGGACAGCAGAAAGTCCACAGCTCAGGTTGTCTCCCTCCTTGCTGTTTCCCTTCCTAGTCATAGCCCACCAGAGCAGTTGTCCCTGGAGCCCTTGGTGATCAGGACTGATCTTTTAGGTCAATTCTCAGGTCCCAACACCACTTGGAAATATTCAGGCTGTTAGTCTCATCAAGTATCTGACGGTCCACAGCTCCAACCATCTCTGTACTCACTGTTTTTTTCCAGGTTTTAACACTAGTTAGTGCCTAATCCACTTCTGTATAGTTCTTTTCAAAGCTCAGGGTTCCAGAATTATCTTCTGTATCTCTGTCAATTGGTTTTCCTTTTCTTTGTTGAAGAGGGTCTGTGTTGCTTGTCTGTCTATTCCTCCATCTTACCGGAAATCCAAGGTTAAGTTTTTAGTAATGTTGTTAGGTTCCATATAGTTGGTTCCTACTCATAGCAACCCTATGTACAACAGAACAAGACATTACCTTGTCCTGAGACATCTTCACAGTCATAGCTGTGTTTGAGCCTACTGTTACAGCCTCTGTGTCAATTCATCTTGTTGAGCATCTTCCTCTTTTTCATTGACCCTCTACTTTACCAAGTATGAGGTCCTTGTCCAGGGATTGGTCCCTTCTGATAACATGCCCAACATATCTGTGATGAAGCCTCACCATTCTAGCTTCTAAGGAGCATTCTGCTATATCTTCCAAGGCAGATATGTAATAATAGTAGTGTATTATTACTATTACTACTCTTGATGATGATTAGCCTTTCTTGAGTCTCTCTTATTCCTTTATAACTCTTAATTTAGTACCTTTTTAAAATCTTCTACCATGATGTAGACAGCACTGTGTTAGATATTGAAATTGGTGGCAGAGTTCTGGCCTTGAGAAGCATAATAGCTAGTGTGTGAAATACTCACTGATCAATATCTTCATCCAAAAGTTATTGAAGGCTCAGGTATCAACAACACTGTGATAGTCACTGTAGAATGCAAGTGAATTAGACATAGCTTTTCCTTTTAAGAATCTTTCCCTCCAGAATATGTAAGAAGAAAATATATAAAATGACTAAAATATTAAAAAGAATATGGTAAGTAGAGTCTAAGTGAAGTGAAAGCCTTGAAGAAGGTGAGCTAATTTTCAGCAGAAGACTTAGGGAAGGTGTCTGGCATTGCCCAGGACTCAAGAAAAAGGTAGAATGTCAGTGAGTAAGGGTAAAGGAAGAACACATCAATAACAGCAAGAGCAATATAAGAGGTGAAAACCTCATGACTACTTAGGATATGGGGAGGAGTTGTTGGAAGGTTTTAGGAGCCTAAGACACATGGTAAATGGAATAGTGGGCTGGAAAGAAGATTGAGAGGAAGTATTGGAAAAGTAGATGGAGGCTAGATTCTAGAAAGGGTGGAAAAAGATAATAGGAATTTCAATCTTTTCCCCATGTATCAAAACAAAACTCATTGCCTCTGAGTTTATTTCAACTCATAGCAACTCTATAAGACAGAAGAACAATCTCATACAGTTTCCAAGGCCATAATCTTTATGACAGCAGATTATCAGGTCTTTTCTCCCACAGAGCTGCTGGAGGTATCAGATGTTTCACCTTTTGGTTACCAGCAGTGTTCTAGTCATTGCACCACTAGGGCTCCTTCTTTTTCCCATTAAAAACAACAAACCAAACCCACTGCCATTCAGTTAATTGTGACTCATAGTGACCCCCATTGGGTTTCCAAGGTGGTAAATCTTCATGGAAGTAGATTGCCTCATCTTCCACCCATGGAGCAGCTGGTGGGTTTGAACTGCTGACCTTCTGGTTAGCCACCAAATGCCTTAGCTAAAGGAAAATCATCAAGGCATTGGAACACAGTATGTCATGGCAAGTTGTGTTAACCAAGTGAAATCTCCCATCACAGAAATGTCAAAGATGGAGGAAGAGGTATAAAGAGTCAGTTAAGTATAATGGGATTTAGCAATGATTCATCTACTCCTTTGTTAAGACCAAAGCATATCTTAAAAAAAAATGGAACAGTATGTTATAATTATTATGAAAACTCTGAAACTGTACTTTTTGTATAAATTTTAATGTCATAATCATATGATTATTCCTGTGCCCCTTTATCTCTCATCCATTCTCTGTTCAGCTTCTTACTTGGCCTTATGATGGTATCATCATCACCAGTCTGTTTGGGACCCAATTCTAGTTTTCTTATATCTAAAAAAAAAAAACCAAAACCACAGCTGTTGAGTTGGATCTGACTTATAGTGACCCCCTCCTTGGGTTTCTCAGGCAGTATCAGTATGGAAATAGATCTAAAGATCTAAAGATGCTCTTATTTGTCTGGAAAAACTCCAAAACTCATTGCCGTCGAGTCAGATCCGACTCATAGTCACCCTTCCTTGGGTTTCCGGCAATTTCCTTCTGAGGAGTGACTGGTGGGTTTGAACTGCCAGCCTTCTGGTTAGCAGTCAAATATCTTAGGCATTGAGACAAAATAACTTAGCTGAAAGTCATTATCATCAAAGAACATTTAAACAAAATTTTTCTTAGCTCTGTAGCTTTGTTCTTCTAATCTCATCATCCTTGGGAATTCTAACCCCCAGTTTAAGGAGCACTGATCTCAACAGATGGGACACCGACCATTTCAAATAACCTATACTATTGCATGCCTCTGATATAAAATTAATAACTCCAATCTTACCTTCTAATGGAACTGGTAGCTTATTGGACTCATTAGTTGACTAGTCCATGAAGTTTAGTAAGGAGTAAAAGCAATTTTAATTTAAAATTCAAAGCTGCATTTCAAAATACCAGCAAGGTGTTTGCTGAATAAGCTAGCTTATCCTCAGTCATGGATAAATCTCTCCCTCAAAAATATTCCTGCTTATCTTGCTTTGTTATTTGTCTGCTGATACATTCCCTGCTATATACATTTTCTTTCTATGGGCAACTCACCAATATATTTAGTCTCTTCTACCTGAAAAGAACATAAAACATAACATGTCTTTTATGTAGTATTTTTTATTTATAAAATTGACCTTTTGCTTGAATGGACAGTTTTCCTCTTTATATTTAATGCATACACACGGGAACACAATCAGAAGATTCCTATTGATTGTTCTAAAGCAATTTAGTTCTGGTCATGGTTGTACTGGATTTGCAATTATACTGAGGAGAAGTATTATTGACTGGGCCTGGTAATTACCACCCTGACATCAGATTCAGCCGTAGGTGAAACTAACCTACATCTCCATGCTAGTGTTCCTGTTATAAAAGATTTGCACTGATTCCTCCAAACTAGGTATAAACAACCCATGATGGTATGCTTTAGTCACAGAAATTTATTTCAGTATTCAGTTCATTTGCTTTTGAGTGTGAGCAGTTTAAGATACAGACTTAGAAACAGTATCCATTAAGAAGGTTACTTATTGACCCACACCGTGTATATTTTTGTCTAGAAAAACAAATAGGTCACTTTTTTATTAAAACAATGGATACTGGATAGGTCTTATGCATTGGAAATTTTTGTATTTAATTACATTAAATATGGCCTATTTATAGTCAATTTGTAGTCAATCTGGATTTAATATCAGTTTGAATTCTTAGATAATATTAAATAAACATTTATGTGTAGCCACCTACAGGTGACAGTGTATTTATCCTTTGAAAACAGAAATATTTTGTGCACACTAAAACCAAAAAGAAACCAAACCCACTGCTGTCAATTGGATTACTATGTATAGCAACTCCATAGGACAGAGTAGAAATGCCTCATAGGGTTTCCAAGGCTGCAATTTTTACAGAAGCTGACTTCACGTCTTTCTCCCACAGAACAGCTGGTAGGTTGGAAGCATCAACCTTTTGGTTAGCAGCCAATCACTTTAACCGTTGCACCACCATAGGCCCCCCTGCACATTAAACTTGGATATAATAGGTAGTTTGGGGTAAGAAATTCAATTTTTGTTTCCAAGAAATTCATGGAACTGATATGCAAATAATTATGTGGAATATGGATTCTCTTAATTAAGACCATGCCTGAATATACAGAAAAATGTACTGCTGCGACAACTCATTTGTCCACCTTCAGATAAACTTGGCTGAACTATAGACTGTAAAGTATGCAGACAGAAGTTAAAGAATGATCAGTATATTGCTGATACTTGGCATATGTAATTTGTTGAAAATAATTTCCAAGTATACATATTGTGCTTTTTTATTTTATAATATCTTGATTTTTAATTTTTTCGTTAAAATTAATAATCAGAATGAATCATAAGATTATTTCAAATGGAATTCTCCAAGTTCAGAACACAAGATGATTCTCTACCAACCTTTGACATAACAGTCCTCAGGTTTTTATTTGTTTGGAAATACAAATAATTCCTAATTGAAGAACTTGACAGGAAAACATCCTCAACTGTTTATGCTAACAAAAATTAATTTAATTTGCAATATACATTTTTTGTTCTGCTCATTTTTGGTTAACTTATGTTTAGACCGTCTCTACTTGTATCAGATACAGGTTTATTTCAGCAAACATTCAATTTAGACTATGAAAGACTGCTGATTTTCCATCACTGGAGGAAGTGTAATAATTCCAGCATCCATACAATACTGTTCAAGGGATTGTATCCTATCTTTCTGGGTTTAACTTTGATTATTGTACAGTGAATGTAGATAGAATATTTCTAAAATGGGAGATCCATCTAACAATGGAAAAATTCCTCATAGAACCAGAGGGTCTTGATCACATGATATTCCTGATTTAATCCACTCAACCACAACAGCACTGGTTTAGGAATAGACCTATTATAGACAATGTAGCATGACACTGGAGGCTCTCCAATCCCTCAAACTCTCAGGAGAATCAGCCTCTTGAGAAATCTGAATTTTCCACCTTCTGAGCAATACAGTACTTTAGAATACTGACTTTGAGGAGTTGGACCAATTAATCAGAATTAAAGCTGGTTACAAGGATTTCGGTGTAGTCCAATTAATACAGGAAAGAGAAATCCTCAGCTTTGTGGTCCTAGGCTGCACACAAATCTCTCCATAGCCATTGCCAAGCATGCTTTTGGTCTCCAAGAGTACCTTATAACAGAGTACAGATGGCTCAGTACAAACTCTTCATAACCACTCACAAAGGCAGTGCCTTCATTTCCTGATGGAGAGGTGGCAGGAGTAGGCCATGTGTAATAGTTAGAGCTGTGTGTCAACTTGGCTGGACCACAATTCTGTGTGGTTTAAGCAATTTTGATGTGGGTTTTTCCAATGATGGGATCAGATATATATGTTTTGAGCAGTCAATCCATTGAAAGAGAGTTTCTCTAGTGGTGTGGCCTGCTTCCCATATATTTAGGGACATCCTGGGAAAAGAGACACTCTTCTGTGGACCAGGATTCTGTTTGCTGCCTACAACTGTCCATGAGCGAACAATCCACCATTTGGCCTGAAGATCTTGAATTCCTCATTTGTTGGATTCAACAGCCAGTATACTGCCTGCCAACCTCCAGCTCCTCAGCCCCTGTAGGAGTGTGAGTGAGGAAAAGTCTCCAGCTTGAAGTTTGATCCAAAAACTTTGGACTTGCCAGCTTCTATAAGTGTGTGAGCCATTTTTCCTAAGATAAATTTCCCTTTCTCTCTCTATATAAGCTTTACTGGTTTTGCTTCTTTAGAGAATCCAGTCTAACACACCGTGTCACTGCTTTAACATGCTAGGAAAATATTTGAAGGGGAGCTGTCTTTTCTGGCATGTAGAAAACAGTGAGGCCTAAGTAACTTGGATGAGCAGAAGTTTATATACAGTAAAACATGCACAAGCCAGAACCTGTGTAAAGGAGAAACTTGTCAGAGAAGGAAACTTAAATATTTTCCAGTAACAAAGAGATGTTTCAACATAGGGATGCTCCGATGGAGGCACTCACTCGGTTATGCCAAGACATTTAGAAGACAGCTACCTGGCCAACTGACTGGAAGAGATCCATATTTGTACCCATTCCAAAGAAAGGTGATCCTACGGAATGTGGAAATTACCGAACAATATCATTAATATCGCATGCAAATAAAATCTTACTGTAAATAATTCAAAAACGGTTGCAGTAGTATATTGACAGAGAACTTCCAGAGGTGCAGGCTGGATTCAGAAGAGGACATAGAATGAGGGATATCATTGCTGATGTCAGATGGATCTTGGACTCAAAATAAAGAATATCAGAAAGATGTTTACTTGTGTTTTTATTGACTATGCAAAAGCACTTGATTGTGTGGATCATAACAAACTGTGGATAACATTGAGAAGAATAGGAATTCCAGAACACTTAATTGTACTCCTGAGGAACCTGTCCATAGATCAGGATGCGGTCATTCAAACAGAAAAAGAGAACACTGCATGGTTTAAAATCAAGAAGAGAATGTGTCAGGGTTGCATCTTTTCATCATGCTTATTCAATCTGTATGCTGAGCAAATAATCCGAGAAGCTGGACTACATAAAGAAGAACGTGGCATCAGGTTTGGAGGAAGAATCATTAACAACTTGTGCAATACGCTGATGACACAACTTTGCTTGCTAAAAGTGAGGATGACTTGGAGTACTTACTGATGAAGATTGAAGAATACAGTCTGCAGTATGGATTACATCTCAATATAAAGAAAACAAAAATCCTCACAACTGGACCTAGAAACAGCATTACTATAAATGGAGAAAAGATTGGAATTGTCAAAGACTTCACAGTGCTTGGTTCTACAATTGATGCCAATGGAAGCAGCAGCCAGGGCATCAGACTACTGGGCATAGTATGTTGTTGTTGTTGTTGTTATGTGCCGTCGAGTTGGCCCCGACTCATAGCGACCCCTCCTTGGGTTTCCGAGGCAGTATCACTACGGAAGTAGGATTGCCCAACCTTCCTTCCGAGGAGTGGCTGGTGGGTTTGAACCGCCAGCCGTGTGGTTAGCAGGCAAGTGTCTTAGCCACTATGCTACCAGAGCTCCGGGGCATAGTATAGCACTGTGCAAATTGGCTGCAAAGGATCTCTTTCAAGTGTTGAAGAGCAAAGATGTCTTCTTGAGGCCTAAGGTGCGCCTGACACAAGCCATGGTACTTTCAATCACCTCATATACATGTGAAAGCTGGACAGTGAATAAGCAAGACCAAAGAAGAGTTGATGATTTTGAGCTGTGGTCTTGGTGAAGAATGCTGAAAGTACCATGGACTGCTAAAAGAACTAACAGGTCTGTCTGGAGGAAGTGCAGTCAGAATGCTCCCTGGAGGCAAGAATGGCCAGACTTTGTCTCATATACTTTGGTCATGTTGTCAGAAGGGACCATTCCCTGGAGAATGATGTCATGCTTGGTAAGGTGGAAAGTGGACTCACACAGGGAAGGCCCTCAACGAGGTGGATTGACACTGTGGCGGCGGTGATGGGTTCAAGTGTGTAAAGAATCGTGGAGCTGGCTCAGGACTGGGCGGTGTTTCATTGTGCTGTGCATAGGGTTGCTATGAGTTGGAGATGACTCGATGGCACTTAACAACAACAGCAACAACAGAGAGTGATAGAGAAGTGGTTAGACAGCATGCTGGCAAAAGTGGAAAACTTAGGAAACCTGGAAAAACAAGGCTGTCTTATAGACTTCCAGCTCTCATTGTTATACTGAATTTTGAAAATTTAGGCAAAATAAATATTTTGTTTAAAGTAAGTGGGTCAGATATTAAATTCTCACTTTGTTTTTGTGGCAAAATTATTCATTTTGCTTTTGACCAATTCCTAATGAAGGAAAACAAGTATATCCCATTTAAGACTTTTTTTTTTTTTTCCCCTGCAGATATCTACTGCTCTCAAAAGATCATATAGGAAGATATTAGATATAGACTATCTTCTCTCCTCAACTGGAATCTAAATTCCTGTTGTCTAGGGATTATCATGTTTTCTTTTTTTACCCATTCTACACCTAGCATATGGAACATAACATATAGGGACCAACCTAGGATTGTTTGTGAAATAGAATTGTTGAATAGTTACTTTTACTAACTTTTTCTTTTGCTGTAGAATGTTTGAACTTCTCTTTATATGTAGATACAATGCTGATTTTTTTTTTTTCCTGCTCTACAAAATCACTGTTGTTGTTGTTGTTATGTGCTGTTGAGTTGGACCGGACTCATAGCGATCCCTCCTTAGGTTTCCAAGGCAGTATCACTATGGAAGTAAACTGCCCCATCTTCCTTCCGAGGAGTGGCTGGTGGGTTTGAACCTCCAGCCTTCTGGTTAGCAGTCAAATGTCTTAGGCACTATGCTATCAGAGCTCCCACAAAATCACTAGTTAGAAACAAAACAAACCAACACTTTCAATGCAGTCAAAATATCCAGGTAAAATGAAAAAAAAAGCATACTGAAGCCAAAACAAAAAATGTTGAGAAATTTAAAGGAAAATGTTGAGTTGAAAGGAAGGAGACGTGGAAAAATGGGACAAAATCCCTCCCTCCTTAATCTAGGTGCTTTCAACATGTTTGAAAAATCTTCCCAATATCAGTGAAATTTAAAAAAAAATCTCAGAATAATGGAATTTTTAACTTCAATGATCTTTCAGCAAATCATATATGTTTTGGAACAGCTCCTATTCCAACATTTCCCTGATCATATAAAACATTAAGTTTCAACCAGGAGTTAGAGAACAAAGACAAAAGCAAACATCCAGATTTAAAACTAACAATGCCTGCCATCACTGAGGAAAAGAGTAGGAGCACCTTTTTAAGGATAATACAGAAGTATAGAGAGTAAAACACTAGTCTCTCTTTGCCTCCAGATGTGTTTTAAATATACTGCAAATCACTATGATTCATCTTATTCTAATTTTTCCAGAGTTTTAGGGTATGAAACTCTTACATTCTAAAAGTGAGTTAGTATGGTTAAAACAATGTAACATGAGATTAAACCAGAAGAGCTTTTTCTAAATACATTAGGTTGGAAATATCTGAATACTTTCGTTTTGGAGAGAAACCATCTGAACTTTCCGTCTACTACATCTGCCCATTCCCATTGTGTGTGCAGAATGGGCAGGTAACACTTGGACACCAGTGTGGCTGTGTTTCCCGTGGGATTTACACAACTTGTGGTCCAGATAGCCATCATGGTTCTGCTGTTGTTTCTTGTCCTAGTTAGTTACTGAGATCAGGAGTGGGTAGGCCTGAAGAATGTTGAACTGGATGGACTATTGCTCATGTCATTAAAAACTCAACTAGGCAGAAAGCTAGGGATGAAGCAGTTGACAAAGATAAAGCCGAGAGCTCTGTGGCTTACCCTTAATTAGGTGTTGGCACTGGTTCTTGTCAAACAAGGGGAAAGAGAGTGTGCTGCAGCACACTGACGCACACAGACAGCCCTAGTCTCAGTCAGAGAGCACAAAGTGCATTCAAGCTGGCATTGAAAGGGATTTAGATAAGTACTCGAGGTAACAAAAATCGAAAAAGGAGGATGATAGCAATGGAAGCTTTGGATGAATTGCAACTGAGTGCACCTTTATTACAGCTTATCAGTCTCCAGACAGCTACAAACCAGCCTGCCTAGTGCATTTCTCTTCGTGCTCTCCTGGATTAAAGGTCAAAGTAACTCAAATTTATATGTTCTGTCGCGCTGTCTCCATCTCTCCAGTTACTCACACATATGCACCACACATCTCAGGGATTAGGGACCCCTGGCATGAAGCTGCAACTCCTTGCATGAAGCAAAGGCCTTTTTTCATTGAAAACTTTCTATTGATTTAAATAATTATCCAGTGGCAAGAGGTTGGATATAATGCAATATTAAAAGGTCACAAAAATGCTATTGGCATAAATACACACATGGCAACATGCCAGCTGTAATTGCTCTTGTCCGTAATTATGGTTATATTTTCCATCCATTTGTCGTATCCAAATAGCTAATATTCTGGTTTATTAGAACACTGTCTATATGTATTCTCAACATACACAAAAGCTGTGTGTTTTCATAATATGTATAAGCACTTCAGACGGTAAGCTGTGCACATTGCAGCTAGCAGATGGTAGCTCTTATCACAGATAAAAGCACATATATATATGTTTCTGTAACTACACCCTCAGAGGGAACGGATAAGAGAAGAATCCTCTTCACATCACAGCTTACATTACCCATCTACTTAGGCAGCAAACAGCATATGTTTTACTGCTGTGGAAAGGCAGTACTTGAGAGAAAATATGATTAAAATAAACTTAAAAATAGCCTGATGGAAAATAGAAAAAAGTGTGTTAATTGGGAATTAGTTTTGTATGTGTGTGTGGAACGGAATAGGGGAACTTATCATATCCAGAAATTGAAACTATAAAGAGTGCATCTTTCAGGAGTGCCTTATAAATTGTAGCATGGCCAGTTAAATCTGAATTTTAGATAATGAAGAACGTTTTAGTATAACTATGTTTCAAATATTGCACGTCCCCATCCCAAGAAATATCTGAGACATACTTATACTAAAATATGATTAGTTGTTCATCTGAAACCCAAATTTAAGTGGATGTCTTGTATTTTTATTTGCTAAAATCTGGCAACCATAGCTGTCAGCTGCTGTTATTAAAGTTTTTAACCAATGCTCCCTGTGTTCCAGGGGAAACAGAAGCTGTCAACAGGCATATCTATTTTAGTGGAATGTGTTTCCAAGGCCTTTTCTGTGTACGCTAAACTAGGGAGAGTTTTGAACATTGATCTGAATGATGCAGCTAATAATAGAGCCAGTGTGGATAGGGTAGGACAGAGAGCCTTTTCTTTTTCCTCCCCTGAATTTAAAATTCTGGTTTGAAATTATCTGGATAATCATTTCACTTTGACTGTATAAGCTCCACTTTTACTATTTTATTATTTTCACTTACGAATTTGGTTTAGTATTTCAGGCTAAGACCTATTTGCACTCATAAGAAAGGAGACAGACTTTAAACACTCTACATGTACACATTTGTATTCTTATGGAGAGACTGGCATTCAACTGGAAGGTTAAATGGAGTTCGGATAATTTCTTTTTTATTCTTTGCTCTGGCTTTTGTCTCATTTCTTTCAGCAGAACTGAATAAAGATGTCTCCATTTTACACCAAAAGATTCAATTACTTTTCAAATGCTGGGTAAACATCTGCAGATGAATGATCTTAACAAATGTATTTTGATTCCACACAAACTTATGTGACACTTTTGTTTTCTCCTTCCAAAAGCACAGAACAGATTGAAGCCTGCATTTTTTGAGCCCAAGCCTCCACTGCCACAAGCACTAAACTTTTGGCAGGCAGCCAACCAATCTCTGTAGCCCAATGAAACCCTGATTTCATCAGCTCCAGCAGTGCAATATATTCCACTTCAGGTCAAAAGCGGGGAGCCAGTAGTATTAACATTACACTAATCTGTAAAGACATTTTCACTAGGCTAGATAGGCTAATGTTACACAGGCTTTCAAAGCTTCAAGGATAAGGAACAACAGTAATTGTCAGGGGGAAGATACAGTAGGCAGTGGATTCTTGCAGAGACTATTCCAAGAGGAGGTTAGATGGATAGTTCTAAAGAATGAGGAAAGAGAGAAGTATCTTAAAGAGACAAGTCATTTACCATCCTTTTAAACAGGTATTTTAAACACAGCTTTGAATTATATATTTAGCAACTATAAACTCTATCATCCTTTTTTTTCCTATCTATTCCTGTGTCTCTAAAATCTAATCACACCCTTTTACTCTCTCTCACACACACACAAGACACACACACACCATCTCAAAACCTAAATATTTGGTGAAAGCTTCCACCTCCATTAAAAAATTGGAGGTGAAAAGAGATTGTTCTCAGTATAACCCTGGATTATAAAAATCAAAGCTATTCCCAAACTCTTAAAGATTTTTTAAATAAAAAACGCTTTGGCTCTACACCCCAACCCCATGCCTTCTTGCTATTTTGTTCTTTGTACAAAACGTATTCCATTTCTGGATACACACAGCCTTGCCATCAATTGCTTGTTAAACATAACCAACTAGGAATTTTATTATAGGCCTGCTATGGAAAATATACCGAAGAAAAATACTCAGAAAGCAGATTAAAATATACAATGGGAAATTCAATACTAGTAACAAAAAGGGTCTTTCTCATATCCCTAGCTCTTTGCGGGGGAGAAAAGGTAGTGTCAGATTCATGCCTGTAGGCACATCAGAAACTATTAAGAGTGACATTTCAGGAAATTGTAATGTATAAAAATTCAATTTAGACTACTTGATTTTCTTTTAGCAGAAGACAGAAAATATTTGGCTGGAAATGAACTATCTGAAAAATCTCCACAATTAAGAACTATACTTATATTTTGGCTATAATTTGAAGTTATGCACAGTTAATGTGAAAAATTACTTTTGTGCTAGAATAATAGATTTCACTCTAGTTGGAAATAGGCTATCTCTCTAATGTCAAAGGGAGCTCTGGTAGCAAAGTGCCTAAGGCACTTGACTACTAACCAGAAGGCTGGCGGTTCAAACCCACAAGCCACTTCTCAGAAGGCAGGTTGGGCAAACTACTTCTGTAGTGATACTGCCTTGGAAACCCAAGGAGGGGTTGCTATGAGTTGGGTCTGACTTGATGGCACATAACAACAACAACATAATGTCAAAACAAAACAAAAAACCCTACACATAATTTATATCGACTTTCTTTTTAAAGTAAGTGAAAAGATAGGGTTATATATTTTAAAGTTTTCACTTATTGTACTTTCTTATTTTTAAAAAACACCCTTAAATATGAAAGCTGTTTGGAAAATAGTACAGCCATTTGACTTTTCAATCTCAGAAAATAATAATAATAAAAAAAATTGGCAAGCATTTTTTTTTTTTGCACCATTTTAACAACACTCACTGCCTCTCAGTATTCCTTGTCAGAAAAAATTTGGTTGTAAAAAGAACTTAACTTGCATAGTATTGAAGACCCCTTCCCCCTTCCCCCTCACCTTTTTTATAGTTCTTGTTCTAAGTGGAAAATTCACACAGGCCACAGATGAATTAATATGCATAAGTCCTTATGCATTGATATACATATGATTTTTACAGAGAATGGTTTGGAAGACTTGTTATCTGACCAGAAAAGCCTGTAGTGAGTTGAGATAAAGGAGACTCACTCCAATCCCCTCAGCCTTTGCAATTGCTTTATATTCTAATCACCACGCTAAGCATCTGTCCCCGGCAGGCAGCTTGTTCAATCTAGCAGATAACGAATGCAGCCGGATTGTGGTTGCGCTGGCCCTTCCCCATGTGCTAGGAGCTAGTGTTCCATTCCTCTGATTAAACAGGCAGCGGGAAAGCTCTCTCAAAGCTGTAATTGCCTCCGTTATGAAACATCTTCACCTGTTAGCCAAAGCTAAGTTGAATCACAGCAGAAATTATTAACAGTGGCTGTTTTCAAGCCAGCTTAATTTGAGCTGATGCTGCTGTTCACTTAACACAGATGAATAGGTGTGCAGGACGAGAGTCTAAGCAGAGATGACACCCCAATGAATATTTGCTCGCAGCCCTACTGCGGGGAGCTATTTGTACAACACACAATAGTTAAAATGCAAAAGGGAGGAGGAGGAGGCATTGGACAGGACCACCTCCTCTGCCATCACTGTCTGTGTTCACAAGAACTTGCAGACCGATGGTGGCATTTGACAGCCAAATTAGTTTTTCAATTAATTTCTACAAATATCAGCAAACACAATTTTCTTTTTTTCGAGGGTGTGCACATTGGTGTGAGAAACACTACCTGCTTCAAACATGGCCAGAAACATTCTTTTCAGAGAGCTGAACAGGCATTAAAATTTAATAGTCTGCTTTCATTTTCTCTGCAGTGTGCTTCAAGATGATTATAAATTACAGCATTCTGCTTACTTTTGACGGAGTAAGTCATGTATCAGCATTTGATTTAGAAGCAATGTGTGTCTGACATATGAAACACATCTTGCAGATGTGATTTATCACAGAGCTCTTTTTTGTTTGTTTGTTTGTTTCAGAAGAAAATAGCTGTACTGCAGGGTCACCATAGTGACAGCCATCCTCATAATGGAGGGTATGGATGAGGGCTTTAGAGAGTTGAATCTAAAAAGTGTGAACATATATTTTTTTCACATTGAGGACTCCCTTTGTCCTCCAAAGCTAGTCATTGGTCACAAAGATCTCATCCCTTTTTTTTAAAAAAAAAAATTCTGGGCAAAGTTGAGAAAGGCATTACTGGAAATGGGAATCATTTCCCCAAGTTGGGTGGGGCTGTTAAGGGGTAAGACATCCTCCAGTAATCCCAAGGCTGTTTGGGAAAAGGTTGGTTTGTAGGGTGTCTCATGCAAATTAATTGGCTCAAGAAAGAGGTTGACAACAGATGGAGGATTTTTGCCATTGGATGAATGTGGAGCTGAAGGGATGGTACATAAAGGCAGTGCCTGATTCTTCTGTCAGTTGGTATATTTCTTTGCCTCTGAGTTTATGTCTACTGGTGAATTGAGCTGCAGCAAAGCTAAGTCATTTATTACAGTCTTTCTTTAGCATCACATCTTATGGCTGCAGCCAAAACAATCGTGTAGGGACTGACATTGATCTTTAAATGGTTTAGCCAAACAGCTGGGCCATGGTTTATTTATCAAGTCTGACCAATAACTGTAACAGAGCTGCCAAAATTCCATATATTGTTTCAACATCACACTTTGTGGTAGAGTGTACCTTGGAAATACCTTCCCTTTGTATTCTGCTACTCTATCCTTGTAAAACCAAGTTTACATGTTACCTTACCTCCTCTGTGTAGTTTTATAAGCATCTCCTGTTAGTTATGCACAGACTCAAATGTTCAGAGAGTTTATTTCTGAACTTGTGACATTGTACTATAATCATCTATGGTCTTTCCCGCTCACCCACGTTATTCTCTACTGTCCGAATCTAAGTAATTTTCCTCTCCTTAGCTCCTAATATACAGCCTATTAGATAAAATCAGTAGAATTTTTTTAGTTGAATGAGTAAGTGTATAAATTAATACTTTAGATTAAAGAAAAAAAAGGAGGCTGTACAGCAGAGCTGGTAACGTTATCCTCATATTTTTTTCCCTCCTTATAACTTTTTAGCTAGGCTCATGGCTTATTGGAATAAAGATTTCATTTTTCAGCCTACCTGGAAACTACGTATGACCATTTTCTAGGTCTGGCCAATGGAATCAAGGTGAATATGGTATGGTAATTCAGTAAAACGTACTTGGTCATGACTGGGAAGAGGTCATTGCTGGAGCACTAGCAATAGTTTTAGACTCTGGGGTGCTCTTGGGATTGAAAGCCTATCATAATAAACCAACAAGATAGAAGGACTTAGGGGCTCTGATACCACAGTTTCCAAACTAGCACTGGTCTTATTACTTCCATATTTCTTGAATATGAGAAGGAAAACAAAAAAACAGAACAACAACTTACTACAACTTGTGAATTTAAATTCTTACTGTGATTTATCAGCAAAGTCTGCTATGGAATTTGTGGAGCTCAGTGTAAAGCAAAAATGAGGAGCCTCTTATTCAAACGTTATTAATTTCAAAATGGCTTCAATAGAGTTTAAGCCAGATTCAGGGCCTTTCTTATCAAGTCAGGACCCTGTGTCAGTGGGCCAGTGGCATGTCCAGAGATTCAACCCTGATTACAATGCTACGGTATCATTTCACTCCTGCCAAAACTTCTTTAAACTTATTTTGCACCAATCCTCTACTCATCACACTTCAGCCACTTCAGCCTTCTTTCTGATTCCTAATCATACTAAACACTTTCTTGCCTTAGGACATTTGCACTTAACTCTTTCAATCTGTAATTGCCACAGATAATTACATTACTCAGGCTTCTCATGCTGGCATTTTTTTTCACCTTTAAGAAATAGCGGATCAATGTGACTAGCTTTGTTGTTGTTAGTTGCCATCAAGACCACTCTGACTTGTCACAACCCTGTGTACAGCAGAATGAAATGTTGCCTGGAACTGTGCCATCTTCACAATTACTGGTGTGTTATGGCTATTGTGTATTTTGAATGCCTCCTAACCTATTGGGCTAATCTTTCTGCACTATATAGGACAATATTCTGTTGTGAACCATAGGGTTTTCAGTGGCTACTTTTTGGAAGTAGATTTTCAGGACTTTTTTCTTAATCTTACTGGAAGCTCCACTGAAACCTTTCTGCTATTGGTGATGCTGCTGGTGACCCTGAAATGTTGGTGGCATAGCTTCAGCACCATAGCAACATGCAAGTCACCACAGTACAGCAAGTTGACAGACAAGTGGTGGGTTTCCTCCTTAGAAAGGTCCTTTTCTGTACCTCTTTATCCTAATATTATATGCTTTCTTGTTTCTCCCATACCAAACCAAAGCAAACCCACTACCTTCAAGTCGATTCCAATGCATAGTGATCCCGATTGGGTTTCCAAGGCTGTAAATCGTTATGGAAGTAGATTACCTCACCTTCCTCCTGCAGAGCACCTAGTGGGTTTGAACTGACAATCTTCTGGTTACCAGCCAAATGTGTTACCCACTATACCACATATTCCTTATTTCTCCCATAGCACACTTATAATGTCTTATTACATTGCTTCCTTTTGTTTTCTGTTTAAATTATTGGACTTTCCTGACCAGAATGTAAGCTTCCTAAGGGCAGGGAGTGTCTGTCTTATTTACTTATATATTATTTGTACAGCACAGTGCTTTTTTAGAATATAGTAACATCTCACTAAATATATGGTGAATAAGAACTTCATGACTATGGACATTTAACCTAGCTCATTTAGGTTCAAGGGTAGATTCCTTAACATTTATGCAACATTTTACCTGATTTAAACCAAATAATTTATTCTCTACCTACTTCGTTTTCTCTTTTTGAAAAACCAAACCACTACCTTTGAGTCAATTTTGATTCATAGTGGACCTATAGGACAAGGTAGAACTGCCCAGTAGGGTTTCCAAGGATGAAAATCTTTATTGGAACAGATTGCCACATCTTTCTCTCAAGGAGCAGCTGGTGGGTTTAAACTGCTGACCTTCTGGTAGGCAGCTGAGCACTTTAATCACTGCACCAGCAGGGCTGCTAATCCAGACCTGTCAGATACATGAAAAGGAATTTTCTTTCTGCTGGACATCTGTTTGTGTTGCAATTCACACACACACATGCACACACACACATACATACTGAGAACTGAAACTTAATCCCTCTATCCCACAGCTTGTTGTCTCCATTAACATAACTACTGTACTGTGTTAATAATTTCATTAATATAATTTCACTATTCCAGAAAAGTCTTGTGCAGGCAAATACCTTGATTGTTTCTTACAGAAACTTCCTGAAAAACACATCAACCCTTCAACAGAAAGCATCAGCAAATACTCACTCACTGCCATTGAGTTGATTCTACTCGAAGTGACCCCTCCTTGGGTTTCCAAAGTGGTATCTCTGTGGAAGTAGATTGCTCAGTCTTCCTTCCGAGAAGTGGCTGGTGGGTTTGAACCGCCAGCCTTCTGGTTAGCAGTCAAATGCCTTAAGCACTACACCACCACAGATATTCCCCAAAATTCTTTGAATCCCTTGCCTCAAGAAGCCTCACTTGTTGATTCCGTCACTGTTAAACTCTTATATCATGATGTTTCCCCAGTTCTAATTAAACCCCTGCATTGAAAGATCTACCTCTGAATTCTCAATAAATCCCGACCTTGCCTACCCTTTTCCAAGATGCCATGAGCTTTGAGATGGTGCTCTTCTGTTACCATGGTTGACAACAAACTCAACTTTGCCTTCTCAATAAATCATGTTGCTGATATTTGGGGAGCTAGTATTCAACAACTCCAGTGTAATTTTCCCCCAAAATGTGTGAGTTTATAAATTTGTTATTTCAAGAATGAAATGATCAATTACAATCTATTCAGACAGATAGAAAGAAAAAAAAATACACACTGTCTCTTGAGTACTTTTCCTTAAAACCATATCAAATTCAAAGGTTTCCATAAATGGTGACATGTAATAATCCCCATATAAATCAGAGAATATGTAAACATTTTCTATACCTGCACTGTCCAATATGGCAGCCTCTTGACCTATGTCACTAGTGAGCCCTGGATATATGGCTAGTCCAATGTGCTGTAATTGTAAAATAGACATCAGATATCAAAGACAGTGTGAAAGGAATGTAAAACATCTCTTTAATAATTTTTACATTGATTATATGGTGAAATGTAAAATTTGGATAAATTAAGATACAGTGTATCATTGTTGCTGTTAGTTGTCCCTGAATCATTTCAAATCACCGCAGCTCACGTGTGCTGTGTAGAACTGCTCCACAGGGTTTTCAAGGCTGTGACTTTTCAGAAGCAGATTGCCAGGACTGTCTACTGAGGTACCTCTGAATGGGTTTGAATTGCCAGTCTTTCAGCTAGTAGTTGAGTGCTTAACTGTTGCACCACCCAGGGACTCTAGAATATTAGCAGTTAAATGCCTTAGGCACTACGCCACCAGAGCTCCTTATATTAAAATTAGTTTCATCTATGTCTTTTTTTTCTTTTTAAAATTATGGCTATTAAAATATTTAAAACGGTATGTGTGTCTCACATTATGTTGCAATTGGACAGTGTTGCTCTCTACAGTTCAATAAGACAGGGAAAAAAAAACTTGGCAAACTGCATTGTTAAGCAAGAGGCCTTGACACATGTATTTCTTGCTTGTCATTTCTTACTTCTCTAATGTTAGCTATCTATTTAAAGATTCTCACTAACATAAGCATAGACAATATTTTCAACATGTGAAATGTCCTTGGAAAGTGAATTTTCTTGGTTGGCCGGAAAGGGAATTACCCTTAAAAGTTGAGAAACGTTCACAATTTATTTTACTCATGAAACAACTTTCAGGAGAAATGAAAGCAACAAATTCTTCCACAGCTGGCTTTGCAAGAGATTTCTACAAATAGGAAAAACAAGTAGGCCCAAGTGTTAATCTGAGTTAGTGGCAAAGGGCCAGATATATCTGTGACCGAAGAGTGTAATTCAATTGTGCTGAGAGGAAGATGTAATCTGTAGTTTCTTTCCACAACTAGCCCTTTTGTCTGGAGAATAGAGGACTGTCTAATAATACCCATACTGTGGACTGTAGAGAAAATATGCATATCCTTCTTCTGCACTATTGTTTGCTTAGAAATAAATACCCTAAACCTGTTGTTAGAATATCAGGGGTGGTGTACATTTGTTTCTCCAAAGACTCTTTTGAAAGCATGAAGCTTACTTTTGAAGAGGGTAAAACAGAGAAGAGACAATCAAATTCGGGGCCATTTACCAAAGCTACAAACAGAAGCAAGGCAGGGGTTGAGGGCAAAGATTCCTGACCTGAGGTGAAAGAAGAGAGAGGCTTGTCAGGATAAGAAGTGAATTAATAAAATGTCCAAGTGCCCTAGGAGGAGGCAACTTTATTCTTTACCATTGAGGACAAGAAAACTCCACTTCATTGCTACTCAATCCTTGGCAACATAAAACCCAAGAGTAAGTCCATATAACCCCTGGTCAGGTGACTAAGATACTTGTTTACATCGCAATGTGCAAATGTGTTTTCCCTAATCTTGAATTCGTTTATGTTTGATGGTCATTACTAATGCTTAAATTCTCATACATTGATAATGTAATACTAACAAACCATAATTTCAACAGTCTATATTTATCAGCTGCTCCCATCTATACTTTTTGTTTTGTTTTATACAGAGAAATGGAAAATGTTTTGGGATGATGTGATGTAGTAGCTCTGAATTTTGAATTTTTTACTAATTTATTTTGGCAGTTTAGTGATGTTTTCCTTGATAAAACCTTCTAAATATTCTTTTGCTGGCTCAAGGAATTAAGAATAAATGTTTTAGTATTTTAAATGTATATTTTTTAAAAAATCCTGACTCTTTTTTCAAGGCAAGGAAACATTGGGAATCATTCAGAAAATCGTACTCTTATTGGTTTTCTAGATGACTTAAGAATTTAGGACAGAATGCTGGGAGAAAAATAAAATACAGAAAAAACCTGAAATAATGATTACTCAAATACCATGACATGAATCTTGGGAGTTGGTCTTATCATGAAAGATCAATAGCTCTTACTTCCTAATTCTTCATTGTTTTGCTGAAAAATTCTATTTTACGCAGTAGAGATAGACCTAAACTTTCCATACGTATGTTGCTCTTTCTGGGGATTAAATTTCTGTGGCATAAAAACTGTGTATACAACAGAAGAGTTGGCTTGCATTTATTTTGAGGGAGAAGGGGAGACTAAGGCTAGGGTAATGTATTGAGACCAAAACTAAAAACAAAAGCATGTTGCCAAGTAGATTCTGACTCATAGTGAGCCCTTGTTTGTCAGAGTAGGACTGTGATCCACAGGATTTTCAATGACTAATTTTCAGAAGAGGAGCTCTGGTGGCATAGTGCCTAAGGCACTTGACTGCTAACCAGAAGGCTGGTGGTTCAAACCCACCAGCCACTCCTCAGAAGGAAGATGGGGCAAACTACTTCCATAATGATACTGCCTCGGAAACCCAAGGAGGGGTTGCTATAAGTGGGGTCCGACTCGACAGCACATAACAACAAACAACAACAATTTTCAGAAGTAGATTGTCAAGCCTTTCTTCCATGGCACCTGTAGGGGGACTTGAAACTCCAGTCTTACACTTAGCAGCTAAAGAGTGCTTAGTCGTTCACCACCAGGGACTGCTGTTGACTGCATAGTGCTACTTTTATTCATAAATAGATAAAAAGCTATCCTGGTAAAAGATGATGTAATTAGAAATTCCTGTTCTCAGCTGTCTGCTTAATTTCCTAATCTAGAATACTCTTTTGATGTTTTCCTTAGAAGAAAAAAACTTTTTCCATTTGTGCTCCATTTATAATTTAAATCTGTGCTCTATTGCTACCTGAGGATTTTGAGTTGCTTGAGATTTTGGGAGAGTTTAGTTGGTGGTGTGTGCATGGGGAAAAGGCAATTCAGACTGAACATAAATACCATATAGTATTAATTTTTTAAATCAATAAACTCACTACAGGCTTTATGTAGTAGGAATAATTTAATTGCAATTATAGAAAACCAGACCTAAATGGCTAAAGTACAAAAGGAATTTATTGGTCCAGGTAACTAAAAAGCCTGTCTCAGCAGGTGAGGTTTGATACAGCCCCTCAAAAGTTGTCATAAAGAACCTTTCAGGGCCACTCTAGGTCACAGAATTGCTGCTTCATTTGGAGACCTCTTATCCCCACTCCACTAGTTTGCAGGAAGGATGAAAACATTTTACAATGGCTCCCCAGCAAAATTAGTCTTTGTCCCAACATTTCTAGCCAAAATTGCAAGGGTCACTTTGGTTAGACTTGCTAAGGTCATATGCCATCCATGAACATTGCAATTAACAGCATAGAATAAGTGGACTAGCTTGAGTCACTCTGAGTTTGTTTTTGCATTTGGAAAAGTAGAGGGACATGTCCCCACCCATATCATAGGGCATTGGGCTGAAACTCTGTGAGGGGGTTCTCTTAAAGCAAATCTATGGGAATAGAGGTGCCCTACAAACATCTACAACATATACAAACAAGGAGGCTACAACTCTTGGAATGGTGTTCTGTAAAAAGCCAGGCAAACATGAGCGCTGTTAAGGATCTTCTCCCTGGTGACTGACATCTTTTATGAAATGGAGATCATAGCTGTCTGCTAATTAAGTCCCTTGAGCCAAACTTCTGCTCTCAGAACTAGGAAGTACCTTTAAGACATAACCTACTCTTTAATGAATGTCTTCCTTAAATCATGTTGTTGTTGTTGTATGGCATTGAGTCAGACCCATCCCATAACAACCCCTCCTTGGGTTTCTGAGGTGGTCTCACTACAGAAGTAGATTGCCCAACTTCCCTTCCAAGGAGTGGCTGGTGGGTTTGAACTGCCAGCCTTCTGGTTAGCAGTCAAATGCCTTAGGGACTACGCTACCAGAGCTCCTTCCTTAAATCAAACTCTTTCTTTAATTGAAGTGTTTTAGGCCTTCCTTGCAAAGATTGAGGTTACAGCCTACTACCAACAGTAAAACCAACCAGTTGCTATCAAGTTGATTATGACAAATGAGAGACCTCATATGTGCCACAGTAGAACTGTGCTCCATAAGGTTAACAATGGCTGATTTTTTGAAAGTTGATTTTCAGGCCTTTCTTCCAAGGTGCTTCTGAGTGGACTCAAATCTCCAACCTTTCAGTTAGCAGCCAAACATGTTAACCATTTGCATCACCTAGGGGCTCCCAAAGGAGCTCTGATGGTGTAGTGCCTAAGGCATTTGACTGCTAACCAGAAGGCTGGTGGTTCAAACCCACCAGCCACTCTGTAGAAGGAAGACTGGGCAATGTACATCAGTAAAGATTTACCACCTCAGAAACCCAAAGGGGGTAGCTGTGAGTCAGAATTGACTTGATGGCAGTGAAGTTTTTTTTTTTTTTAGGAGCTTCCAAAAATAAAACAAGACCCAGCAACTACTCCATGCCAAGAATATGCACTCTGCAAGCATAAGCCAGTTGTGAGGATTTTATGGAAGGAGTGTGTAAGGAAATGGAGATCATATATAGCCCAGTATATAGCAAAAAATTTAATAAAACTCTTTATTGAAGATGAGGAGCTGGCCCTTTGTAACTTTTCTGCTCTGCACTGGCACTCTCCTGCTTAAGATCTTACTTTCTTGAGCCAACTGCTTGGAGGACTCTTGTCTACCCACGTGACTGCTCCCTGGATCCTTCAGGTCTCTGTGAAAACTTCTTTGACCACAGCACTCTGTATCTCTCTTCCCACCTAATTTCCCTCCACTGTACTTATTAAACTGACATCCTATAGGTTTACTTGATTATTAGTTTATATCTCTCTCACTAAACCAGACTACTCCATGAGAGTAGAAATTCTGTCTACTCTATTCCTTGCTGTAGTTTTCATTATTTAAAACAGAGGCTGGATAGTTAAAGTCTCACCACAAATTTTTGTTAAATGAATGATATTTTCCCACTAAAATTTTTGTTCTGATTCCTTAATTCATTCACTTTGTGCTTCCCAAACTATTCTTTAAAGCTTTTCAATATTTCCTCCCATTCTTATTTGGTATCTATTGATCCAATCCTTGTTTTTCCAACTTACATTTACAATTCCATTTTCGTACTAAGTAAGCAAATGTCTTCTAGTTACTAGGATATAATTGCTTTAGAGGGCAGTAGGATATTGTTAAAAAAAATTACGTATTTTGTGTGCATGTCACATTCTCTGTGACACTATTAAAATAATCTATTCTCTCTGTCCTGACTCCCTGATTCACTAGCTGTATGATATAATCCAGCTCTATCACTTCAGAACCCAAGAAAGCTCTTGCTTACTGAGTGAATGGCATCAACATAAGAACGGAATGCTTTCCTTGTATCTTTAGTTACTTATCTAAGAGAAGTCATAGCAATCAGATTGAACTTTTTTCCTGCAGAATGTTTATTATGAGATTTGTTATACTTTGAATTTATTGCTTTTCTGAACCTTTTTAAAAGACAAGTGCATTTTCCATTCCTTTTGTATAAGGCCTACACTTTTAAACATAGCTGACATGTCGTATATAATCTGATCCTTGTCTATCTTAGTTTTATCTCTTGCCACTTTACCCCTCAAAAAAACTTTTTTTACACAGTGGCTTCTTTCTTTTTCAAATGGTCCATGCTTCTTATTTCACCCTCCTGGAGTAAGTTTGAGTTTGAAGGTGGCCTGAACACTTTACTTTTATTTTTGCATTTGTTCTTAAGGTTCAAATCTCGAGTTATTCACACAATACCAATATTCTCCTACTGCTATGATATGAAAGGAGATTTATCCTATACTCTGTATTATTAGATATAAAAAGAAGAAGCACAAAGTATGAACATTATGATATTTCTTTTGTGCTCAGACCAGCTCTTCTGCCAGTATATATCCTGTTACAGGGAGAAACCATCCTGGACGAGGATGGATAGCCTGGTTTTCCTAACTGAGATTTGGAGAAATGCACAGTCTTGGTTTCATCTATTACTTTCCTTTCATAAATGGCCACTATAGTGTAAGAATAATGTCAGCATTGGAATTGGCTTACCTAGAAGAGTCCTGTTACATATTTATTAGATTTCCAAGAAGGCTTGGTACTTTTGCAGTATCCACCCACCTGGGAGCCAAGACTGCAACTGCACCTCTTATGACATCAGGGAAACTAGGGTCACTTACCAGAAGAGACTCCTTCTGACACACAGGCCTTCTCATGTGTAGTTCCCTCTGGCTGGAACACTTGGCTTCTTGTTAACACTTCCACAGGCTTCTAAACTCCATGAGGATAGCAACGCTGTTCACCTGGGTTACAACTTTATCCTTAGTGGCTAGCAAAACACCTCACACAGTGTTGGCATAAATTAAGCATTCCTTGTATTAATGATTTAATCTTACATAAATCTAAATTTATATAAATAATAGAGGGAAAATTTGAAACGACTTTACAAGGTATATGTACTTATAAGGCATATTTAGCTACTGAAGTCAGATACCTTGATAGAAGCTAGAGAAGAAACACGAAAAATCTCCACTTGGGGCTAAATCACCACTATAATAATATTAATTAGATGGTAAATGATATAGACTAAAATAACAACTACTATTTCTTTGGTATGTATTGTTTGCTGGACACTGTATTCAAATTTTCCTTACTTATTACAATAAAAAGTATTATTTTATCTGTTTTTCAACCAGGGATATTAGAATTTATTAAGGTTAAAGAATTTGATTCAGGTTACAATGCTACTTAGCTGCCTAAGTTGGGATTTAAGTGCACAACTCGACAGCACATAACAACAACAATAACATACTCTTCTAGTATACAGGTAACAGCTACTGTTGGTATTTCCACATCAGAGTAACTGATGGCTGTGCTGGGATTTATTACAGATAAACATCAAAGATCTTGTAACAAGAAACCCTGGAAAGCAACTCATAGATATATCAGATGGCTTCATGACTCGAATTCTCAGAAGGGATGGTGTGGCCAGAACAAAGGGAGAAAGACCCAAGAGAAGCTCCAAAATAGGTCATGGGAGCAGCTACTATCACCACCAACAGTTCTCCAGGAGTGACTGGGTGTCTTAATTTTCTAGTGCTTCTTTAACAGAAATCCATAAATGAGGTGGTGCAGTGTAGTAAATTCACCAGCCACTCCTCGGAAGGAAGGTTGGGCAATCCTACTTCCGTAGTGATACTGCCTCGGAAACCCAAGGAGGGGTCGCTATGAGTCAGGGCTGACTTGATGGCAAACAACAACAACAACAACAACAACAACAACAACAGTGTAGTAAATTACTTACTATGGCTTTTCTACCCATAAGTTGTTGTAAACTCAGTGGTGGAATGAGCAACTGAGGAGCTCCTCATTGTAAATGTTATCCACCTGGGCTTTTCTGTTGGGCGTGGCACAATGCAATGTTATGGGAGGCTCACTCTCAGGTGCTTAGAATTCTGTTGTTATGATTGGTTGGTTTGGCCACTCTGCCAAGCTCAAAAGGAGGCCTCCTAGAGGCAGAACTCTCTCTCTGACTGCTGGTTGAGGAAGATGTGCTGCTGAAAGAGATATGCATGCCTGAAAGAGACACACGCTGCTGGGGAAGAGATGCAAGAGACACGCATTGCTGAGTGAGACACCAAGGGGCACGGACTGCTGGCAAAAAACTATGAGAGACTGTTGGCTGAGGGATGGTGGGCTGGAAGAGAGACTGAGTGTTTTTCCTGAATTTGAATTGTAGCCTGGTGCTTCCCTAATAAATCCCATAACCTGTGAGTTCTGTGTGGCCACTGTAGCGAATTATTGAACCCAAGAGAGAGGTGGTGGATGCTTTGGGAGGAACAGTTGGAGAAAGGGCTGGAGGGAGGCAGCATGTCTGGCCTCGCAGGAATAGGCCTTGGGCTATTGATGGTGATTCTTTCTTGCTCTTGTGGGGTTCTAGGATGTCTGAATATGTGGTCTCCTTGTCCTTTTTGCAGGTGGCTTTAACAAATAGAAATGTATACTTTTACAGATTAGGAGGCTAGAAGTCCAACTTCAGGGTGGCAGCTCCAGGGAAGGCTTTCTCTCTCCTGGCTCTGGGAAAAGGTCCTTGCCATCAATCATCCCCTGGGTCTAGGAGTTTCTCAGCACAAAACCCCAGGTTCAAAGGACATGCTCTGCTCTGAGCTGTTCTTTCTTGGTACTAGTAGATTTCTCTCTCTCTGCTAGCTTATCTCTCCTTTTATCTCTTGTAAGATCTAAGGTGATGCAGCCCACACCCCATGGAAATTTCTTTTACATTTGATTAAGACTGTGATCTGATTAAAGGTGTTATATCCAATCCTAATCCCCTTACAACTGATTAGTTTATCACATCAGGTCACATTATGGGGGATCATTATTTAACTGCCAAACTACACATATAACTGCTGTATGACCTTGTTATATAACTGCTAGACCACTGAGAATCATGGCCCAGCCAAGTTGACACATACTTTTTGGGGACTCAATTAAATCCATGATACTGAATAACAAAATGTCTTTGGAAAACTTCATCTTGGCCTGGGATAGAGAAGACAGTGAGACAACTTCCCACAGATAGGCCAAGAAACATGTTGACATTCTAAATTAAAGATTCAGTTTCTTGGCCACATTTTATTTCTGATCTCATTTGTAGCTGGGACCAGCTGTTCAAAGGAGCTTGTAAGGAAGCTCTACTTTAGGTTCCTAGAAGCTGGGCTGTATGAGGTGAAACTTTACTAGACTGACTAGAGAGTTCTCCTCCCATCTCTCTGAAAAAAATATTAAATATGACTCAAAAGTAGGATCAAAGCCAGAGAGCAAGGACCAGTCTTTACCTCTGGGAAATAAAGGAGGTAAGACTGGATATGGACCAAGAGTGTAGACATGAAAGTGTATAGGAAACAAACTGAGAAAGGTTGAAGCAACTGGGCCTGGTGGCTCAACAGAACAAGCTTAAGCTTTGAAGTTCTCATAGTTATCTGTTTGTTTCATGTGCAAATGTATAGCAGAGTAAAGAAAAATGAGCACTCAATAGGTAGAGATAGGGAATGTATGATAGTTGGAGCTGTGTGTCAACTTAGCTGGACCACAATTCTGTGTGGTTTAAGCAATTATGATGTGGGTTGTTTCAATGATGAGATCAGATATATATGTTTTGAGCAGCCAATCTGTTGAAAGGGAGTTTCCCTAGGGGTGTGGCCTGCTTCCCATATATTTATAGACATCCTGGGAAAAGAGACATTCTTCTGTGGATTGGGATTCTGTTGTGCTGCCTACAATTGTCCTTGAGTGAACAATCCACCATTCAGCCTGGAGATCTTGGACTCATCATTCACTGGAGTCAACAGCCAGTATACTGCCTGCCGACCTTGAGCTCATCAGCCCCTGTAGGAACGAGTCTGGAAAAGCCTCCAGCTTGACATTTGATCCAAGGACTTGGGACTTGCCAGCTTCTGTAAGTGTGTGAGCCATTTTCCTAAGATAAATCTCTCTCTCTCTTTCTCTTTCTCTCTAAGCTTTACTGGTTTTGCTTCTCTAGAGAACCCAGTCTAACACAGAGTGTAAATCACAAAAATTTAGGGTAAAAGAAAGAAAAATAAAGTAGTAGTTTGAGGGGGACATAGGGTAAAGGAATGGTTTCTAGTTTAATTTTCTGTCAATAATCTGAGGGCAATGAATGAGCAGAGAGTGACGACGAATGAAATCATGATCAGAAAGTGTCATAGAATTCCATGTGCTGATGGGGAACCTGGGTTTGACAAGTCATAGACTGCTTTGTTCTTGAGATAATGGGAGGAGGTGTTGTTAGATGTTTTACTCTCTTAGGAGCTAAGAGGCCCAAGGTATATTGTTTATTGTTGTTATATGCCGTCAAGTAGGACCCGACTCATAGCGACCCCTCCTTGGGTTTCTGAGGCAGTATCACTACGGAAGTAGATTGCCTCATCTTCCTTCCGAGGGTGGCTGGTGGGTTTGAACCACCAGCCTGCTGGTTAGCAGTCAAGTGCCTTAGGCACCATGCTACCAGAGCTCCCTAAAGAAACCACACCTCCCAACTGACTGCATGGGACTCCTAGTGAGCCCTCCTTGAGTTCCAAGGTGGCTGAGTCAAGAAAGAGATGGCCAGGTCTAATGCCATCCGTAGTGATACTGCCTTGGAAACCCAAGGAGGGGTCGCTATGAGTCGGGGCCGACTCGACGGCACATAACAACAACATAACAACAATGCGGTGGGGAGTGGCTGGTGGGTTTGAACTGCCAGCCTTGCACTTGGCAGGCAACTGCCTTAGGACCGAAGCCATCTAAAATACTAATTCATTTCAGGCATAGTCATGGGTCATTTATAGAATGTTTCCCATATAATGGGTAGATTACAAATAATTTAAAATGAAATATTAATAAAACTGACAATTTAATGTTAACATTAAAGTTAATATTTCCTGTTGATGAATTAATATGGGATATTAATAATTTAATATTTCTTACTTTGTTGTGGTAAGATTTAGGGGTTCAAATCTGAATAATACCCTTTCTGTGTCCTCAGTGGGCTTACAGTATTGTAGAGGAGATAGGTGTAACTAGATCTTTATGAATATCTTGAACATAATAATCAAACATGCAGTGGATTAAGCCACTGCTGTGTGTGTATTCATATGTTTTCATGGTATGCATATTAATATCAGAAAAGAATTCCTGGAAGTAATAACGCATTTTAAAACTTTTTAACATATGTTTAAAATTAATGTGTATAATACCTGTTTATTATAGAAAATATATAAAAAGAAAATAAGTACCCTTTATCCAAAATATGGGAGCGCTGGGGGTGTAGTTCGTAAGGTATTTGACTGCAAACCAGAAGGCTAGCCACAACTTGGAAGGAAGACTGGGCAATCTACTTCCATAGAGTTCCACCTCCAAAACCCAAGGAGGGGTCAGTATGAGTGTGGACTGACTGGGTAGCAGTCAGCAAGTTTTTTTTTTTTTTTTTTTTTTTAAAGGGAAGGATGCTGGGCTTAGAACCAGGCTTTAATTTTTGAGTGTGTGACTATGGACAAGTTTTTATCACACCCTTGTGTATCGGTTTCCTCATCTGAAAAATGAAGAGGTTGGCCTCCAAGGCCTCTTCTGGCCGTGATAGTCTCAGAGTCTTTGAATCTAAGTACAAATTAATGTAGCACTGAGAGCATAAGTGATTTCTAATTGCAGAAGTGTGACAATTTAAAATAAAAAGCCAAACGGTCTCTGTAATTAGCTCTGACACACTTCTCCCTCTGTGACAAAGGTCGGTCATTTCAATTTCATCTATCTTGCTTGCTCCATCCCTAAAACAGGGATAAAAATTCCTGACACCTGCCTTTTTTCATGAATCTTTTGTCCACATTAAAAAGGACCTTATTTCTCTGAAGGAATTGCCTCACCTGTTATAGGTACATTAATTCTTTTAGGCCTTTAAGGCACCATTTGCTTAATTTGATTCCAAAGTGAAGGTGATGCACCTCATTTTCCCTAGTAAGCTTAGGGCTTCTGCTTGAAATGCGGTAAAGTTACTTAGAGGAAAGGGTCGCAGCCATCATAGAGTCTTCTTAAACTATGTTGTTACTTTTTTCCCAGATGATTTTTTTCTTTAAAATGTTATGCTGTTATTTACAACAGACATTTCATTTCCTTTCATATATAGTCTACCAGATGGGAGATATGGTACAAACTGGTAAAATTGTGGGATTTTTAAAAAAGTTAAATTCTTGTAGAGATCGATTCAGATTCATCTGAGGATCTTAGGTGCTACTCTCCACCTTAGGGTTTTTGCATTAGGAGATACACAACGTGATTTTAAAACCCTTCCTATGAATCTGTTCTTTATTAGCAAGAAGTCCAAAATTGGGTACTGTAGGCTACTTGGAACTGTGATATTCGTTGAGTGGATTCAAGCCAGAGTGTCAATTCAGTGCAAACTACCCACAAGACCTTGTGTTTGGGGATATGAAGATGCTCTGAAAAAGTCTATAATTTTGCAGGATAGAAATTTGCACTATCTCCCTAACTCCAATAAGTGTCTGGTTAGAGGTACCAAGAGCTGTGGGAATTCAGAACAGAGGCAGGAATAATGGAGAAATTGTAGCATTTTAGTGGTTTCTCTCAGCCAAAACAAAATATTCTTATTTCAGTATGAAGAAGGAAAAAGCCTCTCTTAGATTTGTCTTCCACTGGTTGAAAGAAGGAAACTTTAGCTTTTGACAGAACAATGTGCCTACTATATCCACATCCTCTGAATAGCGTCAAAGAGACAAATTGTGTAATTACTGAAATTACTGCAGACAGAGGCACTGACGAATGACCACTTCTCTCCTTTCAATTAACTTCTCCAATGGTGCCCCTTTCAGGATTTCAAGACTTATGAGGAAAAATAGAACCTCCCAACATTCAGATCAGGCTGTAGTGCCTTGCATGGAAAATAGTAATTTTTCTCTCTCTGTTTCCTTTTTCGATGGTCCAGTCTCTCGATGAGGAAATAAAGGCTGGTAGTGGAATGGATTGGTGAAATGAAGAATTGGATCATTTGAAGTCTTAAAAGACTTGTGTGGATCATTTATCTGTGTCTCTTCTTTTCAAAAGCAATTTTATAAAGAAATAACTAAAATGTTTGAAAAAAGAATAAAAATAAGAAAAATACTTAGAAAATTACTGAGAAATGGGGTAAATGTGCTGTATATCAGTTAATGCCAAATTGTCTTCCAAAGTCGTTTTACCTATTTGCAAGCCCAATTGTATAGTTTTAGATTTCAGTTCTGTGTCCTTCCCACCACTTGATAATATCCGGCTTTTAAATTTTTGCTAATCTAGTATATGTAAAAAGATTTCATGGCATAGTTTTAATTTGTATTTTGCTGATAGCAAATAAGATTAAACATCATTTCACATGTTTATTTTCCTCTTCCATTAAATAACTTTTTTGTTTGCTTATTTGTTTTTTAATTGGGTTGTTTGATATTTTCTTATTGATAAGTGAGAGTCCTTTGCATGTTCTTGCTTCTAATCCTTTATGTATTATATATTTTGTTAATTATCTTCTTGAAATTTGTGGTTTGGTTTTTCACTTTCTTCATGACATATTTTGATAAACTGGAATTCTCAATTTTAATGATGTTAAATCATTAGTCTTGCCCTTCATATTTTATATCTAATTAAAAAAACCTATCTTATTCTGAGATCATAAAGATATTCTTCTATATTGTCTTCCAAAATTTTCATAGTTTTGCTTTTAAGTGTTCAATATTCCTTGAAATTGATTTGGTTATATATTATAAAACAGGGCTTAGTTTTCTGTTTTTCTATAATGATTAATAGTCCTATGCCTGTCTTTTGTTTTGCTGGAAACCACAAGTGGGTTCAATTCCAGACTTGAAGGGCAGCTAGGGGTCATAGTTTCAGTGGTTTCATCAGGCTCTATCAGATCAGTAAAACTGGTCTTTTTTTTTTTTTGAGTTTTGTTCCACATTGTTCTCCCGCTCTATGCAGGATCTCCCACAGAGATCCCTCTCTGAGTGTTTGACAGTGGTAGTTGGGCACCCTCTAGTTTTTCTGGTCTCATAGCCGTATAGGCTCAGGATCACATGGTGTACCAGTTGCTTGGAATAATTGTTTCCATGAACCTTTGATTTTCTTCTTTCTTCCTTGCTGTGAGTGAGGAGAGACCCATGACTACTTGCAAGCTTTTAACATCCCAGTTGTTACTCACCAAAGTAGGATGTGGAACAATGTTTTTGTATAGTGTATTATGCCAATTGTGCTTGACGTCCCCTGGGACTATGGTCCTGAGCCCACAGGTCCAAATACTAGCTCCCTCTGGGTAGCTGGCTGTGGCCAAAAAGTGACTACAACCTTGTCCTTTGTCAGCTCTACTATATACCTGGCAATTCTTATAGAACATATGAATACACCTGTAGAAACCTTGTCTACCAACCCTATCTATGGTCTTGGACACACTTTCCCCTGCATGGACATATCTAATAGTTCAGCCTGTCCACCTATCTATCCACTCATGTATCAATGTTTGTCTTCACTGACAACACAGTACTGTAGGTGGAAAGGTTCATCTTTGTTGTCTGTACCTCCCACGCACCTCTCTGTGTCTTCCTCTTCCTCAGTGCCATGGTGTTGATTACTCACATTTGGTATATTGCCCTTCTCTTCACCCAAATCAATACTTGTCTATACCTATCTAATAATGTTCCTTCCCCTCCCCTCCCACCCCTGGTAACCAACAGAGAAAATTTCCTTCTATATCTAAACATTTCCATCATTTTTATAATAATGGACTAACATAATATTTGTCCTTCTGTCATTGACTTATTTCACTCAGCATAATGTCCTCCAAGTTCATCCACATAAGCAATGTTTTGTCGATTCTATGTTATTCTTTAGGGTTGTATAGTATTCCATTGTATGTATGTATCATAGTTTGGTTGTTGATAGGCACCTAGGTTGTTTCCATCTTTTTGCTATTGTAAATAGTGCTGCTGTGAATGTGGGTGTAAATAGGTCTGTTCTTGTCCTGAATCTCACTTCTTTAGGATATATACCTAGTAATGGAGTGGCTGGGTCAAATGATATTTCTAGTTCCAACTTTTTAAGGAACCACCATACTGCTTTGCACAGTGGTTGTATAATTTGACAGTCCCACCAGCAGTATATGAGAGTCCCAATCTCTTCACATCCTCACCAGCATTTGTTATTTTCTGTCTTGTTGAACTTTGCTACTAGTGCTGGAGCAAGATGGTATCTCGTTGTTGCTTTGATTTGCATTTTTCTAATGGCTAATGATTGTTAACATTTCTTCATATGTTTGTTGGCTGCCTGAATATCCTCCTTGGTGAAGTGTCTATTCATGTCTTCTGCCCATTTTTTAATTGGATTATTTGTCTTTTTGCTGTTGAGATGTTGGAGTTTTCTATAAATTCTAGAGATAAGTCCTTTGTTCGATATGTCATTGCCAAATATTTTTTCCCAATCTGTAGGTTCTCTTTTGACTCTTTTGGAGAAGTCTTTGGAAGCATGTAAAAGTTTAATTTTTAGAAGATCCCATTCATACAGTTTCTCTTCTGCTGTTTGTGCATTTTGAGTAATTCTTGATAGTCTGTGCCATAAATGCGGGCCCCTAAGTTTGCCCCTAGTATCTCCTTGAGGAACTTTATAGTTTTAGATTTCATATTTAAGTCTTTGATGCATCTGGAGTTAGTTTTTGTGTGTGGTGTGAGGTATAGATCTTGTTTCATTTTTCTGCAAAATGGATCTCCAGTTTTGCCAGCATCATTTGTTAAACAGACAATCTCTTCCCCATTTAATGGATTTTGCCCCTTTGTCAAAGATCAGCTGACCATAGGTCACTGGGATCTATTTCTGGGTTCTCAATTCTATTCCATTGGTCTGTGTCTGTCATTGTACCAACACCAGGCATTTTTAACTACCATGGCAGTGTAGTAGGTTTTAAGATCCGGAAGAGTGAGACCTCCTACTTTGTTCTTCTTCTTCAATAATGCTTTGCTTACCTGAAGTCACTTTCCTTTCCATATAAAGTTAGTGCTTGTTTTTTCCATGTCCTTAAAGAATGTTGATGGGCTCTGCATTGGGATTGCATTGAATGTATAGATTTCTTTTGGTAGAATTGACATTTTCACAATGTTTAATCTTCCTATCAACAAGAGTGGTATGTTCTTCCATATATGTAGATCTCTTATGGTATCTTAAAGTAGTCTTTTATAGTTTTCTTTGTGTAGGTCTTTTGTGTTCCTGGTAAGATTTATTCCCAAGTATTTTATTTTTTCACTTGTTGTTGTTGTTATGTGCCATCGAGTTGGCCCCGACTCATAGCGTCCCTTCCTTGGGTTGCTGAGGCAGTGTAAATGGTATTGATTTCTTTCTTTCTTTCTTTCTTTTTTTCAGCAATCTATTTGCTGGTGTAGAGGGATCCAACTGATTTTTAGGTGTTGATCTTTTGTCCTGCTGGTATGCTAAATCTGTCAATTAGTTCCAGTAGATTTTTGACTGAGCCTCTTGGGTTTTCTAGGTATAGGATCATATCATCAGCAAATAGGGATAATTTGACCTCTTCCTTACCAATTTGGATGCCTTTGATTTCCCTTTCTTGCCTTATTGCCCTGACTAGATCTTCCAATATAATGTTGAATAGAAGTGGTGATAGAGAGCATCTTGTCTGGTTCTGATTCGCAAGGCGAATGGTTTCAGTCTCTCTCCATTGAGAATAATGTTGGTTGTTGGTTCTGCATATATACCCCTTATTATATTGAAGAATGTCACTTCTATTCCTATTTTGCTGAGAGTTTTGATCAGGAATGGGTGTTGGATTTTATCAAATGCCTTTTCTGCATCGATTGATATGATCATGTGATTCTTTTCCTTTGCTTTATTTATGTGGTAAATGACATTGATTGTTTTTCTAATGTTGACCCATCCTTGCATACCTGATGTGAACCCCACTTGGTCATAACGAATTATTTTTTGGTATGTTGTTGGAGTCTGTTGGCTAGGATTTTGTTGAAGATTTTTGCATCTGTATTTATGAAAGATATTTGTCTGTAGTTTTCCTATTTAGTGATATCTTTGCCTGGTTTTGGTATAAGGTTATGGTTGCTTAATAAAAAGAATTTGAGAGGACTCCATCCTTTTGTAAATTTTGGAATAGTTTGAGTAGGATTGGGGTGAGTTTTTCTCTGAAAGTTGGGTAGAATTCTCAGTGAAACCGTCTGGGCCAGGACTTTTTTGTTGGTAATTTTTTATGACCTGTTCAATTTCTTCTTTTGTAATGGGTCTGTTCAAATTTTCCACATCAATCTGTGTTAGTTTAGGTAACAAATGTGTTTCTAGAAATCTATCCATTTCTTCCAGATTTTCAAATTTGCCAAAGTATAGTTCTTTATAGTATCCTGATATTATCCTTTTCATTTCACTTGGTTCTGTTTTGATGTCACCCATTCTGTTTCTCATTCATGTATTTGTATTCTCTCCTTCTTTTCCTTTGTTATATTTACCAGTGGTTTGCCAATTCTATTAATCTTTTCAAAAAACCAACTTTTCCTCTCGTTGATTTTTTTCTACTGTATTTCTATTTTCTGTTTCATTGATTTCTGCTTGAATCTTAATTATTTCCTTTCTTCTGGTGACTGTAGGCTTTTCTGGCTGTTCTTTTTCTAATTGTTGGAGATGTTGGTTTAAAGTGTTGATTTTGGCTCTTTCTTCTTTTTT
>NW_006921673.1:3466462-3475897 GCF_000298275.1 Orycteropus afer afer | reverse complement strand
CAGTATTTCAATGTTTTTAAGTTTATGAAGGCTTGCTTTATGTCCTAACATGTGGTCTATCATTGAGAATGTTCCATGTGTGCTGTGTCTGGCAAAACCACACAAGTCATGAAATGAAGTGACATGAAAGGATTAATGGTTTTCTTTATTATTTATTAAGGAAGGGGGGCCAGGCGGATGCCCTGCGTGTTCTGTGGGAGTGACCCCTGATGCCTTTGTTCTACTTTATTTATATATTCCATCATTAGTCTTGGAAGTCATACAATCAGCTTATTCTCTATAGAGCTAAAGTTTTACTCCTCTACATGCTCAATGAAAACAGGTGGTCATTAAAACAATCACAGAAATCTTCTCGGGAATAGGTAGTATAAAATGATACATGTTTATTAGGACACAGTGACACAAAGTATGAAACATCCCAATAAGATTAAAAACATGGAGAATAACATCTAAGTTTAATACTTTGATGTCTTGCCAATTAAGTATTTAATAGTGAGAGAGAACTTGCCATCTCTAAAAGCAAACACTCAGTCACAAGAGAGGCCTTGTCATCTCTTCACTGTAATTAGAACATGTGCCTTGCAATCAAGTTCTTTTGGGGGTCTTTTTCTTGGTCCCCAACATATGTGCACTAGAAAAGAATGTATATTGTGCTGTTGTTGGGTGAAGTGCTCTGTAGATGTCTATAAGGTCAAGTTGTTGGATTGTATTGTTTAGCTCTTCTGCATCTTTGTTGAGTTTCTTTCCAGTTGTTCTATCTGTGATTGAAAGTGGTGTATTAAAGTCTCCTACTATGACTGTGGAGTCATCTATTTGTCTTTTCAATTTTGTTAAAGCCTGATTTATGTATTTTGGGGCTCTTCCACTGGGTCCATAGATATTTATTATGGTTAGATCTTCTTGTTCAATTGATCCTTTAATCATTATATAATGTCCTTCCTTGTCTCATGTGGTGGTTTTTGTCTTAAAGTCAGTTTTATCATAAATTAATATTGTCACTACTGCTCTTTTTTGGTTGCCATTTGCTTGATAAATCTTTTTCCAACCTTTGATTTTTAGTCTATTTCTATCTTTGTCTCTAGGGTATGTCTCTTGTAGACAGCATATTGATGGGTTATGTTTTCTTAAGCAGTCTGTAACTCTCTGTCTCTTGAGTGGTGCATTTAATCCATGGACATTCAGGGTAATTATCAACAAGTATGAATTTGTTACTGTCATCTTGTTATGTGTTTTTTCATCGTGTTCCTGGTTTTTTTTGTCCCTTATAATTTTCTGTGCTGAGCTCATTTTGTTTATGAATCGTGTTATCATTTCCTTTGTTGCTATCATTTTAGTGTTTGTTAAATATTTGTCCTTGTCCTCTCTCTTACTGTGTTGTGACAGTTTACTTTTTTTTTTTTTTTTCAGGTTACCTTGTGATTTATAATTTTCTCCCCAAGTTTAGAACAGTTCATTCTGTCTTGCATCTCTCTTGACTTCCTCACCATTTAGAAGTTCTGTGACTACACTATTTTTCCCTTTTTTTGGTTTGTAGTTGTCCTCATTTGCCAATTGATGTCTCTGGTTCCCTGTTTACAATCTTGTAACTCTTATTTTACTTTGGATGCTTCCATAGACTGGTTGGTTTCTGGGTTATATATATCATCTTGTGTATCAACAGTCGGTTGTCATTTGCTATTATTGGTTCTATGTTCAAAGGACTCCCTTTAGTATTTCTCTCAAGGTTGGTCTGGTTTAAATAAATTCCCTTAGTTTCTGTTTATCTGGAAATCTCCTAATTTCACCATCATATTTGAGGGTCAATTTTGCCACATATATAATTCTTAATTGGAAATTTTTCTCTTTCAGGTTTTTGTATATACCATATCATTGCCTTCTTGCTTGCATGGTTTCTGCTGAGAAATCAGAGCTTATTCTTATTGATTGTCCTTTGTAGGTAACTTTTTGTTTTTCCTGTGCTGTTTTCAGGATTCTTTCTTTGTCTTTGGTTTGATGAGTTTGATGATGATATGTCTTGGTGGTTTTCTTTTGGGGTCCATCCTGTTCGGGGTTCGTTGGACTTCCTGAATGGATATATTCTCCTCTTTCATCATACTAGGAAAGTTCTCTTCCAACAAATCTTGGACAATTTTCTCAGTGGTTTTCTTTTTCTCTTCCTATTCTGGAATTCTAATTACATGTAAGTTATTTCTTTTGATGGCATCCCACATGAACCTTAGGCTTTCTTCATTTTGTTTTGATCCTTTTTCTGATTAGTCCCTTTCCAAAGACATATTCAGGTATTTATCTTCAATCTCATTAATTCTGTCTTCCATTGATTCAATTCTACTCCTTTGCCCTTTCAATTTGTTATCTATTTCTGAAAATTTAGTATTAATCTTCTTGATTTCTATCTGTAGATTTTGTATTATTTCTAATTTTTCATTTACTTTATCATTTTGTTCTTATATTTTCTTCCAAAATTGTTCTAGGGTTTTGTCTGTTTACCTTAATTTTGTCCGTGTTTTCCTTGATCTTTCTCTCAATCCTTTGAAGATACCTAAGTATAATTCTTTTGAATTCCTTACCAGAGCAGTTCCGTTCTGCTTCTTTTTCAGATATGTGTTCTGCATCTGTATCCTCCTGTCTTGTTTCTATCGCTTTATCTTGCTTCTTTGTGTGGATTGTGATGGTCTATTTTTTCCGAGATATTAGGACATTGTTGTGGTTAGATTTCTGCTAACTTTTTTTGAAAAGAAGTTAAAGGTGGGTTAGGCTTTTCTTGGTGGTCATTTATTTTTGGCCAGTTGGTGGAGAAGGAAGTGATGGCTCTCAGTAAGTGGAGCTGCATGAGGTGCGGGTGTGGTTGTTTTGTATGGGCATGGCTGCTGTCTCCCACTCAGTTAGACAAAAACAATGATTGGAAAACCATCAAAAAAGTAAAAGCAAGTGGACAAAAAACACATTGCATAAACACATAGATACAATCACCAAAAAAAGAAAAAAGAAAAGAAAAGAAAAAAAAAATCCCCACAATACCTAGGGAGGAGACAATAAGAGAAAAGAGGTAGAGTAGGAGAATAGTAAGAAAAAAAAAAAAGGGAAAAATGCAAAAAGAAAAACAAGGAATGAGGTTAACCATGGGAGAAAACAAAATGGGAACCAGGAACTGAGAATAGAGGATAAAGCTGAAAACTAGAACCTGGGTAGGGAAGAATAAAAAATAGTAATTAAAAGGATGAACAAAAAAAGATTAATAATAATAGTAATAATTCTGAAACAGACAAAAAAATACCTGAAAAACAAGAAAAAAAAACTGGGTAGGGTGTGCCAGAGCACCCAGCCTCCATTAGAGCACACAGACTGGAATGGAATTACTGCCAGCCCAGAAGGTGGGTGGGAGGGAGGGATGGCCACACCTCTGTTCACCAATAGGGTGTAGGGTCTAAGAGTAACAAGGGGGAATATTGCACCTTTCCAGTCATTCGCCTCCAGAATGCCCCTGTGGTCCTGGCAAGTGGAGTCTATTCTTAGGCCCCTGGAACCTGAGAGAATGCTGTGCCTTTAAATATCCAAAATGGTCAAACCGCTTGTAAATTTTCAAAACAGGTGTACCCTCCGGACAGGCAAAAGTTCATAGCTCACCCTGTCTCCCTCTTTGCTGCTTCCCCTTTTATTCACCGGCCACCAGCGCAGTCCTCTGTGAAGCCCCTGACTAGAAGAGTTGATTTTTAGGTTAATTCTTAGGTCCTTACACTCCATGGCAATATACAAGCTGTCTGTGCCAGCAAGATCACTGACAAACCGCAGGTCTGCATGTCTCCTTTTTGCGTGTATTCATGCAGGTTCTTCTACTAGTTGAGGTTTAGTCCACTTCTCTATCCTTCCTCTCAAAGCTCAGATCTCGAGGATTATCTTCTGTATCTGTGTTTATTGGTTCCTTTTTTCTTTGTTGAAGAGGGTCTATGTAGTTTGTCTGCTTATTCCACTATCTTGCCGGAACTCATCTCAGTTTTGTTTTTGTAAAATCATGATTGGAAGTTAAATTGCATTAAGTATTTTTCCTGCTTCTAGCAAGGTGATCATATGATTTGTAATTAATGTAATTAACTTTTTAATACTAAATAATTTTTAAGGTATTTCTGAATAAATCTAACATTGACATTTGTGCTGTGTTTTTATACATTATTGGATTTCTATGCCTAGTATTTTGTACAGAATTTTTCCATTTATATCCTGCTTGGCTGTTTTCAAAATCTAGTCGATCAGTCATCATAATCTTTTGGTTGATGTATACATTTTTCCATTTCTTTAAAAAATTTCTTCAAGTGTATTCAATCTTCTAATTTGATAATTCCAGTTAAGATAAAAGGGTATACAAAAAGTTAAATAACTTGATCACAGTCACACAACTTGGTACAATTTTTATTTGAACCAAAAACTCCAGTTCAGACACTGTACACTTCCCACCATAATCATCAAGATCAAACTACTGCAATAAGTTAAAGCCTTTAAAATATATTTTACATTTTGAGCTGTTTATGGAGATTTAAAATAGTACGTTTCAGGACTAAACTTTTGTTTTTGAAAAATTACTATATTAGCACTGTGATGAATAGATAGATGGTACTGGAATAGAGAAAGTGAGACCAGTAAGGAGTCTATTGCAGCAATCTCAAGGATGAGGGCCTCAAGCTAGAAGTGTTAATGAATCTAAAGAAATGGGTGGTTCATTGGATATAGGGTCAGGAAAAGAGAAAAGTTTAGTTTTATATTTTTTATTTGCATGGGAAATTAGTATATGAGAATACAAAAGAAGTGGCAGTTGTAGCAGAAGCATATTTCCTTAAGTCTTTGCTATATTGATTTTGAGGTTTTGTATGTGTTATTATAGTGAAAATGTCCAATAGTTGAGTAAAACATTGAGAACAACATAAAGTCTTACCCATAGTGTATCTCTCTCTTTTTTATTTCTCTTTGAAATTTATTCCTGTCCCTCAACTGTGTCTTCCTTTGTACAAATAAAAGCTAACTCTTTAAAATGAACCTGACTTTACAATAATCTGAGGGAGTCTAGGGAAACCACCTACATGAAAGTCAAATAAGGTATAGACACATTGTTCCACGGTATAACTTGGTGAAGGTAAAGTTTTTCCAAGTGATTTTCAGTCTGCTTTCCACTTTTCACGTCTATTTTCCCCGACATATGAACTGGAGCTATTTCTTTTTACTCCCATAGCACTGGAGAAGTAAGGTCCAATTGATTTAGTCTTCCATTATTTAGATCCCATCCCAGAGACAATTCTCTGTGGGTACAGAGTGTCTCTAGCTAATTTCTCTTTTGTCTGCATATCTTGTTTCACATGGTAAATTCCTTGAACAGCATATTTCCCAATCTTTGAGCCAAATGATTAATTTATGACTTCAATATTCAAAATTTGTTAGGCTTTCCTATTGCCAACTAGGTTTCTAATCTCTCTTGTAGCCTCACATCTTCATACCACCACCAGGAAATAGCTCTTCCTAGGGTGTGTATCTTGGACTGTGGTCAGTTCTCCACTCCAAAATGCAATTCAGATTCAATTAATTTACCCAGAGCCTGAATGAAGTCTGAATCAGCTCATAGATTTTGAGATTTCTTGAACACGGTGAAATGAGCTCACATTTGCTAGTTGCAGCATGAGGTGGTAGAAAAGAGTATTAGTTCTGAGTCAGAGTATTAGAACTTGGGTCCAAGTTTTACCACAATCTGACATAACAAGGCTTGAAACCTTCTTTATCTCTTTGAACCTTGTGTCCTCCTTTATATCTGTGAGTCTTCATGACCTTGTCTTGACACTCATAAGAAATTCCTCCTGACTGTCTCATGCCTTTCTAGGTTTGTGAATTCCACTGCAGTTGGGAAAAACTAAGTCAGTTTTATTTGCGTATTTACTCTCAACTGGGATAACTCAATCTCTCTGGCTCATTCTAGCAAGCTCTGCTCATTCCAATAATGCAGGCAGATAGGACATGCAATTGAAATTTATCTCTCAGCAAAATTACCAGTTATTTCATGTCATTGAGTTTAGGGTTTCTTTCAAAAGTTAACACTACAAATATTAAATCCACAGATGCTGAGCATCTGCTCTAAGATATCATTCTACCTTTCACTCAGGTTTTGCAAAAATCCAGTGAGCTTATAAATGGAAATAATAAATGCAAATGGTGTCATTATACTCATTGTAAAAAAAAAAAAAACATGCTTCTCTCTCTGGATTTCTCATAATTCTATTTGACTGCTAAAGTTGGGTATTGGCTATTAAATAAATAAATAAATATTTATATTAAAAAAAAAATAAAAAAAATTGGCAGAAAATTGGTTCTTGCCAGTTCTGAGTAGCTTGTGATTAATGGTGTGAGGGATTCCACCCTTATTATCCCGGTCCTAGCTCTGGTGGCGTAGTGCCTAAGGCATTTGACTGCTAACCGAGGCTAGCAGTTCAAAGCAATGAGCCACTCCTCAGAAGGAAGATTGGGCAATCTACTACCCGTAAAGATACTGCCTCAGAAATCCAAGGAGGGGTCACTATGAGTGGAATCCACTCCACAGCTGCAGTGAGTTAGTTTCTTATCATTATAGGCATCTATCTAAGGAATTGTCTTTAGCTTCCTTTCTTCATAGTGCTCTATCTGTGGTTAAAGTACTTAGCTGCTAACTGAAAAGTTGTTGGTTCAAACCCACCAGACACTCCATGGGAGAATGATATGACTATCTGCTTTCATAAGGATTACAGCCTTGGAAACCCTGTGGGACAACTCTGCTCTGCCCTAGGGTTGCTATGAGTTGGAGTAAACTTAATTACAATGGATATGGTACATTCTCTATCTACTGTACAAGTAGAGAATGCACGGATGCAGTGGCCAGTGGATCTCTGGCTCTTTCTCTGGGCTTAGATTTACCTGTGAGAGTTAACTAAATCTTTTCTGTGCTAGTAGTTCAATTATGGCTGGAATATTTCTTGCTTATTACAAACCTTTAAACTTAAGAAGAAGAAAAGGTCTGCTGGGCTCTTCCCACTGTAGCCAGGCTTCTTGAGAAAGTTCTAAAGGCTGTTGTCTTCTATTCCATGCAGTGAAGCTGGCAACCCCACCACTTGCCACCAGAAATTTCCTAATGACAGCAGTGTGTATTTCTTATTCTGTATCTTATTTGAACTTTGGAATTTGACACTGACCACATCCTCCTCCTTGAAGCGTTACCTTCTTGGATCCTCCTGATGGTTCTCCTTCTTGCCTGACTTCCTTCTCACTGTCTTTTGGGCGTGTTCCTCCTGTTGGTGACCACTTTAGTAGAGGTTTGTTCTAGCATTTGGTCCTCCGCTCTCTTCTCAGTCTGTTTTCTCTGGGAGTGTTCACAGCCATTCCCAGGGCTGCCACTTCTAGCTCATCTGGAACTCTGACTTTTCTTTCAGGGTCCCTTGAAATTCCAACTGCCTCCAAATCTTTCCATGTGACTCACCACAGCTATCTTATATTCAGAATGTCACAAACAGAATTCATCGTATTTCTGCTCAAACCTGTCCCTTTTCCTGTATCCCTAGCTTGGTGAAAGTGTCACCTCTAAACCCTTCATTCTCATCCACCCTCTTTATACAGGAAACACCAAGCTTCTTCCCTGATATTAAGGCAGTAACTTTTTTCTAACCCCAGCCAATCCTGCCTATCCTGTTTCAGTGTGTGCTTTACCTCCTAGAGTAAGTTTCCCCAGAATAACTGACATAGCTCCTTACTCCTGTTTACCTGTTGGTCTCCCCCAGATGGAGCTTAATGGAAGTAGACCTGCCCCATTCATCACCATTTCCCCAGGGCTTCTCAGAGTGATGCCTTGGAAATACATAATTTAGTTCAAGTGTCTTATTACTATTTCATGTCTAATTCATGTGCTATGTTTTTAAGTTCAGGGATGGGCCTGGGAAATCAGTCTGTGGGCTTTCTGGTCCTGAAAGCCCCCTTCCTGAGATGGCTGTCATTTGTTTGCTTCAGGTTGAACAGACAGCCATGGTGAGGTGACAGAGGGCAAGAAGTAGGCATTTTGATGTGGTGGAAGAGTGCAGACTTCCAGGATTTTACTGTAAGGATTACAAGACAGTAAGGCATCCAGAGCACCTGGGTCAGGTGCTTGGCTGCTACCGTGGACAAAAGATTCTGTATCAGGCTACAGCTTGGTTGACTGAGGAGTCACAATCTCAGTGTGTTTTCTGACTCCTTGAGTTCAGTGTAAAGGTCTTGTATGACTGAGGGGGAGGCAATGACAGGTGCTGTATTCTTAGTAATGTAAGTTAAAAGACTTTTGTTTGGTCTTATGTTGACTTTTCCATGTTACCGTAACTAATCAGGAAGTGGTGACGTTGGCAGTGTTCTAATCACCGTTTCCCAGCTCTGCAGTATGGAGGAAGTACTTGAATTTCCTGAGTGTTTCTCACACAGCTCTGGAAGAGAAAGCTCTGTGTAAAAAATGGTTCGACTCCTAGGAACCATCAACGGCTCTAGATGTGGAAGCCCAGAGACTCATCTTTGAGCTTAAACTAACAAATAAACCAAAACATGCAACTTTATTTGAGTAAGTGAAGTCAGGGATGTTTGCTGCTAAGCAGATAAAAATATTTTCTATGCAGAGAAGATAAAGCTCCTCTTCAGTTATTGTTGAAGTTAGCCTGTACTCTTCTTGCAGAGAAAGATATCATAAGGTTTTCCCTAATTGTGCTACCTAGTTGTTCATATGCTAACATCACAATATTAAGATCACTATGCCATATATTAAAGTGCCAGACTTTGCTTTGGGAAAGGGGAAGAATGAGACCCAGAAGGATTGGCTGAAATACAACAATTCTGAACTGAGATTTGAAGTGAAGATGGAGTGCCAGTTTTGATTTTTTTGTTTTGTAAAACAGTGTTTTTAAAGTTTACCTTGTCTTGCAAATATACATCTAGTTATAGGAGATAAAAAGTAAAGAGAGGCAACTGATGTTAAATTTATGGCTGCAGTCTCTTCACTGTGTTTAAATAAGATTCAGTCCTTCTGATTACTGAGCTGTGTAGAAGGTATCTAAGAAAGAAATCAGTCTTTTCCTGCCCCAACCCCCAGATCTGAACATATGTTTAGGTACAGATTACCTTTTACTTGTCTTTAGAGATTATTTTGACTCTTTAGTAAGTTAGTCCATATAAAGTACAAAGAACAGTAGCTGTCACAGTGCTAAAGCATGCTTGCCATTGTACCGTAAATGTTCATTTTTAATAGCAGTGCATTGACATTTTACTTTCAGTGGTATGTTTCTCCAAATACAAACTCATGTTAAGATTTTCACAATTGGAAATTAGAACCCAAAATTCCTAAACTAATTAAGAGTTTGTTTTTTTGGTTGGAATTTTCTTTTGAGATACTTTGTCTGCTTTTATAGGGGTAGGCTGATA
>NW_006921673.1:3447332-3466362 GCF_000298275.1 Orycteropus afer afer | reverse complement strand
TATATATATCCAGTCTAGGATATGACCTAGAAGTAGATAGTACAATTTCTTATGTTATTTCTCTTTCTAGACTGTGGATCCAGGAAATTATATGTTCCATGTTCTATAACATTGGAATAGAGAACCATAAGCCCCATAGGCTTAGATTAAACTTTAACTCTTAAAAATTATGCTGTACGCAGAGACCACAGGTTTTTAATTACCAATGCATAACAAAGAATCTGGGGTGGATAAGAATCTGTTGACTCAGGCCTGGTGATGGAACTAGGCTCAAAATGTGGAGCTAGTTAGAGCTGGACAGACAACAATGCTGCTGAGAATTTGTATCAGGTATTTAAAAAATATCAAGGAGAAATTATATTAGGGTAAAAGAGCCTTTAAGTCAGTTTAAAGTTGTTATCATAAAATCCTGAGAGTAGGAATAGTAATTTCACTTATATGTAATAATTGTTGTTATGTGCCATTAGTTGATCGCACTCATAACAACCCTACAAAATAGATTAGAACTACCCCATAGGGTTTCCAATGTTATCTTCATGAGGGCAGATAGATCCTTTCTCTCACTGAGGGTCTGGGAGGTTTGAACTGCCCACAGTTTGGTTAGCACCCAAGCACTTAACTAGTACACCTCCTGGGCATCTTGCATGTATGTGAGGGACCGAAATCTCTACATTATTGGAAAACATCAAGATTCTTAGAAGAGCCTAAGGCATCTAACTGTGAACCAGAAGGCTGGCGGTTCAAACCCACCAGCTACTTCTTGGAAGGAAGATTAGGCAATCTACTTCCATAGAGATAACAACTTGGAAATCCAAGGAGGGGTCACTATTAGTTGAATCAACTCAATGGCAGTTAGCTTGGTTTGGTTTGGTTTTATCCCTTCAAGCATATTTGAAATAACAGAGCCATTTCTTAAACAAAACAAACAAACAAAAGCATGAATATTTATTTAATTGACAATTATAAGCTCTTTGCTTGTGGGAACTACCCAGAGTGTTCAGTGGGTGTCCGACAGAGTGGAATTCAATTTATGTTTGCTAGACTGAACTCTACTCACTGGTCAAATGGAAATAGAAAATTATTTATGAATTTATAGATTAGAGCAGTGTTTCTCAGCGTTTTAAAATGCATCGTCTGCTTTTGCCAAGCATAGATGCTCTCACCTTCTTTTGACACTATTTGCAATCTCAAAATAAGTTAAATAGCATGAATAAAAATTTATTATACAATGGTGATTTTTAAATATATCTTGTCACTCTGGATATGTGATTTGGAAACACTCCTTAAGTTAGTATACACCCAAACTTGAAATTGCTAATGGATTCTAAAGCAGAAATGACAAATAAAGGTACATGTTTGTCATTCCTACCTTGTTTATCCATGATAGCTATAGATCATATTGTCCTATCACTTTCCTTGCTATTGAGTCTAAGCCATGGTTTCTGAGCCCTTCTCAACATAATCCTCCACGCAACCACACCAATGGATTGGAATAGGCATGCAAGAGAAAATCCTTGGTTTAGGGCATAATCTCCATGGACTTGAATTTAGGTCTAAGAGTCTGCAAATCTGAATAATGTGCATGTCAATGTAGCACATAACAAATACAGAGAGAATTTTGTTCAAAGGAGTTGTTTACTTGTGTCCATTCTACCTGGTAAACTTATAATAACTTCAGGAATATCTTATAATTTGGAAATGTCTTTAAAAGATAAGGAAATTGTATATGGAGAATAACTGAGTACTTACCATATAATGTGAAATCTTGATAACTAATGTGCACCTTACCCAAGCCATGACCTTTTCAATCACCTCATATGCATGTGAAAGCTGGACAATGAAAAGGAATACAGAAGAATTGATGCACTCCAAGTGTGGTAAAGAATATTGAATATACAATAGACTTCCAGAAGAAAGAATAAATCAGTCTTAGTAGAAATACGAGCAGAATGCTGCTCAGAAGCAAGGATGACAAGGTTTTGGCTCACTGCCTTTGGACACATCATTAGGAAAGACCAAAGGACATCACATTTGATCAAGTAGAGGGCCAGCAAAAATGAGAGAAACCTTCATGAGATGGATTGGATGGGATTGGACAATATTTTGTTCTGATCTCCATGAGTCAGAGCAACTAACAACAATAACGATGAACTTTTTACTTTTTATTCTTTACTGTATATATCTATCTTGGAGGGAAGATTGGGCAACCTACATCCATAGGGATACCACCTTAGAAAGTCAAGGAAGGGTCACTATGAGTCGAGTTGACTTGATGGCAGTGAGTTTGGTTTCTTTGGATATATATCTGTACATCATAAAATGGGTAGAATAGTTCTCTTCTCATAGAGAATGTAGCATAAAATGGATAGACTTGTTCTCTCCTCATAGAGAATGTAGCTAATGAGCCTGAGGGACTGATCTGGGATTGTGCCAGTGTGCGGCACCTTCTTGTACTTCACACCCCTTGTGTGCCACAAGGCAGGCATATTGGACAGAACAGCCACACCAATAGTTTGGAGATGGCATGTATCTTTTTCTTACTTTAGAGCATGATTTTTTTTCCCCTCAATATTTGCTGAGAAGAAATAGTTCTGCCTTTCCTGTCTGAGTGCCCCATGTCTCTGGTCTATGTAGTAATAGCAGTTTACTGACCTTTATTAACAGCAAAGCTTTTAAAACTGGTTTGTTGTGTGTGTGTGTGTGTGTGTGTGTGTTTTCCCTCTTCTTAGAATTTTAACTGAAAACCAATTTCTCCATTTGCTCAGTTTCAGACCACTTCATGCATATCATCATTAAACAAATCTTACCAGCTGCAGGAGTTCTGTAAGTTTCCTTTTTTGCACTACTCATGGCCAATGCTAAATGAGACACATGGAGAGCTCCTTATTATGAAAATAGATATGTAATTTCTAGGCATCAATTTCCAATTTTCTCATTCACATGTGTGTACAGAACCCAGGCCATAACCTCTAAGGCAGAGAACTTCAGAGGAGACTGAAAAATGGTATTATCTCAGGGGCTGGATCCTGGGCTTCAACGCTCCAGACATGCCAAACATTTCCATCCCCCAAGTACAGCATGTTGTAGCAGAAATTTCAGTCGTTGTAGAATAATTTCAGCTGAACACTTGTGCATTCAACAGTAACACTTGTGCATTCAACAGTTTGGATCCAAGGCTGAAGGATCTTGTAATGGGTTCAATTGTATCCCTCCACAAGATGTTAACATCCTAACCCCCAGTACCCGTGAATGTGACCATATTTGGAAATAGGATATTTGTAGATGATGTTAAATTAACATGAGATTATACTGGAATAAGGTGGGTTGCAATCCAATATGATCCGTGTTCTTAGAAGAAGCACAAACAGAGATACATATGAAAGAACACCATGTGACGACAGAGGCAAATATTTTAGTTTTGCTGTCAAAAGCCAGGGAATACCTCGGAGTTTACTTACTAGAAGCTGGACGAGATAAGGAGCTTCCCCTAAAGATTTTGGAGGGAATATGGGCCTGGCTACACCCTGAATTTAGAATTCTAGACTACAGAATGTGACAGAATAAACCTTGGTTGTTTTAAACTACCCAATTTGTGTTAAATTGTTACTGCAATTCAAGCAAAGTTATACAAAGCCCCTTTGAATTTTTTACATGATCCCAAGAGGTAAAAATACAGATAACCAAAACAATCGCGAACTTGTCCTTAATGTTTGGCACCTAGTATGTTTTTGCTTCTCTAGAAAGAAAGAAAAAAAGACTACATAATTCAAGATGAAGAAAAACATGCACTTCTCTCAAGAAACCACTCACTGATCTCACTATGGTTTGCCAAGACCATCCCCACTTCCCCACACTGGCAGGGTTGCCTAAATTTTACCTTTTCAATTGCAAGCTTTCATCATGTGTATAATGAAATTTCCATCTTTCCCTTAACTAAAGCAAAGGGAAAAATGCCTGTGCTTCCCTAGGCACTGAAGGCTGTCTCTGGAGTATGCGCCTCCCAGGCTGGGCAGCCCTCTCATAGTCTTTTTATGGAGTCACTGCTCTTACTCTAGGAGCTCTGGTAGCATAGTGGCTAAAGCACTTGACTGCTAACCAGAAGGCTGGCGGTTCAAACCCACCAGTCACTCCTCGGAAGGAAGGTTGGGCAATCCTACTTCCGTAGTGATACTGCCTCGGAAACCCAAGGAGGGGTCGCTATGAGTCGGGGCCGACTCGACGGCACATAACAACAACAACAACAGCTCTTACTCTAAGGTGCTTCTCCACTTGTGTCCCAGGCCATCATATTGAAAGCAGATCACAGGGATGCCTCTTTGTCAAGACTGGAGCTCTCACCTTGGTAACCAGCTCTCAGGGAACCTGGGAATGACTTCTCTCAAACTTACAAAGTGTTAAATGATTTGATAAGCTTTCATCTTCCTTGAGCTGGTACTCCTGAAATGGACACATCTGTATCTTCTTGCTTGTTGTTGTTGTTGTTATTTGCCATCGAGTTGGCCCCGACTCATAGTGACCCCTCCTTGGGTTTCCGAGGCAGTATCACTACGGAAGTAGGAATGCCCAACCTTCCTTCCGAGGAGTGGCTGGTGGGTTTGAACCACCAGCCTTCTGGTTAGCAGTCAAGTGCCTTAGGCACTATGCTACCAGAGCTCCTATCTTCTTGCTTGGAAAGATGCAAATTGTTTTTCCTTAGCAGCTTCTGTCTCGACCTTCCATTAATGGGAGAAGTTGTGAGAGGTTCAGAGGTAAATCAGACTAAGCTTGCAGTGAGGTAGGCCATTCAAACTTGACCTTATCTTGCTAAGAACTCTTTAAATGGGTTACATTCGTGCTTTCTGAGTCTGAACAGTCCTAGGTCAGTGACCTCTGTACCAATTTCTACCCTCAGAATAAATGTAGACCTATTATCTTGGGATCATTTAATAATTTTGCTTCCAATATTAACTGTTTTTCATGAGCTTAAAATCCTGGTAAGTATTCAACCCTGGTTAAGTCCTGATGTTTGACAGTATGAACAATCTCAGAGGCTGTACTCTTCAGGTGTTCTGAAATTCACCACTCCTTCTTGGCCTTGGGTATCTTAAACTGTATAACATTTCAGGAGACTACCATGAGCAAGATTTACATGCAGAGTTTCTATGGACTGGAGTTTCAGCCACTTCAATTTTTGGTGAGACATCTTTTTTGTTAAAGAAAAGAGAAATTATTTATAGTCTATAGCTAGCTTAGTCTATCATCACTCAGGCACACAACCAGATTTGGATGAAAGGGGTGCTCCTATACTCCAGTCTCTGGCAAAATCCACTGCTGAACACACCTCCCTTTCCAGAAAAAAATGTCAGTATTTGTAGGAAACCAGAGTCTGGGATGTTTTCTTTACATTTAATTTAACCGATGCTTATTTTTCCAGAGATTTTCAAGGAGAGGTGACTGGGTTTGGCATTATCTACTAAAATTAATCTGATTAGCAAATGCCAGCAATGCTTTATTTCTTTTTCTTTATATACCTTCTACTACTATCCTGTGCCCACCTGCTCAGCAGTTTGAAAGATGTGAGTGTGTATGTGTATGTGTGTGTGCGTGCACATACATGTTGGAGGGGAGGGAGAAACATTAAGCCAAGATGGAAAAAACACAGAGAGCAAACACCCTTTAAAACTTTTTAATTCTTTTAGGTCAACAAATTTTACTGATCACCTACCATTTGTCAGGTACTTTTCTAAGTTCTAGAAAAAAAGCAGTAAGCAAAATAAAGTTGCTGCCCTCATGGAGCTAAAATTTGATTTGATTCAAGGGGGCAAAAAAAGAATAGATAAACAAGTAAAATATACTGTGTGTTCATGAGTGATAAAGGTTATTTAGAATAATAAAGACGTTCAAGGGGATACCTTATGTCTGGGTAGGGGTTGCCATTTAATATACCAATAATGGTCATAGCGACCCCTCCTTGGGTTTCCAATGCAGTATCTTTATGGAAGTAGATTGCCCAGTCTTCCTTCCAAGGGGTGGCTGGTGGGTTTGAAACTCCAGCCTTCTGGTTAGCAGGCACTTTGCCACCAGATCTCCCACAATACTCTATAATATACCAGCAATGACATTTGAGTTGAGATCTGGAGGAAGTGAAGGAAGAAGTCTGTGGGTGGATACCTGCAGGAAGAGTGTTCCAAGCAGAGGCCTTGGGCTACAGTAAGCATAGTTTGTTTGAGGAAGGACAAGAAGATGAATTTGGCCTTTGGATTGAGTGAAGGGGAGAGTGGCAGGTAGTGAGGGCATGGAGTTGAGTAGGGTCAGAGCTATCGGGCCTTTTAAATCATTCTAAACCAGTCGCCATGGAGTCAATTCCAACTTACGGAGACCCTATGTGTCAGAGTAGAACTATTCTCCACTGGGTTAAAATGGTTGATTTTCAGAAGTAGATTACCTGGCCTTTCTTCTGAGGAACCTCAAGGTGGGCTTGAAACTCCAGTCTTTCAGTTAGCTATTGAGCACTTTAACCATTTGTACAATCCACGGATTATAGGTCATTCTAAGTACCTCATTTTTCTTGAATGTTGAGAAAGTTTTGTGGGTTTGAGGAGGGGAGTGGCATGGCCTGACTTCTGTCTTAAAAGGTTCCTTCTGCTGTTTTCTCCATGAATTACCCTGCCAAGGAAGACCTTTCTATATTATTTGACTCTGCTGTGCTGTGTTGGCTTTTGAGAGTTCTCCTGGATTTATTTTGGGGCACTCAGGGATAATGGGAATGAGATCCAGCTGCTGCAGTGATGGTTAACTTCTTTTTCCACTACTCTGGGAGTCATTTGTGATCCAGAGGCATCTCCTTAAATACCACAGGCCCCTCCAGAACAGTAAATGTGGCTGCTTGAACCATTCTTTCACCTTTGGAAAATAAGTTTTTGTTGAAAGTGTCAAAAGCAATTCGTAGCTCTCTCCTCCCTTTATCTACACTTGGCCCTGGTCACTTCTGACAGCAAAGGACCTCCTTCTAAAGCAATCTAGCTGTCACATTAGCTGCCAGGACAGAAATGTGTGTTGATTGGCACTTTACATGGCTGAATAATAACCCACAACCTGAAATATAATAAAGCCCTGTTGACTCTGAGGATATGGATGCTTGAATGGGGTCTGCCTTACTCTCATTGAGATGAAATCTGCCAGGTCAGTATGGAAAAGACATTTTTCCCTCCTCCAGGCTGGCTTTATTGTGAAAATAGTTTCTGACCTTGAAAAAGGTCACAGAGGGTCCACTTTTTGGGAGAAGTCAGTGTGCCTTATTTTTTCCTTAAAATCTAAGGTCATCACGTACCAGAATACCAGAGCAGAACAGTATTTCAGCTGACTTCCTACTGACCCATGGAGCCATGGTTAATGAATCACATTACAATTCATGTCACTTGTTAAAATGTACAAAATTCTCTATGACTTGTCTTCTTTTTCATGTTGGACTCAAGACCTTAGATTCATAAACACATAGTGAAATTGGGCAGATTTTAATTCCAAAAATGAGGTATTCAGGTATTCCTATTGTCCCTGCTTCTAAGTAATTCACTGAAACAGTATGTATCTTACAGATTGAGATGTGTGGATTTCCACATTAACTGTTTTTTCCTCTTTCCCTTTGCACTACTCTTTATACAACCTTTTCAATTTAACTGAAGATAGAAGAGAGAGACAGAGAGGGAGATTAGAACTGTCAGACCCTTAAAATGGGGAGCATTCCGACAGAGTAAAAGGAGCACGCACACACACACACACAAAATAAGACTTCCTGAGGCTATAATTTCACTGAGGGTAGGTGTCTTATTTTTTTCCAGTTGGTTGTTTTGCAAGCATGGCATTCTGGAAAAAAATAGAATGTCAATAAATTCAACTTTGAACATCTATTCAATGAGTTATTTCCTACTAGGAGGAAAAAAAAATTGAACTGTGCTAGGCAGTCTAGAGGGAAACCGTGTAAATGACTTGTAACTAAGAGGATATGACCCTCTGCATAATTCATAATCATTAGTCTAAGTGACACTTCTGCAGCCGCTCTGCCAGGGCAATCTAATATGGTGGGGCTGAAGCCCAAACAGTCCACTCAGCACTAGTCTTTGTATGATCAGGTTTCCCAGAAAGACAACTCTCTGAAAGGCTATGTTTAGGCTGTAGGGGTGTGTGTGTGTGTGTCTGTGGGCACATGCATGCGCATGTGTGTTTAAACAGAAGGTGCTGGCCCAGGTTCATCATCTGTGCAATTTAAGGCTTGCTCAAGTGATTCTTTAAAACTGCATAAAAGCAATTTTGCTGTGCCTGGGAGACAGTATTTCTATAATGTTCTGTGCATACATCTGCATGATTTCTCAGAGCTAATTCAAATTTAATGCATTGGTAATTCCTTTTCTGCCGAAGCCACCTAGCAGTAATCTGAAGGTTACAGAATGATCTTCCAGCTCAAATAACACTTTTAAACTAGCATAAATGGAGAGGCAGGAATAAAATGGGCAGAATTAGGCTTGCAATGATACATTCTTCCCTCGTTACCACTCTGAATGAGTCTGACCAGAGCGTAGAGTGTTTTTAGAAGGATAATCATAATAGAGTTTTAATAAAACTGAGAATCAAGCTATAGTAGTCTGTTATCAGAGATGGAGTAATAACCACAGTGACTGCACATGAACAACTTAGGAAATATTTCTCTAACAATTCAAAGACCATTCTCAGAGTAAAATTAAGCTTTGAGTAAAACACTTAGAAAACACACCTCACAAGTCTATGGGCCATCAGAGAATAATAATTCAACTTAGGTGTCATAAAAATATTGACATCCAATTAAAGTCCAACAATATGAATAATAAAAGTAAATTTGGGATTATTTAAAAAAAATTAGCAAATTATTATTTTAGAATAGCTTTATGTTTACAGAAATATTGTCAAGAATTACAGAGTTCCCATATACCTCATACCCTATTTCCCTTGTTATTACATCTTATATTACAATAGTACATTTGTTTTAAAGAGTAAATCCATATCAATGCATTATTATTAATTAAAGTGGCATACTGCCTAAGGCATTTGACTGCTAACCAGAAGGCCAGTGGTTCAAGCCCACCAGCTACTCCTCAGAAGGAAGATGGGGCAATCTACTGCCATAGTGATACTGCCTTGGAAACCCAAGGAGGGGTTGCTATGAGTCAGATCCCACTCAATGGCAATGAGTTTGGTTTTCTTTTCTTTTTTGCTTTTGTGCTTTAGTGCAAGAAGTAACCCTGGTGATGCAGTGGTAAAAGCATTCAGCTGCTAACCAGAAGGGTGTGGTTCCACCCACTAGCCACTCCATGGGAGAAAGATGTGGCACTCTGCTTTCATAAAGATTACAGCCTTGGAAATCCTGTGGGACAGTTCCACTCTGTCCTATAAGGTTGCAATGATTCAGAATTGACTTGAAAGTAGTGGGTTTGGGTTTTAGTGCAGGAAAAGGCTCAAAACGTTTTCAATGACTTAAAAGCTACACATGCAGCAAGTGAAGGTGATTGTGATGAAGAATTTGTTTTAAATAGGTGTTGGTTCAATCGTTTCAACACGAAGGAAAATTTACATAACGTTAAAGGCAAGTATGAGCTGTCCATAAGGAGCTCTGGTGGCACAGTGCCTAAGGCATTTGACTGCTAACCTGAGAGCTGGTGGTTCAAACCCACCAGCACCTCTGAGGAAGGAAGATGAGACAATCTATTTCCATAAAGATTTACTGCCTTGGAAACCCAACGGTGGTTGCTGTGACTCGGAATTGACTTGATGGCAGTGAGTTTTTTTTTATGAGCTCTCCATAAATTGGACCTTTGTAACCTAGGAACTGCCTGTACTGGTCAGAGACTTTGTAGAATATCTCTCAATTGGGCCAGTCTTGTATGTTTCCCATGGTTAAACAAGGGTTATAGGTTTCTGGGAGGAAAACCATAGAGTAAAGTGCCATTCTCATGAATTTCCATGAAGGGTACATATTATCAACGTGACTTAACACTATGATGTTAACCCTGATAACTCATTTTGTCGGGTTACTTTTTTCCCCTTTTCATACTTCACCCTTTTGGAAAGAGGTCATGATTCACAGCCCACAGTTAAAGAGTGGAAGTTATGTTCCACTTCCTTGAGGGCAGAAGGGCTTCCTGAATTATTTGGAATTCTTTAGCACAGGACATTTTTCTTTTTTCCCTTGTTTATTTCTTCAATCATTTACATCAGCATGGACTCATGGATATTTATTTTATAGATCGTATTATCATTAGATACTATTTGATTTATTTTGTTCCTCAAATTGTTACAACTGTAGCCTTTTGGAATTTTTTCATTGGCTTCAATGTCTCTCTGACATTCACCCATCATTGTGGGTTGCTTTTTGTTTTATTTATTTATTTAAAACACATTCTTATTCTTGGCACTGTAAGATATACCAGGCTCATCTTGTATACTTTTTGCCTTAGTTCTAGAATTAGTCATTTCTCCAAGGATCCCCAGTTCCTTTTTTTGGAGAATGGTATTAGAAACAAAAACCTGGGTGCAAGGTATGCTCATTGCTTTGGGAGTGTTGTTAATTCTGGGTCTTGTCAGTGGACAGAGCAGGAAAATGTATGTGTGTGTACTAATCCCTAAATAAGCACAAATTTATGAATATTTCTATCTGTAACCATATGTTTCTATATTAAGCTAAACATGAGTTCATACTGATGTCTCCAAGTCTCATCCTCATCGATCATCGTAAACTTATGGCTTATCTGCAACCTCTAACTCCAACAGGGAGAAATTTGCCTAACTTGAAGGCATATTTGTCCCTTCTTTCAAGATCTAGATGTGACTGTAAGCAACACAGAGTCTTTCCTATCTATAGCTGGTTGTAGAATGACTTTCCACTTCCTACTAAACAGATTGACATCACCCAGAATTGTGTAACCATTAGCTCACTAGCAATTTCTAAAATGACTCCCAGGTCATGGACTGAACAGATAAATCTGAATCTCTTATCCTTAAATATGATTCCCTCAAGGTTTAGAAGGTTGTAAAAGAGATTGCACAACCATTTCTTCCTCTAAGGTGGTTAAACAAAGGCATTTTGTGTCAGGTGTTATAAACCTAGTAAACTTCTTAGAAATAAAATCACTTAAAGCTGTTCTACCTGAAACAAAGTATTACTTGTTGGGAGATGTAATCTGCTAGTAAAAGAATTGCAACCAGTAAGAGCTGTGGATCAAAGTCCTACTTAATACAAAAAGCTGACATCATCTATGTCATTCATAAATCTGGTATTAATTATTTGATAAGCTTGGGGCTGATTTTGTAACACAGACATTTTCTTGTATGAATGGTGAATGTCAAGGATGACTTATTACCATGAGTACATTTAAAAAGAAGGCTAATATGATTTCTTAAAGGAAAGACTTAATGACAGTTGCACCAAAGAGTCAATTACACTGTTGTGCACTGAAAAGGCTGATTTTTCACAGCCAGAGAGAAGGAAGAATATGGCACATAAATATCTGCCTGTTGTTGTTGTTGTGTTGTTATGTGCCGTCGAGTCAGCCCTGACTCATAGCGACCCCTCCTTGGGTTTCCGAGGCAGTATCACTACGGAAGTAGGATTGCCCAACCTTCCTTCCGAGGAGTGGCTGGTGGGTTTGAACCGCCAGCCTTCTGGTTAGCAGTCAAGTGCCTTAGCCACTATGCTACCAGAGCTCCCAAATATCTGCCTAGTGATAATGTTTTGGCTTTTCTGATTTTTGGATTGCAAATCTAGGGAAATAAAAAGGAAAGGAAAGTCTTTTGCTTAGCAATCTGAAAAAAGCATCTATCAGCCTCCTTAAGGAATTAATAACAATGATTAAAAATAATTTTAATTTAATATCAAATTGAAAGGTCACAGAGGAGGGCATCAATATTATTATCATTTAATACAGTAGAATTTTCTTCTTAACAGTTGTAAAATGAGAAATCTCAGAACCAAAGTCATATAATTCATAGTTTTCTATGAATACAAGAAATGTTAAGTGTGTCTCATTATAGAAAAAAAAAAAAATCTATGAGATTCACCAGACAATATGGTATGAAAATGTTCTGTTAAATCCTTGTTTCAATTGTGTTTATTTATCCCAAAGAGAGGAGAAACCTGTGAATTAAATAGAAGATAAACTGAAGACAAGCATGCGTTCAGTGAGCAGACCTTCCCTGCCTGTCTGAAAAAGTAGAGATTTATAGAAAGGAATGGTGTCTGTGACAGAAATGATCCCTTTCTGCTCCTGATTGATTTGTTCTCTGAAAACTCCAAAAATGTCCATATCCTATGTTGACAATTTACTGACGGTGTTGTTACTGAGAAAGTAGTTTCGTTTCTGGTAGTCACATAGCACATACGCAAAGTGGGCATCTGTTTCTTGAATATAAATGTATGTTTTCATGGTGGTGTGGAGGTTAGTGAGGCAGAGTATAACAGAACATACCCAAATGCTTTTTTAAAATGTGCTGAAGCTCAATTGGACTCCAGTTTGGTGTTAGAAGTACTGATGAAATTACATGCAAGGTTTGATTACTAAGTGACATACAAGGTCTGTGCCAGCTACGGATACTATTGTGCTTGGTACAGCCAGCAGACATATCAAGATGCCTGTAATGGGAAACCTGATGTCCTTTTGGAAACATTTTTCAGTTTGTCTGTGTTTGTCTGATGACACAGCACAAAGTACTGGCCCATTCTGATAACAAAGTAAGGGCCCGTATAGTTGAGAAAGTGAAAAATATCTGAATACATGAATGACATAAAAGTCGAGCACTGTTCTTGATCCATTAGTTGAGTTAATGAAGTTGATTTCATCATCAGAAGAAATACTGTTCATTGAGAAACCTTGATAAACACTCTGATTTCAGTGAGTTTATTTGGCCAACTCCAGAAAACAATGCCTTCCCCATAATTAGTGCTCCATAGTGTTTCCATTCTCCTCTCTCTTAATTTCCTGGTATAGGTTAATACTAAGTCTTAAATGACTGACTCCCCATCCAAATAATTTTATTCCATATACATTAAGAGGAGCTCTGGTAGCATAGTGCCTAAGGCCCTTGACTGCTAACCAGAAGGCTGGTGGTTCAAATCCACTAGCCACTCCTCGGAAGGAAGATGGGGCAATCTACTTCCATAGTGATACTGTTTCAGAAACCCAAGGAGGGGCTGCTATGAGTCAGGTCTGACTTGATGGCACATAGCAACAACAACACAACAATACATTAAGAATAAATTTGGTATTTCTGTAAATTTGTAATGGAGTAATTAAGAAGATAGACAAAAGCTTAAACAAAGTGACAAGAATAATAAAATAGAATTTATTTTTCTCTTTTCATTTTGTCATCCAAATCTTACTAAACTTCACTTTCAAAGATACAAAAATTTTTAGTTGCAGGATAATGTCTAAGTTTGCTAGCATATGTTTTTGTTTCCCAGGGATGCCACAAGAAAATATCAAAAAAATGGTGGCTTTAAAGAACAGAAATTTATTTCCTCACAGTTCTGGAGGCTAGAAATTCAAATTTAGTGTTGGCAGAGCTAGGCTCTCTCTCTGTTGGCTCTAGTGGAAGATTCTCCCTTGTTTCTTTCAGTTTCTGGTAGCCCTGGGCATATGTTGACATTCCTTGGCTTGTAGACAATTTTTACATGGTGTCTTTCCCAAGTGTGTGACTCTATTTCTGTGTCTGTTCTCCCCTTTCATAAATCATCACTCAGAAAGCATTAAGTTAGGACTCACCGTACTCCAGTATGACTTTGTTTAACCTAATTGGTAACAAAAGCAAAACCTATTTCCAAACAAGTTCACATTCACAGTTATGAGATTAAAACTTCAACACAGCTTTTTGGGGAACGTAATTCAATCCATAAATAGCATCATATAAAAATTTCTTCACAATCGATGCCCAAATGTGGCTAGCCAATTATGAAAAGATATTCAATAATATTGTTATTTAAAGAACTATTCAAATCATCAAGATACAAATTTATCTTAATAAATTTAAGAGGTTCAGTGATACACATGAGTGTCAAGTCTTTGTGGAAAAGAGCATATGTGATGGAAGGATAAATTGTTGGGAAGATTCAAGAGGGCCATTTGGCCAAATTATTCATGTAAATAATGTTGTAATACCAAAAACAAAACAAAATGTAACAAATAAACAATATAAAAAAAGCAAAACTCACCAAAACAGCTATCAATCAAATTGCTTAAATTGTTTCAGTCCTACAATGGAATACTGCTAAAAAATACTGAATTAGATCTGCATATTCTGCCATAGAAAGATCCCTTAAGTGTATTATGATCCCTTAAAGGAACAAGATCCAGATACACATGTATAGCATGATATCCTTTATTAAGAAGTTCAAATTATACAAAAACACTTTTTTTTCTGAAGAAAATGCAAGAAATTATTAATAGTAGCTCCCTTTGGGGAGAGACGTCAGAGAAGACAAAGGGAGGCATTTACGTTCTTCCTGTATTTTTATGTATTATTTTAATTATCCATATATATTTATGGGTTTGTTTAGAAATCTGTCAACAAGGTTAATTGGGTATTGAGATGATGATTCATTTCTTTTTGGTTTTCTTTTTCTTTTTTATATTTAAAAATGTGTAATATGTGCTATTTAAAATTTGAAACAAATAAGGCCTAAGCTATCTTTTTGCCTCATTTCCTCTTACTTTCCTCCCCACACTCCTTAACTTGCTGCTTTCAGAATGGGTCGTGTATTTTCATTTCTCTACATATAATGCCTTTTCTGCTGGGAATACCTTGCTTGCCCTTTGTCAACTTGGTAAACTCCCCTTTTATCATTCATATGGACTCAAATGTTTTAAGTGCTTCTTTGAACCTCCCTCAGCCTTCACAGAATTAAGTGGTCTTGCTTCCTTGCTCCTTTGATAACACACTTCCACATCATCACATCATTTTATTACTTATCTGGCCGTCCTTCCTGATAGCCCACAACCTCTTTGCATATCCAGTGCTTAACATAGTACCTGGTGAATTTTATTTGGCATTAAATTGTTTTGTTTTTTGAATTTTTCTGAAATCTTCTAAGTATTATGACACTATTTGAAAATATGTTTAATTTTAATAAATAAATAAAGAATGAGTTATTTTTATGAACTTCTGTTGGCAAAATCTAGAACAGTAACTTTGGCTTATACAATGAATCTGCAATTTTCTGAATCTTTTTCTTAGGTGTCATTGAGCCAGTTTTTGACTCATACCAAACCCATTTGACAGAGTGGAACTGCCCCATAAGGTTTTCCAGGCTGTAATCTTCTCAGGAGTAGATCACCAGATGTTTCTCTCAGGGAGCCACTAGGTGAGTGTGAACCTCCAACCCTTCAGCTAACAGCTGAGCAGTTAGCCAGTAGGGCTACATTAGCAATAAAATAGTTGCACTCATGTCCCTGTTCATGAGCCATACAGCTACACACCAAACCCTCATGCACAGCTTCCTGCTTGTGAAATACTCTCTCTGATTTTAATGAGCATTGAACATACCATCAAGAGCTTAGGGGATCTTTCTTCTTCTTCTTCTTTTTTGTTTTGTTTTACCTGGAGGGAAGAGAATGGCAGCAGAGCTAAGGGAGAAGTAATCAGTGCACTGCATGAAACATTTGCATTATTATCCTGTAGTAGATTGGTTTACTTGCCCTGCACTCAACAGCCCTGTCCCTTGATAATCACCTTCACACTCAGCTGCACATCATAGCTTGTTTACCATGTTGCAATGATGTTTACTCCTTAAGTTTATTTGATGTTGGCCATTTGAAAACATTATCATTTAAATTGGTTCCTGTAACTAATGACCATATGTTTCATATGTGTTTCACAAAAATGAGCCAGTGAAAATATCAGTGTGGGAGGACTGTTTTCATAGGTTGTCTTCTTAGCTGCAGTGTAACGTCAAATGTTAAAGTGTTTGAGTATCAATGGGAAGATCTTCTTTGGCAGGAGATAATAAACAGGATTTCATGAGAATGACAAGAAAACTAAAACCAAAACTGAGATAATTATAAGTTAACTTAAGAGAGTGCTTGAGTTCAAATTGCTTAAAACTTGCTTTGGGATATTTTCAATCTATTGTATGAAATAACTATTCCCTTAAGACTTGCTGGAGGGAGATTGTAAGAACATCAGGTTCCTCTCTGTTCTAGTACAACAAATGCAATGGGTTTCACAAAATAAAGGAGTGCAGAATATACTTATCTGAAATGATTGTGCTGAGGGTGGCACTTGATGCTGAAAACACTCTGATTTGCATTTCTCCCCCAACTTTAAGAAAATGAAGTCCATCAAAAGCAAAGGTAATTAGGAATGAGATTTTGAATCTGAGATGAAATTATATCCAAAAAACCAAATCCACTGCCACCAAGTTGATTCTGACTTACAGTGATTCTATAGGACATAGTAGAACTTCTCCAAAGTTTCCAAGACTATAATCTTTACCAAAGCAGACTGCCTCATCTTTCTCCCATGGAGCAGCTAGTGGGTTCAAACCTCTTGATTAGCAACCCAATGCTGTAACCACACCAAAAGAGCTCCTTATAAAATTTTATAGAAACAGAAAAAACAACACTGAAGTAAAAATCAGTTACCCAGTATCCATTTAGCACTCTTCTGATACACACACCACATATTTCCCTGGAGAATCACATTCTCCAAAAGGCTCAGCTCAATGTTTTGGAGAAAGTTGACTTGTTCCCTCCTAGAAGTGAGCAGATAAGTGGTTAAAGTAACTGGTTTGGGGATGGGTATGGATATCCATGGATATGGACTCTGGATAAGTGAGAGCCAATGAAATGCAAACTATTGCAGGGATTGCTGAGAGAAATGCATGCGTGTTTTCCTCTAGATCTGAACTTGGGACTGTATAGCTCTGATAGCCGGGGAGAACACAGTCAGTATCAGGAGAAGACCCATGTCCTGTGGCATTGTTATGGTGGTTAGGTGCCATCAAGTCAGTTTTACCTCACAGTGACGTTATGTTTGACAAAATGAAACACTGCCTGGTCCTGTGCCATCCCCATAATCATTGCTGTGTTTGAGGCTATTGTTGCAGACACTGTGTCAATCCATCTCATTGAGGGTCTTCCTCTTTTGCACTGACCCTCTACTTTTACCACGCATGATGTCTTTCCCCTGGGATTGGTCCCTCCTGATAAAATGTCCCAAGTATGAGAGAGGAATCTCGCCATCCTTGTTTTATGGCACTGTTACAAAAAAAAAACAAAAAACAAAAACAACTTATTGCCATCAAGTTGATTCTGACTCATAGCTGACCCTATACCAGAGTAGAACTGCCCCATTGGGTTTCCAAGACTAAATCTTTACAGAAGCAGACTGTCTGGTCTTTCTCTGGTGGAGCAACTGGTGGTTCTAACTGCTCACCTTTTGGGCAGAAGAAGAATGCTTTAACCATTGCACCACCAGTGCTCCTGTAACATTGTAAGAGACTCTGAATTAAGCCATACTTGCAGTCAGTTCTGCTGAAGACTGCTTAGTAACAAGGGCCAATAACTTGCCTTTGTGCCTAATCAGGTTTAGGTTGAGCATTCTGTTGTTTGCAGTGCAAAGGGTTCTAACATATTATAGAATTATTGAGATGATGACATTAATAAAAGAAACATAACAATAGGTCTAATAATCTGAGGTGGCTTGAGTTGAGTGATCCCAAGACAGGAAAGAGTCTGATAGAGGATCAGGAGAAGGGAAAGCAGAAAGCTGTTTTAGAACATGTTCTCACTGCTTTATATTCTTGAATGGTAGAAAGCAATGTGAATTCAAGTGATAAGCTTCCCATCCGGGAGCTTAGAAGCTTAGGTTCTTTCTTTAAGTCACTAGACTCTCTGGGAGATTTTGATCAAATGAATTATTTCAAACACCTTGGTTTTCTTGCTATGAAATTGAGGCTTTGTACCCTCAATATTTCTTAAATCATTTTCCAAGAAAATGGGTATTATGTTAGCAACTCATATGTAAACAGCATATATGTTTTAAAGAGAGTTCAAAGCTTTAGACAAAATGATTTAATGATAATGTGAGACATGATGTTATTTCTACATCTCATGACAATGGCAGTTGTTTGACAGAATAGCATTGTGTCTATTTTTCTCACTGTTCTTTCTTCCCATCTAGAGACTTCATAGTATTAACCTTGCTGAGCTCACTCATGCCACAGGCTTGGCTCCTGTGCTTTTAGCTATTCCATCTAAACTTAAAAGGCATATAAAAATAAAATAGAGCACTCATCATAACATATGAATTATTAACTTTTTAACTGTTTTTTGGACTACTTTCAAACTTAAAAAAACTTACAAGAATAAGAATAGTATAGAACTTCTATTGTACTGTGCAGTAAAGTGTTAACTCAGAAGACCTGGTTGCCCAAATCCTACGTATTCCAAAGGCCTGTCTTCAGGAGAACAGATCCTTGACCAGGCTTCTGGGAGATAACTTTTATGCCCCTGGAATATCTTGGCTGATAAGAGTGTTTTTGTATGCTTGAGGCCATGGGTCATGGTGTAACAGATTGATCTCTGAGGGACTGTAGACTGAGCAGCTAAGGTCAAGAACATGAGTGTTATATGGCTATGTGACTGATCTCTGATAAATACCTTGGACACCAAGACTTGGATGAGCTTCTCTGATTGGTAATATTTCACATATGTTGTCATACATCATTGCTGGGAGAATTAAACACATCCTTATGCAACTCCACTGGAGGGGACACTTGGAAACTTGGACTAGTTTCTCCTATACTTTGCACATGCATTTTTTTCCCTCTGCTGATTTTAATCTGTATAGCCTTCTACTATAAGAGAATAACAATTTTCTGAGTTCTGTGAGTCCTACTAAATGCTCAAAACTGAATGTGGCCTTGGGAACCTTACACACATATACACTTTATTCAGATTCAATTATATTAACATTTTACCACACTAGCCTTGGTCTCCAACAGCAGGACAAACTTGTCTGTCAGTTTGTCCTA
>NW_006921673.1:3419572-3444346 GCF_000298275.1 Orycteropus afer afer | reverse complement strand
TGGTAGGGTGGAGGGTCGACGAAAGAGGGGGAGGCCTTCAAGGAGATGGATTGATACGGTGGCTGCGATGATGGGCTCAAGTATAGCAGGTATTGTGGGGCTGGCGCGGGATCGGGCAGTGTTTCATTCTGCTGTGCATGGGGTCGCTAGGAGAGGGAAACAACTCAACGGCACTTAACAACAATAACAACAAGCCTTGTTATCCCCCCCACCCAAATGTTTTTTGTGGAACTTTGCAGAGTAAGGTGCATATATTATGGTCCTTTTCCTCTAAATATTTCAGTGAGTTTTTCCAAAGAAATAATAGTCTCAAATAAAATAGCATGTTTATTTCAGCTATTTTAACATCAATAGAATGTTTTTAATTAATATATCTTCCATATTCCAATGTTGTCTACTGATTCTAACATTCTTTATAACAGTTCCCCTTCCAATACCAAATCAAGTCTAGGATGAGATATGTTTTTCACATCTCTTTACTCTGAAAATTTAAACAGCCTTTCTTACTCTATGGTATTGACACTTTTGAGTAGTACAATCCCCTCTTCACTTTTTATTTGAATGTTCTTTATTTTTAAAAATGTTTCCTCATAATGAGATCCAGATTTGAAATTACCTATCAAGCCGCTATATAAATGTCTTAGTTGCCCTTCCTCCCTTGTCCGATAACCTATTCATTATTTCTGTTTAAAACTTTACCTGTTTCACATTTAACATCGACATTTGGTTCATGGTCATAGAAGTTTCCCCCTAAACTCACTTCTTTATGAGCCCTCATCAGAATCTCTTCAAGACAATCTGGATTTTACTGCCAAACACATGAAAAATTACTCCAGATTCTACCAATAAATTGCAAAGCCACTTCCACATTTTAGATTTTTCTTAGAGCAGCACCCTTACTTCTTAGTACAAAATTTTGTTTTAGTTTCTTAGTGTTGCTGCAACAGAAATACAAGTGGGTGTCTTTAAAGAATAGAAATTTATTTTCTCACGGTTCAGGAGGATAGAAGTCCTAATTCAGGGCACCAGCTCCAGGGGAAGCTTCTTACTCTTTAGGCTTTGGGGAAAGATTCTTGTCTCTTTCAATTTTTGTAGCCCCAGTATTACTCAGTTCCTTGGCAACCTTCATGTGGCATCAATCTTCCTCCATTTGTTCTTCATTGTCACTGTGTCTGTGCTGCTCCTTTTAACTCAGATGTGATTAGATTTAAGAAACACTCAACCCAGATATGGACTCATTAACATAAAAAATAAAACCTTATTTTAAACAAGGTTATATTCACAAATGTAGTGGTTAGGATTCCAAAGCATGTTTTAGGGGGACATAATTCAACCACAGCAATAAGTAATGTTGTGTCCTTCTCAAGGTATCTCATCTGGAGGTACATAAGGTCTATCTGTCCTTCATTAGTCATGTTAATTTGGATTTTTCAGTCCAGATGTTGTCTGATTTTTCCACTACTTTTTTTTTCTCCTTCAGAAATGATGAGTAATCTTGGGTAGACACTTTAAGAATTTGCAAATACCTTGTCCCTGATCAACATTTCTCCTTAGATTTAGTATTCATTGTTATTCTTTCTGAAAATCTATACTGTAATTGTTTCAAGATGATGATTTTCCAACTCCAACACTCTCTCCATATTTACAAATTGGTACCTGGGATTCTAATTTTCTTATATTTTAAGGAAAAGATTTATTTGAAGTACTTTTATTTTTAATTGCTGTCACTTCTGATATAATATATAGATTGATTTATAAAATTTCAATGTAATTAATTATGATTATTAAAAATTTCCATTTTGTTTTTGTTGTATGTGCATTTATCCAAGTTTCAATTGGTGTTATTACCTTGTTGATGCAAATATAGTCACATTAACAGTAATGACCCATCTTCACTAGCTCTTGTGCTAACTTGTTCACAAGGACCTTGGTCTTCTGTCAAATGCATTCTAAGTATTTCTATATGAGAAAGATCTTATAAGAGCTCACACTCTTGTAAGTCTTATATATATCCCATCTAGGCCCTGCTGATCACTGTATGACACCTATTGGGTCCTTCTTTGTCTGCTGGCACTGCCATATCTAGATGGGCATCTGCTTAGTAGCACCATGTCCTTCTGGACATCACTTCTGCTGACCCGTCCTTCAACTCCACTGTTCTCCAGGAACCAGGTTGGAAGCCATGATGGTATTCAAAATGCATAGTGGTCAGGTAGGAGGAGATGTTCCCTTCTTGTTCTAGAAACTCCTCCAAGGGATTTCAAAGTAGTTTTTCTCATGCTTTTGTGTTTTACAAAAAGCTATTTACTGATATAATCCTTTCAGTTTATACTTCTGATCCTCTCCTTGTTCCATTTCAGATAGGAGTTGTTTTGGTTACCTCTCTTGCCACTCTAACAGACATGTACCACTAACGGGTGGCTTTAACAAACAGCAGTTTATTTGTACAGTTTTTGGAGGCTAGAAGTTCAGTTCAAAGTGCCAAGCTCTAGGGGCTGGGTGAAAGTCCCTTAACCTTGGGCTTCAGCTCTGCCTCTTGTTCCTGGCCTACTGAAACTAGAGGCTTTCTTCACTCAGGCAGCTGCTGGCTGCTGAGGCTGACAAACCCAAGGTTAACAGGTAAAAAGACACAGTCCCAATATTACCAAACCACACAACAGGCCACTGATTCAAGTCCATTAAGAGTCCCAAGATTGGAAGACAATATGGCAGGCTGCTAAAGAACGACTTGGCTACATGCAGAGTTCAAGTGTGCCAAAAGCTTCAGACCATTCCTAAAGATTCTCCTTATGAACTGGGAGAAAATCACATTATTAAGGCTGCTACTCAGCTGTTCAAAGTAGATTCCAGCATGGAGTTAATAACCAGTATCATGATAGGAAATACTACATCCAGTTGGCCAGCCACTGAAAACCAGGCCCAGCCAAGTTGACACATAACTTTAACTACCACAGGAGTCCAGTGAGGGATGCCTGGGAGACTAATCTAAGGAATAGACACAATGATATTTTCAGGATCAGCTTTCCCCGTAAATGACAACATCTGACTCTTTCTTTCTTCTGGAAGGATCTTCTAGAAGATCTCTCGATCAGTGTCCATTAACAGAGTCTGCTATGCCTTTCACCAGACACGTTCAGGAACATCTGCATTCCAGCAGGATTCTGTAAGACAGCGCTGCCAGAAACACTTTCTCCTTCCTCTTCCATGCCCATTGCTCTTCTTCCTCCTTCTTCATGGATATTTTAAAGAAGATTTTAAGATCAATGTTTCACTTTAAAATGTACATTGAAACTTGTAAGAGACAGAACTCAGTTGGACTGCCTTGTTTTTCCAAGTTTTGCAACTTTTCTGCCTTGGCGGGGTTCATTCACCACTTTTTTTTTTTTTTAAACTTTTTTGTGATGTGAGTGAAATTTTACAGAGCAAATTTGTTTTCTATTCAACAGTTCATACACATTTTGTTCTAGGACATTGATTGTAATTTGCGGAATGTATCTGCTCTCTTCCCTCTCCTCCCCATGGTTACCTTTTCCCTGTGTCCATCTATCCTATGCATTCCTGCTTCTGAGCTTTATCCCTGTACAAATGCTGTCTTTTTGATCAAATATGGTTGATTGTGCTAAGGAATGTGTACTTCCCTGGTGTAATCGTTCACTTCACAGGCCTATAGATTGTTTGCTGAAAGCTGAGCCACAGGAGTGGGTTCAATTACTGGCCTGAATGGTGACTAAGGGCCATAGTTTTGGGGTTTCTACCAGTCTCTTTAAGACCAATAAGCTTAGATTTTTTTTTTTTAATTTTGAATTTTGTTCTGTATTTTCTCCCACTTTATCCAGGATCTCACATTTTTATCCCATTCAGAGTGGTTAGCTAAGGTAGGTAGGCACCATCTAGTTCTTCTGGTCTCAAGGTCATTTGGGTTGAGGTTCCATGGTCCACTAGTCCTTTGGACTAATGCATCTTTGATTTTCTTCACTTTTCTTTGCTGTGAATGAGGAGAAACTAATGGTTGTATCTTAGATGTTGTTGTTGTTATGTGCTGTCAAGTTGGACCTGACTCGTAGCAACCCCTCCTTGGGTTTCCGAGGCAGTATCACTATGGAAGTAGATTGCCCCATCTTCTTTCCGAGGTTTGGCTGGTGGGTTTGAACCACCAGCCTTCTGGTTAGCAGTCCAGTGCCTTAGGCACTATGCTACCAGAGCTCCCTTATCTTAGATGGCCACTCTCAAATTTTTAAGACCCCAGTCACTACTCATCTAAGTAGGATATGTTGTTGTTATGTGCCATCCAGTCGGCCCCGACTCATAGTGACCCCTCCTTGGGTTTCCGAGGCAGTATCACTACGGAAGTAGGATTGCCCAACCTTCCTTCCGAGGAGTGGCTGGTGGGTTTGAACCGCCAGCCATCTGGTTAGCAGGCAAGTGTCTTAGCCACTATGCTACCAGAGCTCCCAAGTAGGATATAGAACAATGTTTTTGTGTACAGTGTTATGCCAAATGATTATTATGTACCCTGTGACTATCATCCTGAGCCCGCAGGCCCAGTGACTCCCTCCCACAAGGTGTTTGGTTGTGGCTAAGGTATTATCAAAAATTTGCCCTCTGTTAACTCTATTGTATATATGGATGTTTTTATAGCACATATAAATATGTATGCAGAAATGTCATCTGCCAAACTTATACATGTTGTTGTTGTTGGGGGTGTTGAGTCAGCACCAACTCATGGTGACCCTATGCACAACAGAACGAAACACTGCCCAGCCTCAGAATCCTCGCTATCCTTGAGCTCATCATTGAAGTCACTGTGTCAATCCATCTTGTTAAGGGTCTTCCCCTTCTTCACTGACCCGCTATTTTACCAAGCATGTTATCCTTCTCTAGTGATAGGTCTCTTCTTACAACATGACCAAAGTAGGTGAGACTAAGTCTGGTCTTTCTTGCCTCCAAGGAGAATTCTGGCAGCAGTTCTTCAATAACAGATTTGTTTGTTCTTCTGGCAGCCCATGGTATTTTCAGAATTCTTCACCAACACCATAATTCAAAGGCATCAACTCTTCTTCTTCAGTATTTCTTACTCATTGTCCAGCTTTCACATGCATATGAGGGGAATGAAAATACCATCGCTTGGGTTGTTGTTGTTGTTACTATGTGCTGTTGAGTCAGATCCGACTCATAGCGACCCCTCCCTGGATTTCCAAGGCAATATCACTATGGAAATAGATTGCCCCATCTTCCTTTTGTGGAGTGGCTGGTGGTTTGAACCACCAGCCTTCTGGTTAGCAGTCAAGTGCCTTAGGCACTATGCTACCAGAGCTTAGGCACTCCTTAATCTTCAAAATGATATCTTTGCTTCTTAACACTTCAAAGACGTATTTTGCAACAGATTTTCCCAGTGCAATATGATTTCCTGACTGATACTTCCATGGGTGTTGACAGTGGATCCAAGTCAAATGAAATCACTGACACTTTAACCTTTTCTCTGTTTATCATGATATTGTTTATTGGTCCAATTGCGAGGATTTTAGTTTTCTTTATGTTGAGGTGTAATCCATACTGAAGACTCTACTCTTTGATCTTCTTCAGTAAGTACTTCAACTCATGTTCACTTTCAGCAAGCTCATCTGCATATCGCAGGTTGTTAAACAGTTCTTCCTCCAATCCTGCTGCTGAGTTCTTCTTCATATAATCCAGCTGCATGGATTATTTGCACAGCATAAAGATTGAATAAGTATGGTAAAAGGGTACAACCATGACTTACATCCTTGAAATACTAAACCATGAAGTATTCCTTTGGTCTGTTCAAATGATAGCCTCTTGGTCTATGTATATGTTCCTCATGAGCACAATGAAGTGTTCTGGAATTCTTATTCTTCACAGTGTTATCCATAATTTGTTATGATCCATACAGTTAAATGAGTTTGCATACTCAATAAAACACAGGTAAACATCTTTCTGGTATTCTTTGCTTTCAACCAAGATCCATCTGACATCAGCAATAGTGTTCCTCATTCTATATCCGCTTATGAATCCAGCTAGCATTTCTGGAAGTTTCTTGTCAATATATTGATGTAACAGTTTTTGAATTATCTTCAGCAAGATTTTACTTACTGTGTGATATTAATGTGATATTATTATGATATTCATGTTACTGTTCAATAATTCCCACATTCTCTTGGACCACCATTCTTTGGAATGTGCATAGATATTCATCTCTTCCAGTCAGTTGGCCAGTTAGCTGTCTTCCAAATTTCTTGGCATGAATGATTAAGGGCTTCCAGTGATGCATCTGTTTGTTGAAACATCTCAATGGGTATTTCATCAATTTCTGTAGCCTTTTCACCAATTTCTTTAGTTCAGCTTGGGCATTGTCCTTCAGTGCCGTTGGTTCATATGCAACCTCCTGGAATAGTTAGACATCAATGGATTCTTTTTCACACAGTGACTTTACGTACTTCTGCCATCTTTTGATGCTTCCTGCATCAGTCAATACTTTGCCCATAGAATCCTTCAATATTGCAACTTGAGGCTTGATTTTGTTTTTTCTTCAGTTCTTTCAGCTTGAGATATGCCAAACATTCTTCCCTTTTGGTTTTCTAACTCCAGATCTTTGCACATTTTATTATAATGCTTTACTTTGTCTTTTTGAGCTGCCCTTTGAAATCTTCTGTTCAGTTCTCTTATTCTGGCGTTTCTTCCATTTGTTTTAGTTAGCGGTTTTAGTTCAAGAGCAAGTTTCAGAGTCTCTTCTGACATCCATTTTGATCTTTTCTTCCTTTCCTACCTTTTCAATGACCTTTTGCTTTCTTCATGTATGATGTTCTTGATGTCATCCCACAACTTGTCTGGTCTTCAGTCATTGGTGTTCAATGTGTCAAATCTATTTTTCAGATGGTCTCCAAATTCAAGCGGGATATAATCAAGGTCGTATTTTGACTTTTGTGGACTTATTTTAATTTTTTTTAGCTTCAAGTTGAACTTGTATATGAGCAATAGATGTCCAGTGAAAACCTTATGAACAGTAGTGAAACACCGTGTTTTATATTCATATAAAACTTTATGAATAGCCCTGGAAGCTACATACAGTCATAAATATATCCAGATTGCCTACCAATACCTGATCATCTGGCCTATCTACCTAAGTATCCACTCAGATTAATGTTTGTTATTCCTGATGATGTAATAGTGTTTATCTTTGTTGTCTGTACCTCTTGTGCACTTCTCTACATCTTTCTTTTCCTTACTGATATTGTGCTTGTCACATGCTTTTAGTGTGTTGCCTTTCCCTTCATGAAAATTGATACATGTCTCTTACTAAGCTAAAAATATTCTCTTCTCTCCCTTCCCTGGTAACATCAAGAATGTATCTTTCCATGTGTAAACTTTTCTTTGACTTTTTAAAATAGTAGATTCATATAACATTTGTCCTTCTGTGATTGACCTATTTCACTCATCACAATGTCTTCCAAGTCCCTCCATTGTTGTGAGGTATTTCATGAGTTCTTCATTATTCTTTAATGTTGCATAGAATTCCATTGTGTCTATGTATCATAGTTTATTGATTAATCTGTTGATGGACAGTTAGGTTGTTTCCATTCTGTTTGCTATTGTGAATAGTGCCAATGAATATGGGTGTGTATATATCTATTCATGTCCTGTCTCTCACTTCTTTAGGATATATATGTAGTAGTGGGATTGCTTGATCAAATGGTATTTCAGTTTCCAACTTTTTAAGGAAACTTCATACCATTTTTCACATTGCTTGCACCATTTTACAGTCCCATGACTGTAGTCCAGCAATTACAATTTTTCCGTCACTCTCTATTTAATGAAAATATTTGAGTTTCCTTCTCTGATAGGTTTCTGCCTTACACAGGCTTTGGCTTTTGAACGTTTTACTTATATACTTGAGGTTTTATGGTTTCAAAAACACTGAGGGGGTATTCTCTAAGTTTCTTTCCTCTCCTAAGTATATCTGAGTTTATAACCCAATCCTTCTTCCATAATGCTTATGAACTATAAAAAATGAAGTTAAGCTGTGATAGCCAAACAATACGCCTGACATCATCCTCACTTTTGTATCTGCTTTTTCAGTTTTGGGTGATGTTTTCTTTACTTAATTATACCTTAAATGCCATTTGCACTTCTTTTGCTAGAGAAAGTAGGCAACAGATTTTTTCTTAAGCAAGTATGGGCTGAACACTTTTAATACTCTTTTAAACAATGAAACACTGTAGCTGTCTTATTTGGTCAAAAAGGCCTCAAACAGCTCAAATGATATTTTTGGCATTTTTTTCAGTTCTGTTATTTAATTATACATGCATGCTGTATTCAAATATTTCCTTGGCAAATGTGTTGTTGTTGTTGTTAGGTGCCATCAAGTTGTCTCCAACTCATAGTGACTGCATGAACAACAGAACGAAACACTGCCTGGTCCTGTGCCAGTTCCACAATCCTTGCTATACCTGAGGCCATTGTTGTAGCTACTGTGTCAATCCGTCTTGTTGAAGGCATTCCCCTCTTTTATTGACCCTCCACTTTACCAAGCATAATATCCCTCTCCAGGGAATGGTTCTTTCTGACAACATGACCAAAGTAGGTGACACGAAGTCTGGCCATTCTTGCTTCTAAGGAGCATTCCTGCTGCACTTCTTCAAGGAAAGATTTGTTAGCTCTTTCAGCAGTCCATGGTACTTTCAGCATCCTTCACCAGCATGAGAACTCAAAAACATCCACATTTCTTGGGTCTTCCATATTCATTGTCCAGCTCTCACATGCATATGAGGTGATTGAAAATACCATGGCTTGTGTCAGGCACATTGTAGTCCTCAAGGAGACATCTTTGCTGTTCAGCACTTGAAAGAGCTTTTGCAGCTGATTTGTCCAGTGCTGTACATTGTCTGATATCTGCTGCTTCCATTGATGTTGATTGTAGAACCAAGTAATATGAAATCTTTGACAGTTTTAATCTTTTCTCCATTTATCATGATGCTTCTTATAGGTACAGTTGTATTTTTTTTTCTTTATGTTGAGGTGTAATCCATACTGCACACTGTATTCTTCAATCTTCATCAATAAGTGCTTCTAGTCATTCTCACTTTCATCAAGCAAAGTTGTTTCATCAGCATATTGCAGGTTGTTAATGAGTTTTCCTCAAATCCTGATGCCATGTTCTTCTTCGTATAGTCCAGCTTCTTGGATTATTTGTTCAGCATGCAGATTGAGTAAGTATGGTGAAAGGATACAACCCTGACTCACTCCCTTCTTGATTTTAAACCATGTAATGTCCCCTTGTTCTGTTCAAATAACATCCTCCTGGTCTATGTACAGGTTCCTCATGAGTATAATTAAGAGTTCTGGAATTTCCATTCTTCTCAATGTTACCCATAATTTGTTATGATCCACACAATTGAATGCTTTTGCATAATCAATAAAACACAAGTAAATATCTTTCTGGTATTCTGTCCTTTAAGCCAGGACCCATCTGATACCAGCAATGGTATGCCTCATTCCACGTCCTCTTCTGAATCCAGCTTGCATTTCTAGAAATTCTCTGTCAATATGCTACTGCAACTGCTTTTGAATTATGTTCAGTGAGATTTCACTTCCGTGCAATATTAATGATATTGTTTGATAATGTTCACATTCTGTGGGATCACCTTTCTTTGGAATGGGTACAAATATGGATCTCTTCCAATCAGTTGGCCAGGTAGCTGTCTTCCAAATCTCCTGGCCTAGCCAAGTAAGTACCTCCAGTGCAACATCCATTTGTTGAAACATCTCAGTGTCATTTCTATCATTTCCTGCAGCCTTGTTTTTTGCCACTTCCCTCAGTGCAGCTTCAACTTCTTTCTTCAATACTGTTGGTTCTTGATCATATGCCACCTCCTGAAATGGATGAACATTGACCAATTCTCCATGGTGCAGTGACTCTGTGTGTTTTTTCCATCTTCTTCTGATGTTTTCTGCATATTTAACAATTTGTCCATAGAATCTTTCAATAATGAAACTTGAGGCTTAAACTTTCTCTTCAGTTCCTTCAGCTTGAGAAATGCAGAGTGTGTTCTTCCATTTTGGTTTTCTAACTCCAGGTCTTTGCCCATTTCATTATAATAATTGTCTTTTTGAGCTGATCTTTGAAATCTTCTGTTCAGCACTTTTATCTTGTTATTTCTTCCATTTGCTTTAGATACTGCAATGGCAAGTTTCAGAGTCTCTTCTGACATCCATTTTGGTCTTTTCTTTACTCTCTCTTTAATTACCTTTTGTTTTTTTTCATGATGATGTTTTTGATGTCATCCCACAATTCCTCTGGTTTTCAGTCACTGGCGTTCAATGAATCAAATCTATTTTTCAGATGGTCTCTAAATTCAGGAAGGATATATTCAAGGTCATATTTTGGCTTTTGTGGACTTGTTTTAATTTCCTTCCACTTCAACTTAAACTTGCATATGAGCAGTTGATGCTCTGTTCCACAATCGACTACTGACCTGTTTTGGCTGACGATACTGAGCTTTTCCATTGCCTCTTAACACAGATGCAATCAATCTGATTCCTGTGTATTCCATCTGGTGAAGCCCACATGTTTAGCCGCTGTTTGTGTTGTTGAAAAAAGATATTTGGTATGAATAAGTCATTGGTTTTGCAGATTCTATCATTCAATCTCCAGCGTTATTTCTATCACCAAGGCCAAATTTTCCAACTGTTGGTCATTCTTCTTTGTTTCCAACATTTGCATTCCAATCACCAGTGATAACTAACACATCTTGATTGCATGTTTGATCAGTTACAGACTGTAGAAGTTGGTAAAAAATTTTCAATTTCCTTATCTTTGGCTTTGGTGGTTTGTGCGTAAATTTGAATTAGTAGTAATAATAACTGGCCTTCTTGTAGGCGTATGGATATTATCCTATCACTGACAGCATTATATTTTAGAATAAATCTTGAAACATTCTTTGTGACAATGAATGCTGTGCCATTCCTCTTCAACGTGTCATTCCCAGCATAGTAGCTCATGTGTTTGTCTGATTAAAAATGACCAAAACCAGTCCATTTCAGCTCAGTAATGCCTAGGATATTGATCTTCATGTGTTCCTCTTCATTTTTAACAACTTCCAATTTTCCTAGATTCATACTTCATATGTTCCATGTTCCAATTATGAGTGGATGTTTGCAGCTGTTTCTCCTCAGTTTGAATAGAGCCAAATCAGCAAATGGAGGTCTCAAATGCTTTACTTTATCCATATCATTAAGGTCAGTTCTGCTGTGATAAGGCAGCTCTTTCCAAGTTGTATTTTGAGGGCCTTCCAACCTAAGGGCTCATTTTCTGGCACTGTATTGGACAATGTTTCAGGGCTATTCATAAAGTTATCCAGTGATGTATCAGACAGTGTTTCTCTGCTATTCTTCAGATTTTCTCTGGCAAGTGTGAAGACTTTAAAATTCCTGACTTTATATTTTATGCACACTCACACTAAGCAGAACTATATGCTAACTTAATCACAAAATATCATTTTTCATTGTGCAATGCAATTTTGCAAGCATTTCCTACAATAAGAAAACAATATTCAGAAATTTTAGCTTTGGGAACTGGAATTTCAGAAGTGGCTTCCAAATGTTTCTCTGGAAAGATGGCTCTTCTAGAGCTGCAGATAGATAGCGCAGGTTGTTGTTAGTTGCTGCTGCATTATGTACAATTATATTCTTAAGACCATAATTCACAAGAGGAAAACACATGAAACAACTGAGACACTAATTGCAGGGAGAATTGATAAATAGCGTTACACTCATAAAGGGGAATGTTACACTGCCATGAAAACAGAAAAAACATGGCTGCATGCAACAATAAGAATAAATCTCAGGAACAATGGTGAATGAATAAACATGTCCATATGATTATGTACAAAATATGATACGTCTTGAAAGCATAAAATTTTGCATAAAATATATTGTTTGTATATATAGATTTATAATAAAATTACTTTTTTTTACAGCAAAGAAATTATAGATTAAAATTTAGGATTGTAGTTACTGTGTTTCTGGCAGGGAGATGGAGAAAGCATGTTGAAGGATGTCCATAGCTAACCATGGTATTGGAGATGTTAGCAATGACATATGCACTAAGTTTGCTGGTGAAGTCATAGGTGTTTATTCTAATTTTATACTTTGTAATTTATTTATTTATTGCATATGTTCTTTTCCATGTATAACATGTTATATAATAAAACAACTGAAAAGATATCTGGCCCAATGTATATACGTGAGAGCAGTTTTGCATATATAAATCTAATAGGCGTTTGCTGACATACAAATATGTACTTTGCTTTTGAAAATTCAGAGGCAAAGTGCAGTCCTAACTTTCAAGATATATTAAAATTTAAGATTTAATATGGGTAGAAATGGACAAGTTCTCAAATTCAGGATTGTTTCCCATACCTCCACGGCCTCCCTCCGCATTTCTCAACAGATAACAAATTACTGATAAAAGAATACTGGTAAAGTACGTGTGAAAACTTAGTAGCTGTTTCTTTCTTTCTTTCTTTCTTTTTTTATAAATTTTGCTTAAACTGTGAATGTAACTTAAAAAATATCTCACCAGCACTCATGGCTTTTTCCCTCCTTAGCAAGGGATTATTTTCATAAGCAGGGTATTATAGTGGTTAAAAATCTGGCTCCAAATCAGTCAACTCAAAACCAGGAAAACCAAACCAACTGCCATTAAATTGATTTCAACTCATAGTCACCATTTAGGACAGAACAGAACTACCCCGTAGAGTTTCCCAGGCTATAAATCTTTATAGAAGGAGACTGCCTCATCTTTCTCCCACAGAGCAGCTGTTGGGTTCGAACTACCAAACTTTGGGTTACCAGTGGAATGCTTTTACCACTACATCTCCAGGGTTCCAATAAGTGCTCTGCTATTTATCGCTTGTGTGATTTTGTGGCAAATTATTTAACCTTTCAAAACTTCACTTTCTTCATCTATGAAATGAGGTCAATAATTGTGACTACCTCACTGAGGTGTGAAGATTAAATGAAACAAATGTGTATAATAAAATAAATGTCTATAATAAACTTGGTCACAGGCCTGGAATCTGGTAAACATTCAATAGATGTTAATTTGTATAATTGTTATGTCTGCAAGCATGCTGTTGTTAAAGTTTGTGAAAAATTATTCTTAAGTAGCAGAGGAAAAAAAAAAAAATCACTTGACCTGCTAAATAAGACCTCAAATATGCATATATATTTGAATTCTAGAAAGTAGGAAAAAGGAAAGCTAGCCATATGCCCATTGCTGACTTTCTTCTCAGCTTGAAATACTTTCCTTGAATTTAATGGCTGTTCCAGACTGGAGGACAAAGGCATTTGAGAATCTAATCAACTTTTTCACACTTATTTTTCATTATCCAGAACATCAAAACAAAACAAAACAAAAACTCACTGCAGTCAAGTCAATTCAACTCATAGCAACCTCTTCTTGGGTTTCTGGGGAGGTATCTCTACAGGAGTAGATTACCCAATCTTCCTTCTGAGGAGTGGTTGGTGGATTTGAACCATCAGCCTGCTGGTTAGCAGTCAAATGCCTTAGGTACTACACCACCAGAGCTCCCATGCAGAACATAGACAGCTTAAAACAAACAATTAAACAATTAAACAAAGAAAAAAATGGTAACTATAGCACTCTATGGGACTTTGAATTCTAGACTTGTTTTCTAGAGTATACTCTTTGAAAGTATTAATGAAAAGTAACTTATGAAATTAACATTCATGTATGTCCAAAACTATTCTCATAACATCGTACACATTCCATTATCTGTCGTAGTAAATAGGTCATAAATATAGTGGATTAAAATAATTCAGTAGCTAAATCCCAAACAGCAAAACAATGTAATAATGGTCTTGCTAGCAAAAAAATAGATCTTAACAATTTAACAATATTACATATTTGAATAAATTTATTCTTATTTGGGACATTATATAAAATAGAAAGGTATGCAAAATATTATTTGTTAATTTTACATCAGCATTGCAAATATTCATACACAAAATAATTTCATTCATATTTGTAAAAATTTGCCCTTTCTGTTTCCAAATATGGATGTTTTCTCTGTACTTTAAACACATTGGGATTTTGCAAAGGGTAAATGGGTGTTATTTCAAATTTGCCTCAGGAAAAATTGTAACCATTGAATACAGAAATATTTAGCTTTATGTGCAAGTAAATGGTCGTCTTTTCTTTCTAGATAGGGAAATGGATCTCCTGTTCATGTAAATGATAAAATTTTCTTTTTTTAAAGTGTGGTTTTTTTAAAATATAATTAGTAAAAGTCAAATGGTCAATAGAAGCCCCTCAGAAATATTTACATGAGTTATCAATAGTTATGACAGTTCTGTGTCTGATGAAATTAGACTCTTGTGGTAGCTGTTATGGTAACAAACTTTGGGCAGGTCTGTAGCCCTTTTGGGTCTTGAGTTTATCATCTACAAAATAAAAAAGTTCTAAAACTAAACAAACAAACAAACAAAATGTAATGTAGAGTCCTGAACGATGCTTTTTTATTTGTCAGTATAATATAGTTTCTTCTATTTGCCAAATAGCTTTCCACTTTTCTACTATTTTGTCATAAAGTTAGTATGTTAAAGCTATATATAACAGAGAGACAGAGGGGAAAATATGTAGTGAATAAGATTCTTAAAGATTCCATCAACGAATGTCTTGGGAGGGGAAACATCCTCTGTGCGAGGTGTCCCCTAAAGCTTTCCAAGGACTGGGCCTCACTTCTAATTTAGCCCTTTAAAAAGAACCCTGGGATCATCCCTCATAGTTGCTACATTTCTTAAGGTCAAGAACTCATCTTATAAATCCTGTACCTCTAATATATAACCGTAATACCTGGCAGTATTAGAAAACAGAACAGAACAAAACAACAAAAGAGTGCTCTGGATTTCCAGGTAGCTTATTTTATGTTGAAACTCTTTTGCAGGTAATTGTTGTTAGTTGCCATGGAATCAGTTTGGACTCTTGGCAACCCACATATGCGCAGAGTAGAACAGCTCCATATGGCTTTCAAAGCTGTGCCTTTTCGGAAGCAGATTGCTAGTCCTATATTCTGAGGTTCCTTTAGGTGGGTTTGAATGGCAGCAAGTAACAGGAGGCAAAGTGGACATAATACTATGGGTAGGCATGGGGGTCTTTGGAAACAGCTTTTTAAGGGCAGCCCTGGAAAAGTGAGCTGGACGCAGAGTTATCGGGAGGCAGCTTTTTAAGGGCAGCCCCAAGAAGATCGATATCATAGGCATCAGTGAACTGAAATGGACTGGTTTTGGTCATTTTGAATAAGAAATCCATATGACCTACTATGCCAGGAATGACAAATTGAAGAGGAATGGCGTGGCATTCATCACCACAAAGAATGTTTCAAGATCTATCTTGAACTACAATGTAGTCAGTGATAGGATAATATCTACACACCTATAAGGAGGACTTCTGGTAGCATAGTGCCTAAGGCACTTGGCTGCTAACCAGAAGGCTGGTGGTTCAAACCCACCAGCCACTCCTCGGAAGGAAGGTTGGGCAATCCTACTTCCGTAGTGATACTGCCTCGGAAACCCAAGGAGGGGTTGCTATGAGTTGGGGCCGACTCGATGGCAAATAACAACAACAGCAACAACATAAGGAGGACCAGTTAATGCTATTATTATTCAAATTTACACACCAACCAACAAAGCCAAAGAAGAAGAAACTGAAGATTTTTACCAACTTCTGTAGTCTACAATTGACCAAACATGTAATCAAGATGTATTGATTATCACTGGTGATTGGAATGCAAAAGTTGGAAACAAAGAAGAATCACCAGTAGTTAGAAAATGTGACCTTGATGATAGAAATAACACTGGAGATCACATGATAGAGTTTTGCAAGACCAATGATTTATTCATCGAGAATAGTTTTTGTCAAAAGAAGTGGCTAAATATGTGGACTTTGCCAGATGCAATACACAGGAATCAGAGTGACTACCTATGTGGCAAGAGGCAATGGAGAAGCTCAATATCTTCAGCTAAAACAGGGCCAGGAGCTGACTGTGGAACAACCATCAACTGCTCATATGCAAGTGCAAGTTGAAGAAAATTAAAACAAGTCCACGAGAGACAAAATATGACCTGGAATATATCCCTCCTGAATTTAGAGACCATCTGAAAAATAGATTTGATGCATTGAACACCAATGGCTCAAAACTATAGGAATCAAGGGAGAACATCAAGAACAACATCCATAAAGAAAACAAAAGGTCATTAAAAAGACAGGAAAGGAAGAAAAAAACAAAACGGATGTCAGAAGAGACTCTGAAAATAGTCCTTGAATGGAGAGTAGCTAAGGCAAATGGAAAAAAATGCCAAGGTAAAAGCTGAACAGATTTCAGAGCAGTTCAAGAAGACAAAATCAATTATTACAATGAAATGTGAAAAGAATTGGAGTTAGAAAACCAAAAGGGAACAACATGCTTGGCATTTCTCAAGTTGAAAGAACTGAAGAAAAAATTTAAGCCTCTAGTTGCAATATTGAAAGATTCTATGGGCAAAATATTTAATGATGCAGGAAATGTCAGAAGAATAGGGAAGAAATACAGAGTCACTATACCAAAAAGAACTGGTCAATTTTCACGCATTTCAGGAGGTGGCATATGATCAAGAACAAATGGCACTGGAGGAAGAAGTCAAAGCTGCAATGAAGGAAGTGGTGAAAAACGAGACTCCAGGAATTGGCAGAATATCCATTGAGATGTTTCTGTAGACTGCTGCTGTGCTGGTGGCACTCAGTTGGCTATGCCAAGAGACTTGAAAGACAGCTAACTGGCCAACTGCCTGGCAGAGATCCATATTTTTACCTATTCCAAAGGAAGATGATCCCACAGAATGTGAAAATTTTCATACAATATCATTAATATTGCACGCAAGTAAAATCTTAGTGAAGATAATTCAAAAACAGTTGCAGCAGTATATTGACAGAGAACTTCCAATGAGGAATATCATTGCTGATGTCAGATGAGTCCTGGCTGAAAGCAAAGAATACCAGAAAGATGTTTACTTTTGTTTTATTGATGATGTCAAAGCATTTGTTGTGTGGATCATAACAAATTATGGATAACATTGAGAAGAATGGAAATTCCAGAACACTTAATTGTGCTCATGAGGAACCTATACATAGATGAGGAGGCTGTCACTCAGACAGAACAAGGGGACACTGCATGGTTTAAAATCAGGAATGGAGTGCATCAAGGTTGTATCCTTTCACCATACTTATTCAATCTGTATGCTGAGCAAATAATCTGAGCAGCTGGACTATATGAAGAAGAACCTGGCAGCAGGATTGGAGGAAGACTCAATAACAAGCTACAGTACACAGACAACACAACTTTCCTTGCTGAAAGTGAAGATGCCTTGATGCACTTACTGATGAAGATTAAAGACTACAGCTTGCAGTATGGATTACACCTCAATATAAAAAAAACAAAAATCCTCACAACTGGCCCAATAAGCAGCATCACAATAAATGGAGAAAAGGTTGAAGTTGTCAAAGACTTCGTATTACTTGGTTCTACAATCAACGCCAATAGAAGAAGCAGTCGAGACATCAGATGACTCAGTGCATTGGGGAAATCTGCAGCAAAAGACCACTTTCAAGTGCTGAAGAACAAAGATGTCTCCTTGAAGACTAAGGTGTGTTTAATCCAAGTCACTCTATTTTCAATTGCCTTATATGCATGTAAGAGCTGCACAATGAATAAGGAAGATCAAAGAGGAGTTGATGCTTTTGAGTTGTAATGTTGGCAAAGAATACTGAGAGTACCATGGACTGCTAAAAGAACTAACAAATCTGTCCCGGAAGAAGTGCAGCTGGAATGCTCCTTGGAAGCGAGAATGGCCAGACTTTGTCTCACCTACTTTTGTCATGTTGTCAGAAGGGACCATTCCCCAGAGAAGGATATCATGTTTGGTAAAGTGGATGGTCAACAAAAGAGGGGAAGGCCCACAACAAGATGTATTGACACAGTGAACACAATCATGGGCTCTGGTATAGCAAGGATCATGTGGCTGGCACAGGACTGGGCATTTTTCTGTTGTGCATGGGGTCGCTATGAATTGGAGGGGACTTGACAGCACCTAACAACAGCAATATAGGTAAGTGAGGTGAAAGTTATATCCCATTTACCTTTATTGTCAGCTTGCTGCAATCCGGGCATGAAGCTAGTGTAAGGCATTAGCAAATCGTTTTCTACATGCACTTGTAATTTTCTTTGTGTTGTAAAGACCTACTTCTAGTCTAGCTGAAGTGACACAACACAAGTTTGCTTGATTCTCTTTCCAATGGTAATTATAGACCAAATTGAAACACCTGTGAAGTTCAGGAAATTTTACCCAAATTTTTCTTTGTTTTACTTTTTTATTTCTGACCTTCCTGAGTTCATGAGCATTTTGTTCTTGGTAGGCTTGGAGAGGTAACAAGAAAGGCTTTATTCTGATTTCAAGTTTGATAAGCCAGAGAATATGGTACAGTTTGGGAGAGCAGCTTTTACTGTGATTTATAGTGCAAAACATATCTCAAAGTCATCATAAAAGGCAAATTGTCAGATGATTCAGAATTAATTTAGGAATTAATTAATTTGCATGTATTTTAGCTTATTGTAAAATTTAAATTTCTATTTCTCATCTTCACAAATGGTGTGAAAATCTTTTCTTTCTTCTCTGGCTTTCTGACTACCACAATGGTAATAGAATTCTCTATGCTTGATTTTCTCCCTTAATTCTTAAATTTTGAACTTTAACTGTTGATAACCAAGCTGTCTTGAGAAGAATCTCATTCTTGTGTGCTTATGTGCATATGTGTATCTGTGTGTTAACTGATGGGTAGGTATTCTGAGCAGATAGGGACTATACTATTGGTATTCTGTTTTCATTATCTAAATCCCATTCAATGCAACAGGAAAGCCTCACTAATTTGAAAAGCCCGGATCATCACTATGTGTACCAGTTTGGGTTGTTGTTGTTAAGTGCTGTCAAGTTGCCTCTGACTCATAGTGACCCTATGCACAAGAGAACAAAACACTGCCTGGTCCTGTGCCAGGCTCACGATCTTTGCTATACCAGAGCCCATCATTGTATTCATTGTGTCAATACATCTTGTTGAGGGCCTTCCCCTCTTTTGTTGACCCTCCACTTTACCAACCATGATATCCTTCTCTGGGGAATGGTCCCTTCTGAAAACATGACAAAAGTAGGTGAGACAAAGTTTGGCCATTCTCACTTCCAAGGAGCATTCCAGCTTTACTTCTGCCAGGACAGATTTGTTCATTCTTTTAAAAGCAGTTCATGGTACTGTCAGTATTCTTCACCAACATCACAACTCAAAAGCATCAACTCTTCTTCAGTCTTCCTTATTCATTGTCCAGCTCTCACATGCATATGAGGCAATTGAAAATACCATGGCTCGGGTCAGCTGCACCTTAGTCTTCAGCATTTGAAAGGGGTGTTTTCCACAGATTTGCCCAATGCATTAAGTTGTCTGATGTCTGGACTGCTGTTTCCATTGGCGTTGATTGCAGAACCAAGTAATATGAAGTTTTGACAACTTCAATATTATCTCCATTTATTGTGGCATTGCTTATTGGGCCAGTTGTGAGGATTTTTGTTTTCTTTATATTGAGTTGTAATCCACACTGCAGACTGTAGTCTTTAATCTTCATCAGTGAGGGCTTCAAGTCATCCTCACATTCATCAAGCAAAGTTGTGTCATCAGTGCATTGCAGGTTGTTAATGAATCTTCCTCCACTCCTTTTGCCACATTCCTCTTCATATAATACACCTTCTTGGATTATTTGCTCAGCATAGAGACTGGTGAAAGGATACAACCCTGACACAGTCTCTTCCTTATTTAAACCCATGCAGTATCCCCTTGTTCTGTTTGAACAACGGTCTTCTGGTCTATGTACAGGTTCCTTATGAGTACAATCAAGTGTTCTGGAATTCTTGTTCTTCTCAACGTTATCCATAATTTATTATGATCCACACAATTGAATACTTTTGCATAGTCAATAAAACACAAGTAAACATCTTTCTGATATTCTTTGCTTTCAGCCAGGATCGATCTGACATCAGCAATGATATCTCCCTTGTTCCACATCCTCTTCTGAATCCAGCTTGCATTTCTGAAAGTTCTCTGTCAATATACTGCTGCAACCATTTTTGAATTCTGTTCAGTGAGATTTCACTTGCGTGCAATATTAATAATATTGTTTGAAAATTTCCACATTCTCTGGGATCACCTTTCTTTGGAATGGGTACAAATATGTATCTCTTCCAGTCATTTATCCAGGTAGCTGTCTTTCAAATCTCTTAGCATAGCTGAGTGAGTGCTTCCAGCAAGACATCCACTTGTTGAAACATCTCAATGGGTATTCTGTCAATTCCTGGAGCCTCGTTTTTTGCAATTCCTTTAGTGCAGCTTCCACTTCTTCCTTCAGTACCATTGGTTCTTGATCATCTGCCACCTCTTGAAATGGTTGAACACTGACCAATTCTTTTTGGTACAGTGACTATGTTTATTCCTTCCATCTTCTTTGGGTTATTGGATGTTTTAATTAGAAAACAAGAGGGTATATATTTGGCTGGAGAATTAGAGTGTGGTAGTTAAATTTGTGTTTCAACTTGACTGGGCCTGGTTGAGTGGCTGGTTAACTGGTGGTAGTTATTCTCCATGATGAGACTGGCAATCACCTCCATGGTGGGACCTACCACAAGTGGCTGAGTAGCTGCTTTAGGGATGTGGTCTGCTTCCCGTATATAAGAAACAGTTTTGGGTATGATCTCTAGCTTATGGCACACTTGAACCCTGCATGTAGCCATGTCATTGTTTATCAGCCTGCCATACTTTGTAGACCTTGGGACTTTCAATGGACTTAATGGCCTGCCATGTGGTTTGGTAACATGGGACTGTGCCTTTTTACTTGTCAACCTTGGGCTTGTCAGTCTCAGCAGCTAGCAGCTAAGTGAAGAAAAACCTCTAGTTCGAGTGGGCCGGTAACAGGAGGCAGAGCTGAAGCCCAAGGTTTAGGGGCTTTCACCCAGTCCCCAGAGCCTGGCACTTTGAATGTGGACTTAAAGCCTCCAAATTGTAAGAATAAACTCCTGTTTTTTTCAAGTCATCCCATTTGTACCATATTCCTTTAAGAGTGGCACTAGGTAACGAGAACAGAATATGGTACTGAAAGAGTGGGATGCTGCTCTGAGAGATACCTAAAATGTCGAAACAGGAGTGGAGTGTACACTTGATCTGAGACCCTGGCAGAGAGACCCCGGCATGTGCCATGAAAGATGGCAGGAGTAGAGTCGAGAGAACCTGCATGAGACAGCAATAGCCTTACCAGACCACAGAGAACAAAGCTGGATGTCATTGCACAGGTGGCTACCTAGTGGAGTGGGTTGCATTCAGGTGTTAATTGGTAGAAGAGATCAGCATAAAATGAAGTAACAGGTTGGCTGACCCACAGAGCAAGAAAGCTGAGTGCTTTTTGGGCAGGAAGATTTCCGGTGGAGTGGGTTGTCTTGGGAATTAATCGGCAGAAGCAGAGAGTCCAAGGAAATGGGAAGAAGAGCTCCTTCAACTTTAAAAGGTAGGACCATGGCCTCTGGGGGTGGAACCACCATATTCCCCTAGGTTTCAAAGAGTTAGATGGTCACCGACTTGGTTCTTGAGTGTGGAGCTGCTCATTCATATGGGCCAGTGGGATGGAGCCATAGCCACTTCCCAAGAGAGAGGGGGCAGGGCTACCATGCCCAATAGGTAGAGGAATGGGACCTGTGAGGCCAAGGGAGTGAGGTCTCTACTCAGAAAGTAGGGGATTAGAGCTACCCCAGTGAAGGAGATCTGTACTGATGTCACCCACTGAAGATCTGTATAGGTGCAAAGTTGACAACAGTTGGAATTGTGGTAGTTAAGTTTGTGTTTCAGCTTGGCTGGACCAGGTTGAGTGGCTGGGTAGCTGGTGGTAGTTATTCTTCATGATGAGACTGGCAATGGTGGGACTTACCACAAGCAGCTGAGGAGCTGCTTTGGGGATGTGGTCGCTTCCTGTATATAAGAAACAGCTTTGGGAATAGACTCTAGCTTATGGCATGCTTGGACCCTGCATGTAGCTGTGTCGTTGTTCAGCAGCCTGCCATGCTCTGCTGACCTTGGGACTTTCAATGGACTTGAATTAATGGCCTGCCATGTGGTTTGGTAACATTGGGACTGTGCCTTTTTACTTGTCAACCTTGGGTTTGTCAGTCTCAGCAGCCAGCAGCTGTCTGAGTGAAGAAAAGCCTCTAGCTCCAGTGGGCCGGGAGCAGGAGGCAGAGCTGAAGCCCAAGGTTGAGGGACTTTCACCCAGTCCTTACAGCCTGGCACTTTGAACTTGGACTTAAAGCTTCCAAATTGTGAGAAAAAACTCCTGTTTGTTCAAGACATTCCATTTGTAGCATATGCCTGTCAGAGCAGCACTAGGTAACCAGAACACTAAAAAAAAAAAACCTCACAGCCATTGAGTCAGATCTGACTCATAGCAACCCTTCCTTGGGTTTCTGAGGGGATATCACTATGGAAGTAGATTGCTCAACCTTCCTTCTGAGGAGTGGCTGGTGGGTTTGAACTGCCTGCCTTCTGGTTAGCAGTCAAATGCCTTGGGCACTACTTAAAATTGTGAACCATTTTGATTAGACCTCCATTGATGTAAAGAAGATTCTTTGTTTGCTTCCTTCAAAGATAAAATTGAGTGGAAAAGGATTATTCATACCCAACATATTTTGTCTCTTTCCCATCACCCACATCAATTCCAGAGTCTAGAACCCTGTGATATAATATATCACATGTATGGGTGTGTGTGTGTGTGTGTATAGTGTATAGATAGATAGATAGGTAGGTAGGTAGATATAGATATATACACATGCAACAGAATACAACACTGTCTGGTCCTGCACCATCCTTACAATGCTTGCTATGTTTGAGCCCATTATGGCAGCTACTGTGTCAATCCATCTTGTTGAGGGTCTTCCTCTTTTTCACTGACCCTGTACTTTACTAAGCATGATGGACTTTTCCAGGGACTGGTCCTTCTTGATAACACATCCAAAGTAAAAGAGATGAATTCTTGCCATCCTCACTCCTGAAAAGCATTCTAGCTGTACTTCTTCCAAGACAGATTTGTTTTTTTTCTGGCAATCCATGGTATATTCAATATTCTTTGCCAACACCATAATTTACGGGCATCAATTTTTCTTTGGTCTTTTTTTTTTTTTCATTGTGCAGTTTTCACATGCACATGAGGCAAATGAAAAATACCATGCTTTAAGTCAGGTGCCACTTAGTCCTCAAAGTGACATCTTTGCTTTTTAATGCTGTAAAGGAGTCTTGTACAACAAATTTGTTCAATGCAATGTGTTGTTTGATTTCCTGACTGTTGCTTCCATGCATGTTGATTGTGGATCCAAGCATAATGAAATTTTTTATTTCACTCATTTCTCTGTTTATCACGATGTTGCTTATTGGCCCAGTTTCGAGGAGTTTTTGTTTTCTTTATGTTCTTGTTCATAATGCTACCTCCTGAAATAGCTGAATTGCAAGTAATTCTTTTTGATACAATGACTCTGTGTTTCTTTTTATCTTTGGATGTTTCCTGCATCATTCAATATTTTCCCCCATAGACTCCTTCATTATTGCAACTCAAGGCTTGAAATTTTTCATCTGTTCCATGAGCTTGAGAAATGCTGGGCATGTATTTCCCTTTTGGTTTTCTAACTCCAGGTGTTTACACGTTTCATTATAATACTTAGTCTTCTTGAGCTGCTTTTTGAAATCTTCTGTTCTGCTCTTTTGTTTTTATCATTTCTTCCATTCACTTTAGTGACTCTCCATTCAAGAGCAAGTTTCAGAATCTCCTCTGACATCCATTTTGGTCTTTTCTTTCTTCTTAATGCTTTTGCTTTCTTCATGTATGTTATACTTGATGTTATTTGACAACTTGTGTGATCCTTGGTCATTAGTGTTCAATGTATGAAATGATTCTTGAGATGTCTCTAAATCTAGGTGGAATATATTCAAAATTATACTTTGACTCTCATGGACTTGTTTTAACTTTCTTAAGCCTGAATTTAAACTTGCACATGAGCAATTCTTTGCTATTCATAAGGTTTTCCCTGGCCAATTATTTGAGAAGTGGATGGCCTCCTCCTTCTTCCTAGTCTGTCTCAGTCTGTACACTGAGCTGATACCTGTGCACCATGTGCATCCTGCTGGGTTAGAAACACCAGTGGCTCAGCCTCAAAACTCACATCAACATGTCACCACAGTAGGACAAACTGACAGACAAGTTTGTCTCCTTGTTGGAAACCTCTTGTACCACCCTTACCTGGGTTTCTGTGGCTGACTCCTCCTCTGTCTAGATTCCTAGGCCTTTTAATCCTCTTTCTCCCACTCTCCCACCCTGCTGCTTTGGGCATGCCTGAGTTCCTCTCCTCACCTGGATCCCTGCGGCTGTCTGCTCCTCTGTCTGAAATTTGCCCTTGAGTGGAGAGAAGCTAAAGCCAATGGAAGAAATGACAAGATAAAAGAGTTGAACAGAAGATTTCAAAGAGCAGCTTGAGCAGACAAAACAAATTACTATAATGAAATGTGCAAAGACCTGGAGTTTGAAAACCAAAAGGGAAGAACACGCTCAGCATTTCTCAAGCTGAAAGAATTGAAGA
>NW_006921673.1:3408030-3418282 GCF_000298275.1 Orycteropus afer afer | reverse complement strand
GAGTTGTGGTGCTGGTGAAGAATGCTGAAAGTACCATGGACTGCTAAAAGAAGTAACAGATCTGTCCTGGAGGAAGTGCACTCGAAATGCTCCTTGGAAGTGAGAATGGCCAGACTTTATCTCACCTATTTTGGTCATGTTGTCAGAAGGGACCATTCCTTGGAGAAGGATGTCATGCTTTAGGGTGGAGTGTCGACGAAAGAGGGGGAGGCCTTCAACGAGATGAATTGACGTGGTGGCTGCGATGATGGGCTCATGTATAGCAGAGATCATGGAGCTGGCACAGGATCAGGCAATGTTTTGTTCTGCTGTGCAAGGGGTCGCTATGAGTAGGAAATGACTCCACGGCACCTAATAACAACAATGTGAGCAATTCTGCAGTTATCCTCTGGCTTTTTTTTTTTTTTCTTTCCAGATAATGTGGAGCTTATTCATTGTCTCTTACTACAGTAGTAGTCAATTTTGTTCTTGTAGGTTCCATCCAATCATGTCTATATATATACTTGCCATTTATGTTGTTGAAAAAAATGAATTAAGTTATTGTTCTTGTAAAATTCTATCATGTGATCTCTGGTATGATTTTTTCTGTTACGAAGGTCGTATTTTCCAGGTACCAATTATTCTTCTGGTAGCTTTGGTAGCATAGTGCCTAAGGCACTTGACTGCTAACCAGAAGGCTGGCGGTTCAAACCCACCAGCCACTCCTCAGAAGGAAGCATGGGCAATCTACTTCCATAGTGATACTGCCTCAGCAACCCAAGGAGGGGTCGCTATGAGTCGGATCCGACTCGACAGCACATAACAACAACAACAATTATTATTCTTTGCTTCCAGTTTTCTCATTCCAATCACCAGTAATTATCCATGTATCTTGATTTTATGTTTGATCAATTTCAGATTGTAGAAGTTGGTAAAAATCTTCAATTTCTTCATCCTTGACATTGGTGTTTGGTGCATGAATTTGAGTAAGCATATGGATATTATCCTACAAATGACAGTGTTGTGCTCCAGGATAGATCTTGAAATGTTCTTTTTGATGATGAATGCGATGTCATTCCTCTTCAGTTTGTCATTACTAGCATAGTAGGCCATATGATTTTCTGTTACAAAATAGCCAACACCTACCCATTTTAGCTTACTAATGCCTAGGATATTGATATTTATTTATGCATTCATTTTCATTTTTGATGAATTCCAGTTTATTTAGATCCATATTTCAGACATTTCATGCTCCAATTATTACTGGGTATTTGCAGGTGTTACTTGTCATTGTGAATCATGCCACATGAGGAAATGAAGGTCCTCAAAGCTTTACTTCATACAAGTTATTAAAGTCAACTCTACTTAGAGGAGGCAGCTCTTCCCCAGTTATAATTTGAGTGCCTTCCAATTTGAAGGGCTAATCTGGCACTGTATCAGTTAATGTTCCACTGCTATTCATAAAGTTTCCACTAACCAGTTTTTTTCAGAAGTAGATTACAAGTTCTCCTTCCTAGTCTGTCTTAGTCTAGAAACTCTGCTGAAACCTGTCCACTAGTGATGATCCTGCTGGTGTTTAAAATACCAGTGGCATAGCTTCCAGCATCACAGCACCACTCAAAGTGCTGTTGTTGTTGTGTGCCCTCGAGTCGGTCCCGACTCATAGCGACCCCTCCTTGGGTTTCCGAGGCAGTATCACTACGAAAGTAGGATTGCCCAACCTTCCTTCCAAGGAGTGGCTACTCAAAGTACTACAGTATGAAAAACTGACAGATTGCATGTGAATATATATATATATATATATATACACACACACACTGAAAATCAAACTCACTGCCATCGAGTCAGATTCAACACATAGTGACCCCTCTTTGGGTTTTTGAGGTGGTATCCGACTCATAGCCATGGAGTCGGACCCAACTCATAGCGACTCCTCCTTGGGTTTCCGAGGCAGTATCACTGCGGAAGTAAATTGCCCCATCTTCCTTCCGAGGAGTGGCTGGGGGGTTTTAACCGCCAGGCTTCTGGTTAGCAGTCAAATGCCTTAGGCACTACGCCACCAGAGCTCCCATGTATATATAATATACGTATGTATGTATGTATAGATAGATAAGGAGAGAGAGAGAGAGAGAGAGAGAGAGAGAGAGAGAGAATGGAGATAATGAGCCCATCTAGGACATTTTTTTTTTTTTCGTTAAGATGATGGATACATTGTGAACAGTATTTTCACATTCTGTTGTCTAATAGTGAATCCCAATGAAGTCTATGTATTTATGCTTATATAATGATAGGATTAAAAACTAGCAATTCATTTTTATGAGCCAGGGTATCACAGGCTTGTACAATGTGTGTGTGTAAATATATATGGAAGGTTGGGCAATCCTACTTCCGTAGTGATACTGCCTCGGAAACCCAAGGAGGGGTCGCTATGAGTCGGGGCCGACTCGACGGCAAATAACAACAACAACATATATCTATATATATACAAATGTGTATATGGGTACAAGGTTCTTTTTTCTCTTACTCATGGGTAGGTTATATATGTGCCTTATGCTCATAGAGTACTTTCTACTTGTCTTTTTATGAGTCCATCATTTATCTGTCAGTTTTTCGTACTTAGGTGACTTACATAATGCTGCCAGCTATGCCACTGACATTTCAAAGAGAAGCAGGGTCACCCATGATAGATAAGTTTCAGAAGAGTTTCTAAATTAACACAGATTAGGAATAAAGGCCTGGTGATCTACTTCCAAAATTTAGCCCACAGAAATCTCACAGAGGACAAGAAAACATTGTCCAACTTGTTTGCTTTGGACATATCATAAGGAGTGGTCAATTGCTGGAGGAGGACATGATGTTTGATGAAATAGAGGACTGGCAAAGGCAAGGGAGACCTTGGTGAGATGGATTAACACAATACCTGCAGCAATGGACTTGATCATGGCAGAGATCCTGAGGACGGTGCAGGACTTGAAAACTTTTCATTCTGTTATGCGTAAGAGTCACCATGAGTCAAAAGCAATGTGATAGCAGTTTATCCACCAGCCACTCCTCGGAAGGAAGATGGGGCAATCTACTTCCGTAGTGATACTGCCTAGGAAACCCAGGGAGGCGTCGCTATGAGTTGGGGCCGACTCGATAGCACACAACAACAACAACACCTGCTAATCTGGTTGCCAGATGAAACCCCAAGTCCTCCCCTTGAACAGTAGCAATGGAATCCATTCAGCTGCTGCTTAAGATATCAACACACAGGCTTTGCTAAACTACCACTATAAATTTGGATTCCAGAACGTTTGAGGTTATAGGATAAATGATGCATTTTCTCCACTGAGAATACATTAGTGTCATTTCTTGCTTTGAAGTGATCTGTGGTAAATTTCTCTCTATAGTAGCAGGGACTTGTTAAAAAAGGCTCCAATTTTCCTCATTCATGTGAATTTTGTAGGAGTCCTAAGACTAGAAGGGAAGCAAGAGATCTTTCTTGAATATCAAATAATTTTAGGGTTCTTTACATTTGTTTTCTCTTTAAGTCCCAAGGAGCTATTAACTGGAGGAATGGAATCTCAGTTTATATCTGATTTGAGAGCCAGGTTCTTTCCATTGCACTGTGTTCTGTCCTCGGGCTCTGTTAGGTTTGGGGATATTCCAGGTTGAATTGTACCCCCCATCCCCAGGAATATGTTGAAATACTAACTCCTGTACCTATGAATGTAATTGTTTTAGTTATCTAGTTCTGCTACAGCAGAAATACCCCAAATGGATGGCTTTAACAAACAGAAATTTATTCTCTACAGTTTAGGAGGCTAAAAGTCTAAATTCAGACTCTGGCTTGATGAAAGCTTTCTCTCTCTGTTGGCTCTGGATGAATGTCCTTGTCTCTTCAGCTTCTGTGTCTTAGTTCCTTGGAGATCTCCATGTGTCTTGACATCAGTCTTCCCTGGGTCTAGGAGGTTCTTACTGCAGGGACCCAAATGATGTGCTCTGATCCCAATTCTTTTTTCTTGGTGATGGTGAGGTTGTGCTATCTCTGCTTGCTTCTCTTTTTATCTCTTGTAAGATAAAGGTTTTATTCAAACAAGGGTATGACTTGAGTAAGGGTGGCGACTTGATTAAAGATATGACTTGAGTCACATCTTCATAAGGCTGTGACTTAAGATACACTCCACCCTAACCCTGCCTCATTAATGTATAATCTTCAAAATGGAGGATAATTACATCAGATCACAAAGTGGAGCCAATCACACAATACTGGGAATAAAGGCCTTGCCAAGTTGACACATTTGACACATATTGTTTGGGGACACAATGCATAACAGTGACCTTGTTTGGAACTGGTCTTTGAAGATATAATTGTTGTTGTTGTTGTTAAGTGCCGTCGAGTCGTTTCCGACTCATAGCGACCCCATGCACAGCAGAACGAAACACTGCCCGATCCCGCACCAGCCCCACAATCCCTGCTATACTCGAGCCCATCATCGCAGCCACTGTATCAATCCATCTCGTTGAAGGCCTCCCCCTCTTTCGTCGACCCTCCACCCTACCAAGCATGACATCCTTCTCCAGGGAATGGTCCCTTCTTACAACATGACCAAAATAGGTGAGACGAAGTCTGGCCATTCTTGCTTCCAAGGAGCATTCTGGCTGCACTTCCTCCAGGACAGATCTGTTAGTTCTTTTAGCAGTCCACGGTACTTTCAGATAAGTTAATATGAGGTCCAACATAAGTAGAAACCAAAAGCTAAACTCACTGCTGTCCAGTTGGTCCCAACTCATAGTGATCCCTCCTTGGGTTTCCTAGGCACTATCTCTACAGAAATAGATCACTCAATCTTCCTTCTGAGGAGTGGCTGGTGGCGTTGAACTGCCAGCCTTCTGGATAGCAGTCAAATGCCTTAAGCACTATTCCACCAAAGCTCTTAACATAAGTAGAGTGGGCCCTAATCCAATAAGTACAGTGGGCCCTAATCCAATATGACTGATGTTCTTATAAAGAAAAGAGACACAGAGAGACTCAAGCACAGAGTCAAGATGGCTATGTGAGGATAGAGTCAAAGATTGGAGTGAGGCATCTGTAAACCAAGGATTTCTGGGAAGCCACTAGAAGGTATGAAGAGCATATAAAGATCTTCCCGGAGAGCCTTCAGAGAGTGTGACACCCTTATATCAAACTGTCAAATCTCTATAACTGTCAGTCAATAAATTTCTATTCTTAGAAGCCATCCAACTTGTGGTACTTTGTTACCAAAGCTCTAGAAAACTAATACAAGGGTATGATCAGATGTCAATATGAAGAGAGAGTTTATGAAAAAGAGACTACAGAAGGGTGATGGTTGGTTATAATTTGTGGGGTAGTTGGCAGGATTGCTTTCCTGACTTAAAAATGAAGGAAGTATCTGAGTGTTTAATAAGATGCTAAGCAGATCCTAGATAGGCACTTTCCTTCGTTATGTTCAGAGGGTTGGATTTGTAATCAATCAATAAAGAAGTAATTAAGTAAGCAGAGATTATATGTTATAAATGGTAAAACTTACTTTATTAACAGAACTAGATGTTATTTTGCAATTTTTGTTCTTTCTTTTGACCTCTGGGAGACATCTGGTTTTGTAGAGTGTGCTTTTCATTACAAATAGTCATTATTCTCTGCTTCATTCTTTTTACACACACACACACACACACAAATATACACACTAATTCTTGTCTTCATCTTTCAAAGACATCCTTGACTCTGACTGGAGAGCAAAGCAGCACTGGCAGCAAGCTGATGAGGATAATGAGAAGGGACAGAATCAGGTCAGCAAACTGGAAATGATAAACTTGATAGGCATGATTGTTGGACAAACACTTGATACGTTTTAAAATTATTGTAGGGTATAAAAATATTCACACAAAAGTGATACATTTATAAAGGACCTCTAAATAGCTCATATTCTTCTTTCTGATCAGAAAGTAATACATATTTGTTTGCAAAATATCTTCAAAACAGGAAATAAAGATCATATAACCTCACCATTCAGACAACACTGCTAAGACTGTGGTGTATTTTGGAGTATTACCACTGCACTGGGAGGCAAGGAATGACTAAAAACCCATATATTATTCCTGTAGGCTTTAGCTTTGGAATACTCATTTATCTCACTGTTTACTTATCTGTTCTCAATGTCACAGAAAACACTATAAATGTAGGCAAAAAGCACATGCATTGTATTTTATACTCTAAATTCTACTTTAATGTTTTCTCTTGGCTCAAGCTTGTGGAGAACCAATATGATGATAAAATGCTGTACCCCCCTAAACACAATTTCTAATTAGAGCCATGCACTCAGAAATTTTGAGTTTGTAATATGCACAACTTCATTTTTGAGGGGTATTTTTGTTATTAGCTGCTGTGGAATTGGCCCTTGCTCATGGTGATCCAAAGCACCAAACCAAAAAAATGAACCTATTGCCGTCGAGTCAACTCCGACTGATAGCGACCCCTCCTTGGGTTTCTGAGGTAGTATCTCTATGGAAGTAGATTGCCCAGTATTCTTTCCGAGGAGCGGCTGGTGGTTCAAACCCACCTGGTTAGCAGTTAAATGCCTTAGGCACTATTCCACCAGAACTCCTGATCCAAAGCACATTGGAATAAAACATTTTCCAGTTCTCATGACCAGTTGTGGACCAGACAGTTGTGATCTATAGGGTTTTCAGTGACTTACTTTTGGAAGGAGATAAGAAGGCCATTATTCTGAGTCTGTCTTAGTCTGGAAGCACCACTGAAACCTGTTCAGCATCATAGCAACATACAACACTCTGCTGACAGACAAGTAGTGGCTGAGGTGCAATGACTGGAAATAGAATCCAGGTCTCCCACAGGGAAGGCAAGAATTTTACCACTGAGCCATCTATCTCCTCATTTTTGAGAGTAGACACAGAAAATAATAGATATTTAAGGGACTGATGCCAGTATCAACTCTGGGTGATAGAACTTTGTCCTTTGGTTCATATCCTTTCCTTATACTCTGTGGAGACTAGAAAACTCATACTGAGGTCTTAATGTGGTCTTCTGCAACCAGGTTAAAAGGTTAAAATTTTGATTAATGACATTTAACCTCTGATAACTCTAAAAGAACAAACAGATCTGTCCTGGAGGAAGTGCAGCCAGAATGCTCCTTGGAAGCAAAAATGGCCAGATTTCGTCTCACCTACTTTTGTCATGTTATCAGAAGGAGCCATTCCCTGGAGAAGGATACCATGCTTAGTAAGGTGGAGGGTAGATGAAAGAGGGGAAGGCCCTCAACGAGATGGATTGACAGAGTGGGTGTGGCGATTGCCTCAAGTATAGCAGGATCGCCGAGCTGGCGTGGGACCGGGGGTGTTTCGTTCCGCTGTGCATAAGGTCGCTATGAGTCAGAGACAGCTCTATGGCACCTAAGAACAACAACAACAACCTCGGATTAAAAAAAAAAAGATTCAAGAACCTCAGAAAAAACAGGTAATGTTAGAAAGGAGAAATCTCTGTCAGTGAACATTCAAACACTTAAATTTATTGTGTGGATACGTTAGATTTTAATCTCACATTACCCACAATGCTGAAAAAAATTCCTATTGCTCAATTCGATATTTGATTGTTTTTCAGTACTACAATTTATTAAACAAATTTTCATGTCAACTAGTGTTCTGGCCCCTATTAACTTATGCAAGATGTATTTTAATGCATAAATAAAAATACTACTACTCTGGAAGAGAGCAATATTCCATTCTCCCAACTCCAGTGGCTTTTTTGAAAGTTGATATTTTACTTATTTATTTTTCACTTTAATGTGTTTTTCTTTTTGTATAGGTGATTAAATGACAGAGTTCAAATATCAAAATGATGTAAAAAAGCTGTTTATTGAGAAATCATGTTCCTGGCCTTATCCTGATTTACTCTTATCTACCTATTTATGCCTTATAAATAATCTCACTTTTATTAGGTTCTTATGCCTTGTCCTTTTGCTTGTTAGGACAAATATAAATAAGTTTATATCTATATCTCTCTCTATGGAATATATTCACACATACATATATACATAATGCATATAAATATATAGACTATATTTATATGTAGGTTATTGATATAAATACAGTATGTGTGTGTATATCCACTACTCATCTGTCAGTTTGTCCTATTATGGTGGATTGTGTGTTCATTTTGAATCTATCAATCTTGGTCTATTATGCTGAGAATGAAATATTCAAAAGGAGTGGCATCACATTTACCATCAATAAGAACATTTTAAGCTCTATCCTTAAGTAAAATGCTGTCAGTGATAGGGTAATATCCATATGCCTATAATAAGAACCAATTACTACTACTAATATTCTAATTTATGTACCTACCACTAAAGCCAAAGATGAAGAAATTGAAGAGTTTTACCAACTTCTGCAGTCTGAAATTGATCAAACATGCAATCAAGAGGCATAATAAGCTTAATATAATATAATATAATGATTAATAAGCATTAATATACTGCAGATTGGATTGCAATAGTTGGAAATGAAGAAGCATAAGTAGTTTGAAAATATGGCATTGGTGCTAGAACTGAAGATGGAGATTGTATGATAGAATTTTACAAGACTTGTTCATTGCAAATACATTTTTTCAACAACCTGGAGACTATACATGTAGACCTCACCCGAAGGAATACACAGGAATCAAATTGACTACATCTGTGTAAAGAGATGGAGGAAAAGCTCAGTATCATCTATCAGAACAAGCCCAGGAGCTGACTGTAGAAAATACCATCACTTGTTCACATGCAAGTTTAAGTTGAAGCTGAAGAAAATGAAAATAAGTCTATGAAAGCCAAAATGTGGCTTTGAGTATATCCAACCTGAATTTAGCGACCATCCAAAAAATAGATTTAACACATTGAACACCAATTACCAAAGACCAGTTGATTTGTAGAAAGGCATCATACATGAAGAAAGCAAAATGTCATTAGAAAGACAGGAAATTAAAACAAAGCAAAGTGGAAGTGAGAAGAGACTCTGAAATTTGCTTTTGAACACAGAGTAGCTAAAGCAACTGGAAGAAATAATGAAGTAAGAGAGCTTAAGAGAAGATATAAAAGGACTGCTCAAAAACAAAATAAAGTATTATAATGCAATTTGCAAAGATTGGGAGTAGAAAATTAAAAGGGAAGGACATGCTCCACATTTCTTAAGCTGGAAGTACTGAAAAAAATTCAAACATCGAGTGTTAATATTGAAGGATTTATTCAGCAATATATGGAATACTACAGGAAGCATCAAATGAAGATGATAGGAATACAGAGAATCACTGTACTAAAAAGAATTGGTTGACATTTAACCATTTCAGGAGGTGGTATATGATGAAAAGCCAATGGTATAGAAGAAGAAATCAAAGGTGCATGGAAGGAATTAGCAAAAACAAGGTTCCAGAAATTGGCAGAATACCCATTGAGAAATTTGCATCAAAGGGATGCAATGCTGGAAGCACTCACCTGGTTTGTGCAAGAAATTTGCAAGACAGCTAGCTGGCCAACTGACTGGAATAGATCCATATTTGTGCCCCTTCTAAACAAAGATGATCCAACAGAATGTGGAAATTATCAAACAATATCAAACACAAGTAAAAATTTTGCTGACAGTTATTAAAAAGTAGTCACAATGTACATCATTAAGGAACTTCCAGAAATTCAAGCCAGATTCAGTAGAGGATCTGGAATGATGGGTATCATTGTAGGTGTCAGATGGATCTTTGCTGAAAGCAAATTATACCAGAAAGATGCTTACCCATGTTTTATTGACTATGCCAAGGAATTTGACAAGGTCAATAATAAGAAATTATGGATAATGTTGTGAAGAATGGGAATTCCAAAGGAATTGTGCTCATGAGGAACCTGTACATAGACCAAGAGGCAGTCGTTCAAAAAGAACAAGGGGATAATGCATGGTTAAAAATCAGATGTGTGTCATGGTTGTATCCTTTCACCATAATTATTCAATCTGTATGCTGAGGAAATAATTTCAGAAGGTAGACTATATAAAGGAACTCTGGTAGCATACTGCCTAAGGCACTTGACTGCTAATCAGAAGGCTGGCAGTTCAAATCCACCAGCCACTCCTTGAAAGGAAGGTTGGTCAATCTACTTCCGTAATGATACTGCCTCGGAAAGCCAAGGAGTGGTTGCTATGAGTTGGGGCCAACTCGATGGCACATAACAAGAACAACAACAGACTATATAAAGAAGAAAGTGAAATCAGGCTTGGAGAAAGACTCATT
>NW_006921673.1:3385435-3407622 GCF_000298275.1 Orycteropus afer afer | reverse complement strand
AGTTTCACTCTCCATTTACCATGCCTAACCCTAACCCAGTCTACGCCCCTCCCTGCCCAGTAACCCTCTCCTGTGCCCCTCATGGTTACACACTTCTGTGTGTCCTGCATTTCCTCCTTGTGAATGTTGCCCTTCTGGTGCCCCGTGGTCGATTGTTCCAAGGAATACACTTCCAGGGAGTATGTGGGTGCTTCACTCTGGGTTGAGTGGTCTGCATATACATCTTGTTTACTATTGGGCTGAGAGCCAGCCCCTGGGAGTGAGCTTTATTCCAGGGCCAGAATATATCCCAGGACCATAGTATTGGGGATCTCACCAGACTCCATCTGACCAGTAATTCTGGTCATTATTGAGTGTTTGGATTTTGTTCCACATTTTTCCTCCCATTCTATCCAGGAGCTCCAGATTTGCAAAGATTTCAGTTTAATTGGATTCACAATCAATGCCCATGGAAGCAGCTGTCAAGAAATTAAATGGCACATTGCATTTGGCAAATCTGCTGCAAAAGACATTTTAATGTGTTAAAAAGCAAAGAGGAAGCCTTTGAAGGCTAAGATGCCCCTGGCTCAAGCCATGGTATGTTCAATTACCTCATAGGTATGTGAAAGCTGGATAATGAATAAAAAATACCGCTGCAGAATTGATACATTTGGAATGTGATGTTAGTGAAGAATATTGAATATTCAACAGATTGCCAGTAGAACAGACTTAGATGAACATGCAGCCTCTGGAAGTTGGGGATGGCTCTAGAATGACCGCCACAAGAAATGAGCAGCAGCTTGAATGAGCAAGGAAACAGGAACTTCAGTCCTACAGTCACAAAGGTGTGAATTCTCCCCTAGAGTCTTCAGTAAGGAACAAAGCCTTGCTGACACCTTGATTTTAGCCCAGCAAGGCTTATGCCAGATATCTGACCTACACAATTATAAGATAATGAATTTATCTTGTTCTGAGCTTCTAACATTGTGGGCATTTGTTATAGCAGCAATTGAAAACTAATACAACCTTAATAGGATTTAAATCATTTTGTACATTCTTCATCATTTAATAAAATTGTTTCTCACATCTTCACCAACAGAATGTGTTACCAGACTTTGACACTGTCAAATAAGAAGTGTATCTCAGTAGTGCAGTTTTAATCTGCATTTCTCTTGCTATAAATGAGGTTGAACACCTTTATGTCTGTATTTATTTATGTAATGAATATCCGTGTTTGTTGCCCATATCTCTAGTGGTTTGCTATTCTTTTTCTAATCAAGTTCATTCATAAGATGAGCACTTTATTTGTGATAGGAATTGCAGCTATTTTTTCTTAGTTTATGCACTTTTCCACGAGATTAAAGGTGAACACTGGGCTCTTCATCATTTCCTCTAGTTTCTATGCATTTATCATTAGTTTGTTTTCAGTCTCTGAGTAACACAAACTAAAATACCACCATGGGGGTGCATTTTTGAGAGAAGGAATGAAAAATAGAGAAAAAAAGAAGCCTTGAATAAAATCTTGATTCCTTCACTTTCAACTAGGAGCTCCGGTAACGTAGTGCCTAAGTCACTTGACTGCTAACCAGAAGGTTGGCGATTTAAACTCACCAGCCACTCCTCAGAAGGAAGGTTGGGCAATCCTCTTCTGTAGTGACACCACCTCGGAAACCCAGGGAGGGGTCGCTATGAGTCAGGTCCGACTCTACAGCACATAACAACAACAACATCGCTTTCAACTTAGGTCATTCTTCTTCTAGCTGCTCCTTTCTAATTCTGTCACTTAAATCCATGGGTAGCTACCAATTGTAGAGTAGTTACTACCAGGAGAAAAAAAAAAAAAAAAAACTTTGCACCTTATAATATCACTGTTGCAACAATTACAGAATTTTACAGCAGACTCTTCAATTAAAACTTACATTATTAAACTTAAAGATGTCTGAGAACCCAAAGCACTAAAACTGGCATTTTCTATCAGTGGAGGCATGGGTATTATTATTCACAGTGAAACGCTGACAGTCCCTTCTCTTCAGTGACACCAGCTAGCTCAGTTTATAATTATCCACGTTACATCATCACTTTCCCCTGTTATATGCACAGCAAGCAAGCTCTTCCTTGGGCGACAGATTTGTGGTTATAGCCAAAGAGTCGTTCCTTTTTAATTCAAACCAGGTTTGCTGATAGCTCTGAAGGGGGGTTGAGGGAAGAAAAACTGTTATAATTAGAGTTTCATAAGGAGAAACAATAAACACTTAAACGATGAGGAGGTGATCATCATCTAGTCTGAAATAGAAGATCAGGGTTTAAGCCAGGCATTTCTGACAAGAATATCAGTGCTAGGTTCATTAACTGCCCTTACTGCTTTCAGAATATTTTAAATGTGGCAATTTACATTAAAATGGATTTAGTGACACCATCTTCTCATTACTGTCAGTTTACATCTGAGTTCATAAACAATAATTGTAAATAAAATATGCTTTTCATTACAATGTCTATTTAGTAGAATATGGTTGGAAATTAGAGGCATAATCATGATCTAAATTATTAATTCAGTGATATTTTTCAGGTGCCATATGTAGATATTCTACTGTGCATAATGAAAGTGCAAATGATGGGTAAGTTAGTGCTAGATTTTGGGGTTCAGCCTCCTCTTTCTTCTCCCCGTCTTATTTTCTTTTTGCTTCTCTACTTCTTCACAGTGGTACATGGGTAAAATGGAGATTCTCAAGTAGTTAGCCTATGCTATTATAGTGCCTAAGGCATTTGACTGCTAACCAGAAGGCTGGAGGTTCAAACTCACCAATCACTCCTCAGAAGGAAGATTGGGCAATCTACTTCCATAGACATGTTGTTGTTGTTATGTGCCGTCGAGTCAAACCCGACTCATAGCGACCCCTCCTTGGGTTTCTGAGGCAGTATCACTACGGAAGTAGGATTGCCCAACCTTCTTTCCGAGGAATGGCTGGTGGGTTTGAACCGCCAGCCTTCTGGTTAGCAGGTAAGTGTCTTAGCCACTATGCTACCAGAGCTCCAAACCATAGACATACTACCTTGGAAATCCAAGCAGAGTTCACTATGAGTTGAGTTGACTCATTGGCAGTGAGATTGGCTTTTAGTATTGGGTCTCAAGAAGGCCACCACTAAATAGCACGCCTCTTCTCTGTTCATGTTCTGAATATGTTGGGATACAAGGATAAAACAGATTAGGAGATCAAAATATCAGCTTTATTATGCACAAAGATTAAGTTGGAGGAAATAACTTAGTCTGTGGCCTGTCTTCTCTTTCATATGACCTTTCTAATATTATGTGGTAAATATAATATCCTGTGAAAAGTCAAAACAAACTGATGTTTATGCAACACATATTTATTTTGTGCCTACTGTGTCCAAAGCACTATTCAATGACAAAAACAAGACCTTTGCCCTTATACTCAAGTGTAGGAGGACCATCTATGCTTAACTTGGGCATGTTTAAGCAATGAGTAATGGGGTGTCCAGAAGCTTAGGCATGACAGACCAACCACATAAGAAATGGAGAATGATCATTTCCTTCCTGCAAAACCAAACTAAATATTGAACAAACTATCTTAATTGGTCATTCCTGCTCAAGAAAGAAGGCTATAAAGAGGCAATAATGTCCTACTGAATCCTTTACTTCTTAAATCTCTGAAGAGAGAAGCCTAAAAGAAACTAGAATAGATGTTTAGATAATCCAGTATTAGAAGCATTGAATTTTATGAAATAGCAATACATTTTCACTTTACCATTTCTCTTTATGTTTCATAGCTGCTTTGGGGCAGCTTGAAGTTCTTTTTGTTTTTTCCCCTCACAGTAGACCAGTACTTATATTTTGGAAACTGTTGTCTATGCTATGCACTTTTATTCTGTAATTATTTCATATTGGTGGGCCTTACCACCACGAAAATATTTTAAGTTCTTTTATGTGGGGTTGGATTATGTCATACTGCTCTTGTAAGTCCTTTAAACTTAGCACAGTGCTATTGAGTAGGTATTTATGGACAATTGATTAGAGCAGTAAGAGAAAACGAGAATGGCCAAAAAGGAGAAAGAGAACATGTAATAAAGCAATTATGACCAATAGAATTTAAAAAGTTAAAAATAATTCGTGTTGTTTAATTTATTTTTTATTTTATTTTCTTTTGAGACTTTCTCTTTACATAGTTCATTGAAATATCAATTGCAAATTTTGAATGTGGATATTTTTTACAAAGAAATGAAATGTAACAACTGTTCATGATTTTGGAGTGGATATTTTCTGAATTGGAAATGATTTCCTTTAATCAACAGATTACATCATGACTTAACTAGCAAAAAAATACTCATAATATTTTACTCTCTTTAAAATTGTCATTATTTTACAGACCTTTGGTGTCATACTCCTCTTTGACGACTGTGACTCCTTTTCTTTTCAAATGCTTGTTTGACCTGTTTTCAAGTACATACTGCAGGTTTAATCTTCCAAAGTTTGTTCATTTGTGGCACACAGCTTTTCCTCCCAGTGAGTCACTAAGTAATGCTTCAAAGCTAGGTCAATATCACATATTAGGCATACTTAGATATACAAAGAAAGGCTGTTAATGTGATGTGTTAAGACTCTGGCTGGTCAGTACTTCTTTGCTTCCACAAGCCAATTCGTACAGATTTTGAGTCCTAGATCTTTTTTCTACATCTCTACCCAAGGTATTGGAAGCTCTGGTAGCACAGTGCCTGAGGCACTTGACTGCTAACCAGAAGGCTGGTGGTTCAAACCCACCAGTCACTCCTCGGAAGGAAGGTTGGGCAATCTACTTCCGTAGTGATACAGCCTGGGAAATTCAGGGAGGGGTCGCTATTAGTCGGGTCTGACTGCACGGCACATAACAACAACAACAACAACACCCAAGGCATTTGGCTGCTAACCAGAAGCCTAGCAGTTCAAACTGACCAGCCACTCCTCAGAAGGAAGTCTGGACAATCTGCTTCCATAGAGATACTGCCTTGGAAAGCCAAGGAGGGGTCGCTATCAGTAAAAATTGACTCAACAGAGTGAATTTTGAGTTACCCAAGGTGTTGTTTATTTTAGCTTTTTATATACCAGAAAAAGACAGTTTAAAAATGAAAGTCAGATATATTTAATAATAATTCTAACAAAGGATATTTTAGAAAATTATTGAGGAAACTCATATGAGACCTAAGTAAATGAATTATATACCATGTTCATAGAAAAAATGATTCAATGTTGAAAATATGCTAATTTATGTATAGCTTTCTATTCCTCTTACATGTTTTCTTCTGTGACACAACAACAACAAAAAACTGATTTTCTGATATTTTTATGGAAAGTAAAAGACTGTTAAGTTTTCTTAGAAGATAAAGCTAGATGAACTTTGTCTATCAAATATCAAGACAAATAAATCAATGGTAATTAAGATATTGTGATATTGGTGCAGGGATGGACATATAGACAAGTGGAACAGAGTTGAGAACTGTGAAAAAGCCCAATTTATTTAGGGGAGTTTACTGCATAAGAGCTATGATATGGCGAACCAGTGGGAAATAGAAGGCCTTTTAAGTAACTGGGACTTGGACAATTGCCTATGCATCTTAAAATGGGGATAATAATAATACACCCAGCTCATGTAATTGCTGTGAGGATTATTTTCATTTGAATTTTTTTTTTTTTTTAATTTGCCAGGGAAGTGTCTTTATTTTATTAACAATTTATATTTTTTACATTATGAAGTCCTTGTTTGTATATCTTGCCATTTTTCTATGGATAAGTTATCTTTTTCTTATTGTACTGTAAAAACTCTTTGGAAATTATGTAAAATAGCCCTTTGTCATAGCAATTGCAAGTACTTCTGTAACTGTCATTTAAATTGATCTTGTTTACATTAATTATTTTATTATACAGAGTTTTAAAGTTTTATCTAGTTAACACTTCTTTTAGATTTTTGGGTTTTGTATCCTGTTAGACAAAAAATATTTTCTATTCTATAGTTATAAATAGGAGCTCTGATGGTGTAGTGCCTGAGGCATTTGACTAACAACCAGAAGGCTGGCGGTTCAAACACTCCAGCCGCTTCTCAGAAGCAAGGTTGGGAAATCTACTTTTGTAGTGATACCATCTCAGAAACCCAAGGAGGCATCGCTATGAGTTGAATCTGACTCGATGGCAGTTTTTTTTTTTTTTTTTTTTTTAATAGTTATAAATGTCTCATCTTCTTCTCTGTTCTTTATAGCTCCATTGTTAACCTTAGAATCTTTGGTCCTTCTGAAATTTATTGAATGTGAAGAGGAAATGTACTTTTCTTTCTACAATATCCTTGAAATTGTTATATATTCCTTTTCCCATGTTTGTTTTTCAGTATCAATTTGCTTAATATATTCATATTAAAAAAAATTGGAAGTTTTGATTAGCTTCATGTTCAAAACCATGGAGGAATTTATAGAGATGAATAAGTTTAATGTACACATGGAGAGAATCAGTGGTCTCAATTACTAAAAACAGTGCTCCAAAAGACAAATATCTAATTTTACCGGTGAGAACAGTTGACATTTAGGTCTTCTAAGTTCAGAATAAATGACATTTCTTTACCCTTCGTTACTTACTATGGGTTTGACGAGGAATGTGCAATAGGAACTTCCAACTGATTTCATTGACCTAAGGTGCTCTTTTTAGTTTTTAGAAAAAAGGAACAGGAAGAAGTGAATCAGGAAAAGAAGAAATGGGTGTGAGTCATATGTTTCTTATTTGAGTCAATCTTGAATTCTACCTTTATTTTTTAAATGGCTAAAAAGTCTCACTATGACTTTGCAATATTAATCTCATAATTTTCATGCTATATTAGCATTTATTGGTTAACTTGGTTTTGTTCTTTATTTTCTAGTCCTCAAATAGCCTTCAACAAATTTTTATTTGTTTGTTTCTTCTAGAAGGTAATAAACTGTCATATCATACACTACTTTTTGGACTAGGGTGTAAAGGGTTCTATTTTTATTTTTCCTGGTTCCAGGTACTCAAAAGTATTTTAGTTCTTTCAACATCTATAATTTTGTTTGTTAGAGATAAAAATTTAGTTTTCGTTTCTTTGTAGCAATCTTGTGTCACTGAGGTCACAGACTCTGAGATGAGTGTCAGAGGGAGGCCAAACAGAGCTCTGTTCCTTTCTCCCCTTTGTGGCCATTTAAAAGTATATACCACATTTTCTGTTTCTACTTTTTCATAGCCTACTCATTTATCTTGGAAGGAAGATGGGGCAATCTGCTTCTGTAGTGGTACTGCCTCAGAAATCCAAGGACAGGTCGCTATGAGTCGGGTCTGACTCGATGGCACATTATAACAACAACTCATTTCTCAACCTCCCACAGTTTTCTCTAATTTCAACACTCTACTAAAGCTGTCCTCTTATCTATTCTTTGGTTCATACCACTCCGCTCCATCTGATACTAAGCTATCCATTCTACCGGAGCAGGGATTTTTGTCCATCCTGTTCTATGCTATGTTTTGGTGACTAGCACAGAGAGGGCCCTTTGAAAGTATTTGCTGTAGAAATGAACGTATGATTACAATCTTCTGAATATCTATTTTAGGCTTTAGTGATACAGTACTAGTTTTCTTTCTCATTCTCTTGAAGGTTATCTCTTTTTACCTGCCTCTTAGAGGTCAAGGTTCCTTAAGGTTCAACTCTAAGTCTACTTTCTGCTCTCTACACACTCTCCCCAGGAAGATGTATCCATACCTATTGTGTTAACTACCACACAATCATGTATGACTCCCAAACCTCAGCCTCTAGTTCTAATCTCTTTCCTAAACTTTGGAGTAGTGTTTGTCCAAGTGTGGTTGACAAGCCAACATAATCTGAATCCTCTTGATGTTTCAAATTACAGTTACTTTCTCTGCCTTATTGAACAAAGATGTTTAGACTTGTGCCTGGGAATCAACATTTTAAAAAAATATCACAAATGATGTTTTTCAGTATACATTTTAGACAGAGAACTGGCAAGAAACAGACTCCACATGGTAGTATCAATAATGGCCAGGCTTACTGATTTGATAGAGTCTGGTGAAACCTCTGAGAGTATGGCGCCAGTCACCCTTTGAACCTGGAATTGAGCTCACTCCCATGGCTTAACTTTCAGCCAAATAATAGACATAAGTACAAGGTGAAGTATTACACCAGGGAGGTGCACCCCTTAGAATAATCAACCATGGGAGATCAGAAGGGTAGTATTTCACAGGGAGAAAGCTCAGAGGGCAGGAATGCATAAGAAAGAAGGGCACAGGGAATAGGTAACCATAGGGAGGAAGTGGTAAGAGAGCTGTTACTTTGTGGGGATTGCAATCAATGTCAGGAAACAAAATGTGCATGAATTATTGAATAGAAAATGAATTTGCTCTGTAAACTTTTACACAAATCACAATAAAAAGTAGGAAAAAAAAAAAAAAAGGCCAATTGACAAGAACTGCATGCTCTTTCAAGGAAGAATAGATTATTTCAGGGATAATGTCATGGAGTCATTGGGACTGGATTTTAGCCTTAAAGGATAAATAGGAACATAAAACTATTTCTCAAATCCATCCACTTCTTTTTTTATTTTCATTTTTTAAAAAATGAATTTTATTGAAATATAATTTATGTACGGTGAAATACACAGAACTAAAGTGACATAGGTCTATGCTGTTTTTTTTTTTTCAGTGCTCCCTCCTCTCCCCTCCCACCCCTGATAACCAACAAAGAAAGTTCCCTTCCATATATAAACCTTTCCTTGATTTTTTACAATAATGAACTAATACTGTATTTGTCCATCTGTGATTGACTGCTTTCACTCAGCATAATGTCCTCCAAGTTCATCCATGCTATGCAGTGTTTTGAAGATTCTACATTATTCTTTAAGATTGCATAGTATTTCATTGTGTGTATGTACCACAGTTTGGTTATCCATTCATCTGTTGATGTGCACGTAGGTTGTTTCCATCTTTTTGCTATTATAAATAGTACTATAATGAACCTGGGTGTGCATGTTCTTGTCCTGGCTCTCATTCTTTAGGATATATACCTAGTAATGGGATTTCTGGGTCAAATGGTATTTCTAATTCTAGCTTTTAAAGGACTCACCATACTGTTTTCCACAGTGGTTGTATCATTTTACAGTCCCACCAGCAGTGTATGAGAGTCCCAAATCTCTCTGCATCCTCTCCAGTATTTGTTATTTTCTGTCTCATTGAACTTTACCATTAGTGCTGGGGTGAGATGGTATCTCGTTGTTTTGATTTGCATCTCTCTGATGGCTGTTCATCATGAGCATTTCTTCATGTATTTGCTGGCTACCTGAATATCCTCCTTGGTGAAGTGTTCATTCATGTCTTCTGTTCATTTTTTAATTGGATTGTTAACCTTTTTGTTGTTGAGGTGTTGGAGTTTTCTATAAATTTTAAAGATAAATCCGTTGTCAGATATGTAATTATCAACAAGTATGAATCTGTTCCTGTTATTTTGTTATCTTCTTTTTTGTGGTGTTGATTTCTTTGTTCCATATAATTTTCTGTGCTGAGCTCATTTTGTTTACGAATCATGTTTTCACTTCTTTCGTTGCTATTGTTTTAATATTTGATAAATATTTGTACTGATCCTCTTTTTTATTTTGATGTGAAGGTTTATCATTTTTATTATTATTTTTCTGTGATTTATAATTTTTTCCCAATTTAGAACAGTCTGTTCTATCTTGTAATTAGTTGACTTGAATTCCTTACCATTTAGAAGTTCTGTAACTGCACAATTTTTCCCTCTTTTTGGTTTGTAATTGTCTTCATTTGTCAATTGATGTCTCTGGTTTCCTGTTTATAATCTTGTAGGCTTATTTACTTTGGATACTTCTATAACTGGGTTGGTTTCTGGGTTAAGTTATCATGTGTGTTAATGGTCAATTGTTGTTTGCTTTTATTGTTTCTCTGTCCAAAGGATTCCCTTTAGCATCTCTTATAAGGCTGGTTGGTTTTAACAAATTCCCTTAATTTCTACTTATCTAGACATGTCCTAATTTCACCATCATATTTGAGGGACAGTTTTGCTGGGTATATAATTCTTGGTTGGAAATTTTTCTCTTTCAGGATTTTATGTATACTATCCTGTTCTGGTTACCTAGTGCTGCTCTGACAAGAATATACTACCACAAATAGGATGGCCTTAACAAACAGGCATTCATTCTCTAACAGTTTGGAGCCTTTAATTCCAACTTCAAAGTGCCAGGCTCTAGTGGCTGGGTGAAAGCCTCTCAACCTTAGGGTTCAGCTCTGCCTCCTGCTCCCAGCCCACTTGAGCTAGTGGGCTTTTCTTCACTCAGACAGCTGCTGGCTGCTGAGACTGACAAGCCCATGGTTGACAAATAAAAAGGCACAGTTCTGATGTTACCAAACCACACAGCAGGCCATTAACTTAAGTCCATTGAAACTCCCAAAGCAGACAGAGTATGGAAGGCTGCTGAATAATGATACAGCTACATGCAGAGTTCAAGGGTCCCATAAGCTAGAGACTGTTCAGCAAGGCATCTCCTTATTTACAGGAAGCAGACCACATACCCAAAGGATCAGCTGCTCACAGTAGATTCCACCATGGAGTTAGTTATCATCTCATCATGGGGAATACTACATCCAGCTGTCTAGATGCTCACAGTAGATTCCACCATGGAGTTAGTTACCAGTCTCATCATGGGGAATACTACACCAGGCCCAGACAAGTTGATGTACAAACTTAACCACCATAATTCCACCCCTTGTTAAATTGGCACATGTACAAGTTTTCTTCAATAGGTGGCATCTGTACAGATCTCCTTCACTGGGTGGCTCTAATCCCCTAGTTTCTGAGTGACAACTTTACCCCCTTGGTCTGGTGGGCCCCGTTCCTCTATCTGTTAGGTATGCTAGCCTTGCCCTGTCTCTCTTGGACAGTGGTCCACATGAATGTGCAGCCCCACACTCCAGATCCAAGTTGGTGAAGGTCTGGCTCTTTGAAACCTAGGGGGCTATGGTGGTTCCACCCCCAAAGGCCATGGTCCTACCCTTTGAGGCTGAGGCAGCTCTGCTTCCCAGTTCCTTGGTCTTTCCACTTCTGCCATTTAATGCCTGAGGGCAACCCACTCTGCCAAGAATCTTCCTGCCCCAAATGACATTTAGCTTTCTTGTTCTGTGGGCCAGACAACCTGTTTCTCCATCTCATGCCAGTCTCTTCTACCAATTAATGCCTGAAGACAACCCTCTCCACCAGGAAGCCCCCTACTCGATGGCACTTGGCTTTCTCCTCCATGGGCTGGTAAGCCTGTTGCTGTTTAATGCCAGTCTTTGGGCTCTGCTACTGCCATCTCTCATGCTGGCCTCTCGGCTCTGCTCCTGCTGTCTCTCATACCATATGCCAGGTTCTCTCTTCCAGTGTCTCAGGTCAAGGGCACACTCCACTCCTGTTTCCACATTTTAGGTATCTGTCAGAGCAGCACCCCACTCTCTTGGTACCATGTTCTGTTCTGGTTACCTAGCGCCTCTTTGATAAGAATATACCACAAATGGGATGGCCTTAACAAACAGGCTTTCATTCTCTAACAGTTTGGAGTTTTTAAGTCTGAGTTCAAAGTGTCAGGCTCTAGGGGCTGGGTGAAAGCCTCTTAATTTTGGGATTTAGCTCTGCCTCCTGCTCCCAGCCGAGTGGAGCTAGAGGCTTTTCTTCACTCAGACAGCTGCTGGCTGCTGAGACTGACAAGCCCAAGGTTGACAAATAAAAAGACACAGTCCTAATGTTACCAAACCACATGGCAGGCCATTAACTTAAGTCCACCAAAAGTCCCAAGGTCACAAAGCATGGCAGGCTGCTGAACAATGACACAGCTACATGCAGGGTTCAAGTGTGCCATAAGCTAGAGACTGTTTCCCAAGGCTTCTTATATACAGGAAGAAGACCACATACCCAAAGGCAGCTAGCTACTCAGCTGCTCACAGTAGATTCCACCATGGAGTTGATTACCAGTCTCATCATGGGGAATGCTACATCCAGCTGCCCAACCACTCAACCAGGCCTAGCCAAGTTGACACACAAACTGAACTACCACTTATCTCATTGTCTTCTTGCCTGCATGGTTTCTGCTGAGAAATCCAAGCTTTTCTTATTGGCTGCCCCTTGTAGGCAAGTTTTCACTTTTCTCTTGCTGCTTTTATGATTCTTTCTTTGTCTTTGGTTTTGGTGAGTTTGATGATGATATGTCTTGGTGATTTTCTATTAGGGCCTATCCTGTTTGGGGTTCTTTGGACTTCTTGAATGGATATGTTCTCATCTTTCATCATACCAGCAAAATTCCCTTCCAACAAATCTGTGGCAATTTTTTCTGTGGTTTTATTTGTCTCTTACTGTTCTGGAATTCTGATTACATGTAGGTTATTCCTTTTGATGATATCCCACATGAACCTTAGGCTTTCTTGATTTTTTTTTTTTTTTTAATTTTTTTCCTGATTGTTCCCTTTCCAAAGAAGTATTGAGGTATTTGTCTTCAATCTCACTAATTCTGTCTTCCATTGATTCATTTCTACTCCTTTGCTTGTTCAATGAGTTATCTAGTTCTGAAAATTTAGTATTAATCTTCTGGATTTCTGTCTGTAGTCTTTGTATCATTTCTAATTTTTCATTTATCTTGTCATTTTGTTCTTGTATTGTCTTTTGAAATTGTTCTAGGGTTTTCTCTGTGTTTTCCTCAATTTTGTCAGTGTTTTCCTTGATCTGTCTTTCAGTCCGTTGAAGGTACCTATATATAATTCTTTTGAATTCTTTATCAGGGAGTTCCAATGCTGTATCTTCCTCCAGGATGTGTTTTGGGTCTGTATCCTGGTCCCTTGTTTCTCTTGCTTTATCCTGCTTCTTTGTATGGACTGTGATGCTCTGTTGTCTCCAAGGCATTGGGACATTTTTGTGGTTATATTTAATTGGTGATTGTGTGTTGGAGTGACTTGACCATGCTTTTCTTTTTGTTTTGTTTGTATGTTTTCTACGTAAGCAGGGTACTGTGCTGTGGTCCTTTATTGGATAGTTGGCAGCACTTATACACTAATCACCTATCTCCTTTCCTGTTGTCTGCTTCCCATATGTCTCTGCAGTCCTTGGCAAATGGAGCTTATTCTTAGGTCCCTGGATCCAAATGAGAATGCTGCCACTTTAAAATACAAAATGGACACCACTTGTAAACATTCAAAATGGCTGTGAATATCCAGAATGGCTGCTGCTTGTGAATGAACATTCAAAATGACTGCATCTTCAGTCACTTTAAATATCAGGAATGGCTGCCACGTGTAAACAATCTAAATGGCTGTGCCCTCCAGACAGCCAAAAGTCTGTAGCTCAGGTTGTCCCTCCTTGCTGTTTACCTTCCTAGTCATAGATCATCAGAGCAGTCATCCCTTTTGCCTTGATGACCAGGGCTGATCTTTAGGTCAATTCTCAGGTCCCAATTCTACTTGGAAATATTCAAGCTGTCGGTCCTGTCAGAGTAGCTGACAGTCCACTGCTCAGACCGTCTCTGTACTCACTGTTTTCATTCAGGTTTTTCCACTATTTGGTGCCTAATCCACTTCTGTATACTTCCTTTCAAAGCTCAGGACTCCAGGATTATCTTCTGTATCTCTGTTAATTGATTTTTCTTTTCTTTGTTGAAGAGGGTCTGTGGAGGTTGTGTACCTATTCTGCCATCTTACTGGAAGTCCTACATCCACTTCCTTTTTTCTCTGGTGTTAACATTGTAGTTAAACTCACTGCCACCTCCCAGGTAAACTATGGAAATAATGATAAATGATAATTAGAATGACCTTCATCATCAGATGAAGAAAAAGGCAGAGAATGAAAAGGAAGAGGGAGGAATAATCATGATGATAAGGATGGCTAAAATTTACTGAATACTAAAAATATGTAAGACTCTTGTGCAAGTTTTATAACTATCCCTTAAAGAAGACTAAAGCCTCATAACTGACATTCTTCTTCCAATTTTGCTCCCTACAATTCAATTTCCATGCAGTAACCAATGTTGGAATCATAAGTAGGTGATTCCTCTCAAGGTTTCCCATTGCATGTAGATTAATCCTCTTATGTCTCCTCATTGCACTTAGACTAAAATTCATGCTTTTTGCCATGTCTCACACTTCTCTCTGACTCTCTCTATCCATTTTCTTCTTGGTCACACTATTGTGGTCCCACTGGCCTTTCTTCTTTCAAACAGAACTAATTTGTAGCTGCCTTGAAGCCTGAACCCTTGTTCTTCCTTCTGCCTGAATTCTGTCACCTGCTCGTTTCACTCTTCCTATTAGGGATTAAGGTCCAATTTAAGATGCCACCTCCTCAGCTCTGAATGTCCTCCCTTCCTAATCTAACATAATCCTCCAGTCTCCTTCTATCACATCATTTAGATTTTTCTTTTTCTCTCTTCTTCAGGGTTTCTATTACTTTCATGAAGTGAACTTGTTCCCTTAATTATTTACATATTTTTAATGGCTTTTGCTGACCTATCAAAGTAAGGACAGTGTTTTCTTTTTTACTTCTCTGTACCTTATTGCTCTATAGGGTACTTATCCATAGTAGACAGTAGCTGAACTTTTGTCATGTGTGTAAATGATTGAGAAGACAGGTGGGACAGGCAGAAGTAATGGATGGAGGATAAGCTAGGTTATTGACAAACATGAGTGTAGAAACTAGTTACTTTGTGGGTGCAAAAAAAAAAAAAAAAAAAACCAGATTATTTTGGTCTCCTTATTTAAAAGTAAGCAACTTCTAACAATTTTAAAAGGAAAAGTACGTAGCACATACTTAAACTGGAAAGGGAGGTGATAGGGCCAAAATCTATCCATCCAAATCTCACTGACCATCTCATTCAAAAAATTGTAGGCATTTCAAAAGAAAAGAAGAAATTCATGCAACACAAAAATAAACATTTTTTTCCTGTGAATAATGTGCTGGAAAATTAGTATATATAATGTACTAATATTTAGCTATGTACTATTAATAATTAGGCAAAAATATAGACAGACTTTTAGGCAATGATATTTTAAGGATGGTTTGGGTAAAAAAAAATGTACTTCTCTATGCCAAATTTTTGATGGATGGCTGTAAAGTTACATGTAAAAGACAGGCATTGCTAAGTGTGGTATAGAGCAGCCAAAGGAATGGAAATACTGCAAGACGGCAAAAAGTGCTGAAAAACCAGTGGTCTACATCATCCTAAAAGTGTCACATTACCCAATAATGAAGGTAAGCACAGGCTTACTTGTGTTAGTTTATTAATCTGTAGTGAACAATTTCACATTTTTTCACAACAGCAAAGATTTTGCATCTAGGAATGGCTGGCATCTGTCTCTTTCTCAACCCCATAGCATCTTCTTACAGAATCAAAACCTCTTTTCAAATTTATGATCCCTGACAGGGACAGAGCCCCAGTAAGCAAGGTAAGCACTGGCATATTTGTGCTTACTTACTTATCTGTAGTGAACAATTTCATATGGGTTTCACCACTTACTTACTGGGCATTCTATATCTGTCAGGGATTATAAATTTGAAAAGAGGCTTTTATTCTGTAGGAATGTGCTATGGGGCTGAGAGTAAGATGCCAACCATGCCTATAAGCAGAATCTTTGATGTTGTGAAAAAATGTGAAATTATTCACCACAGATTAATAAGTAAGCACAAATAAGCCTGTGCTTACCTTGTTGGTTAGATAATCTGCCCCTACTGATGTAGGTTCACTGGGAGAGGAAAGAGAAACACACATTTGTAAATTAGAAACATCTGGACCTCATTTTAGGGCTAGTGAGACTAAAGAGTTAATTGTGTATACATGTCAGTCATCATCAGTCAGTCAATCAGGCAACTAATACCTTTAGGGGTCATGAATCTAATAGGACTGGAGTTGACAGGACTGGACTGACAGTCCAAGGCCTGCTACCTAGATAACAAGTTGTGTGAATCAAGCCTTTACTTGCTCAGGCAGATGGCACAGAGGAAGCTTAGCTTCTGGGTATTCCTGACTTTACAGTGACAGCAGACCTCTGGAAGGCAGCAAAGACAATGTCTGATGCATTGTTATTTCTGTTAACAACTGCCAGTCCGTTTCTCACAGGATCAAATTGTAAATAGGATCATATATGCTAAAGCTGAAAGGAACACCAGGGTCTCTAAACCAATGCACATCAGGAGCCGTAGACTTACCGGCACTGTTGTAATGAGAACCCATGTTTTCTGACACATAGCCCAGTCCTTTGTTTACTATAGTACATAGTTTAAAAGTAAGCATCTGGACAACAGGGAGTTTTGTGTCTACCCTCTAACTGATGAGATAGAGATATCTAATTTTGCCAACTAAAGTGAATATTGCAATCAGGATTTAGCATGCAACTTATTGGAGAGAATCTTTAGGAAATCTATTCCTGGGCTTATTAATATATATGAAACTCATTTAAATGCTATCCAGAGGGTTCTTTTAAACATGGATAAAGTAACTAAAAAAAAAAATCAAAGAAATTTTGCTTTTTTGAAAATAAAATAAATGTTATTTTTTATGTCTAAGTGGGAAAGTTTTCAACAGTACACAGGCCAAAGCACCATCCCAGACTAATGAATCAGAATCTCCACACTTGGATACCATGTATGTATATTTTGAAAGAAGATCTCCATATGATATTAATATATAATTTATGTCAACAATGTGGAAAATAGTACTCTTATACAAACACTGAATAGAAAAATAAGAAATACAGCATCCATAGTTTAGACAAGTATCAAAATCCCTCTTTTTTACCAGATGTTCCACCACTCCAAACATCTTTGCCCTCATATTGCATAAATAGACTACATTGTGTCCAGATGCTGGTACATAAAACAGTGAGCTTTCAATTATATGTTTGGATGGGAAATGGTGAGAGCAGAGAAAACGAAAACTCCATGGAAAATTGCAAAACCTCATTTCAGCCAGAAATTTCCCAGTTTTTTCTCACCCATCAAATCCTTTGCCAAACCTGTTTCACAGCAGCCCAACTGGCTGGTTGGAGTCCTATAACCTTGACCTCCCTTTGACACAATGGGAGAGAACAACGAAGTGAAGTTAATATAGCAGGAGACAGTAAGAGAAGGAACAAGCAGTCCAGAAAATTCACAAAGTGAATAATTAACTCTTGAAGATGCCTGAGTATTTATATGTAGATCACCAGACCTTTCTTTTCCGGCACTTCTGAATAGACTTGAACCTCCAACCTTTTAAGTTGACTAGAATTAGGAAAAGAAAAGATGATCCTTTTTGGAAAGGATAGTAATTCAATATTCTTTTATATGGAACTTTAAGAGGAGCCCTGGTGATGAAGTGGATAAGTGTTTGGCTGCTAAATGAAAGGTCAGCAGTTCAAACTCACCCAGCAGCTCTGCAGGAGAAAGATGTGGCAGTGCTTCCTTTAAGATTCCTGCCTTGAAAACCTTATAGGGAAGTTTTTCTTCATTCTATAAGGTACTATGAATCAGAATTGACTTGGTGGCATTTTTTTTTTATGGACCTTTAGAATAACAGATTTAAGATTGTGATTTCAGAAAAGGTAAGACTATAAAGAGGATTTTTTTTTTTTTAATGTAGGACAAGGAAACCCCTGGGTGGACAAATAGTAAAGTACTACTAAGTCTAAAGTTTGGCAGTTTGAACTCACCCAGAGACACCTGGAAAAACAAGCTTAGCAATCTCCTTCTGAAATGTCATGGCCTTGAAAATCTTATGGAGCAGTTCTATTCTGTACATATGAATCTCCATGAGTTGGAATCTACTTGACAGCAACTAATAACAACAATGCAGTCCTTGGAACTCCTGGGTGGAGAAAATGATTAAAAAATTCAACTGCTAATCAAAAGGTTGGAGGTTCAAGTCTACTCAGAAGTGCCAGAAAAGAAAGCCCTGGTATCTACTTTAGAAAGATCAGCCATTGAAAACAATGGGGAGAATAGTTCTACTTTATAACACATGGACTCGATATGAGTTGGAATTGATTTGACAGCAATTTTTTTTTTTTTTTTTTTTTAAGTGTAAGCTAGCTGCCAATTCAAAGACAAGGCTAGGAGTTGTTAGTTAAGACTGTTACTAATTTCAAAAATTTAGCTGAAGTCTCCAGCACACATTTTCTCTGTTTTGCTCTTTGCCTTAGTGTTTTATTTACAGAGAGAAAGTTTTCTTGGTTAGAGCAACAGAACAAAAAGATAGGAAATATAATTGAGCCATGACACACTTGCTTTAATATTACAGTTTGGTTTCCTGGCAATCGTCAACACCTTTTGTTCCAGCGTAGCATTGTAACTCCAGGAGTAATTCAACCTGCCATGACATTTATTTCTGGATGCAATGTCTTCCTATTGGAGAGAATGTAGTGGGAGTCCACTGCATGTGTTTGGTTTCTCTATTAACAGCCTCACCTTTCAATGACATCACTCAGAGCCCTGAGATATGGCTGCACTTCCTCAGCTGCCTGATAGTGAAGCAAAGGTTACTTTCTATCTCAGGGCAGTGTTGTCTTCAAAGAGCTCTATTTCACAGATGTGACCATGCAATGAATAAGATTTTCTCCAAGTGTGGGAAAAGGCCAAAGAAACCTTTTAAACCTGTACACCAATGAGGCGGCTGTATTCAAATCACCTTCCTTCCTAACTGGTTTGACTGCCTCTCCTATCATCACACCCTTCAGCAAAGAGTGACTGCTTTGTGCTCAACTTTATCTTTGTTTTGTTTTTGTCAATCAAAACAAAGGAAAAAAGGCCCATTTACACTGAATGAATGGACAGAATATAAATGTTCACTAGCCATTACTAGAAGTCTCTTTCTCCACAATGACTTTATTTTTCATGGAGACTTAGAAAACTAGTTTCTCAGAGTCTTTAAAGAGAATCATTGTGAGAGTTTTAGAAATTAAAACAAAACAAAAAAGCAGTTTGAAAAACATGTATGAAGCTTCATGAAACTATTTTTCCAGGTATCGTTATATTTCCACTAGCTTGGCATGAGGTTAATTACTAATTGGTATAAATGGCTAGCATCAAACTTTGAATTTCCAAGAATAAGCCATTTTGTTCCTTAAACAATGACAATGATTTCATAATGGAAAGTGAATTTCTGTATGAAATACTTGTTTAATTAGAAGAAAGGTGTCTAAGTGGCTCAAAATAAGTAGACTGAAAAGTGTGGTAGCAGGTGGAAAATCCTTGATTCCATGCAATTACACAGCACTTCCTTGGTCCATTTGAGCAAAGGTTTACTTGTTAGGAGGAGAAGAGCTCTACTCTTTGGCAGTTTCAAAATCCCTTTGCAAACTGAAAAGAAAAAAAAAAAAAAAAATCAAAGCCCTTTTCTCCTTTATTACCATGATGAAAATTCTTACAAAGAAAGAAAACAGGAGGCTGTCTTGAATATGACAGTTTTACAAAGAAAAGTTAAACAAACAAACAAACATTTGAAAGTAAATCGCTCTGAAATACTTTTATGGGGTGGCAAGAGTGAAGGTGAAAAGAATAGTTGTTTTCTACAATATAAGGCAATTTGTTGACAATCGGTGGTATGTTCTTATTATGTAACTTGGCTTTCTCTTCTCCTTCCTTCATTTTGGGGACACTTTTGTCCATGTAATTGCTGGTTTATTCTATGTAAGCATTCTTAGTCTAGGTTGCCTCCCCACTCCATATGAGATCCAGACCTAGAAGTCCTGTTATAGTGTCTCTGCAATAGAAAGAAGAGAAAAAAGAATATTTCTTCTGGCATTTTCAACTTTTTCTGTCTCTCTCTCCTTTTAAATTTTTATTGCAATTTGGGTGAAAGTTTACAGAGCAGATATACTTTACATACAGGAGTTCATACACATTTTGTTTCGTAACATTGACTGCAATTCCCCACAACGTAACAGCTCTTTTCCCACTTCCTCCCCATAGTTACCTCTTCCCTATATTCTTCCCTCCCATACACTCCCTCCCTGCCCCCCTCAGCTATCTCCCTGTACAAACACTGCTTTTCTGTTCTCCCATGATTGATCTCTCCAAGGAGAGTATCTACCTGATGTAAGTGTTCACCTCATACGCCTCTCTATTATTTGGCTGGAAGCCACAGTAGTGAGTTGTTCAGTTTCAGACCTGAAGAGTAACTAGGGGCCTTAGGCTCACCAGTCTCACCAGGCTCTATCAGACCAGCAAAACTGATATTTATTTATTTATTTTTTTAAATGATTTTGAGTTTTGTTCCACATTGTTCTCCCACTCTATCCAGGATCTCCAGCACTGATCCCTTTCTGAGTGATTGACAGTGGTAGCCGGGCACCATCTAGCTCTTCTGATCTCGTGGTCATATAGGCTGAGGATTACATGGTCTACTAGTCCCTTTGACTAATTGTTTCCACGTATCTTTTGTTTTCTTCATTCTTCTTTGATCTGGATGAGGAGAGATCCATCATTGCATCTTCATAGCTGCTTGCAAACTTAAGATACCAGTCGCTACTCACCAAAGTAGGATGTAGAACAATGTTTTTGTGTAGTATTTTATGTCAATTGAGCTTGATGTCCTCTGTGACCATGGTCCTAAGCCCACATGTCCAACTACTTGCTCCCTCAGAACAGCTGGCTGTGGCCAAAAAGCCACCACAGTCTTGCCCTTTGTCAGGTCTACCATATAACTGGACATTCTTACACCTACAAATGTTGTGTTGTTGTTGTTGTGTGCCTTCGAGTTGGATCCGACTCATAGCGACCCCTCCTTGGGTTTCCGAGGCAGTATCACTATGGAAGTAGATTGCCTAACCTTCCTTTCGAGGAGTGGCTGGTGGGTTTGAACCACCAGCCTTCTGGTTAGCAGTCAAGTGCCTTAGCCACTATGCTACCAGAGCTCCCACACCTACAAATACACAGGTAGAAACATTGTCTGTCAAACCTGTACATGGTCAAGTGCACACTCCCTTCTGCTTAGACATACCTGATTGTTCAGCCTGTCCACTCATCTATCCACCTATAAATCAATGCTTGCTATCACTGGCAATGAAGTACTATATATTAAAAAGGGTTCATCTTTGTTGTCTATACCTCCCATGTACCTCTTTATGTCTTCCTCTTCCGCAGTGCCACCATGTTGATCACTCACTTTTGGTACATTAAATTTCCCTTCACCCACATCAATACTTGTCTCTACCTATCTAACAATGTTTCCTCCCATCCCCTCCCATACCTGGTAACCAACAAAGAAAGTTTCCTTCCATGTATAAATATTTCCTTAACTTTTTACAGTAGTGAACTAATACAATATTTGTCCTGTGATTGACTTATTTCACTCACTGTAAAGTCCTCTAAGTTCATCCATGTTATGTGGTTTTTGCAGATTCCACATTATTCTTCAGTGTAGCATAGTATTCCACTGTGAGTATGTACCATCGTTTGGTCATTTACTCTTCTGCTGATTGGCACTTAGGTTGCTTCCTATTGTAAATAGTGCTGTGATGAACTTGAGTGTGGATATATCTGTTCTTATCCTGGCTCTCATTTCTTTAGGATATATACCTGGTAATGGGATTGCTGGATCAAATGATATTTCTAATTTCAACTTTTTAAGGAATTGCCATACTGATTTCCACAGTGGTTATATCATTTTACAGTCCCATCAGCAGTGTACGAAAGTTCCAATCTGTCCATATCCTCACTAGCATTTGTAATTTTCTGTCTTGTTGAAGTTTGCTTTTAGTGTTGGGGTGAGATGGTATCTCATTGTTGTTTTGATTTGTATCTCTCTAACGGCTAATGATTGTAAACATTTCTTTGTGTGTTTTTTTGTTGCCTAAATATCTTCTTTGGTAAAGTGTCTATTCATGTTTCTGTCTATTTTTTAATAAGACTGTCTTTTTGTTGTTGAAGTGTTAGAGTTTTCTATACATTTTAGAGAGAAGTCCATTTTCAGGTATGTTATCGCTAAAGAGTTTTTGCCAATCTATAGGTTCTCTTTTTACTCTTTTGGAAAAGTCTTTTAAAGCACACAAAATTTAATTTTTAGAAGGTCTCTGTCATCTAGTTTATCCTCTTTTTGTGCATTTTGGATTATGCTCGATTGTCTATTTATGCCAAAAAATTAGGGCTCCTAGGAGCTCTGGTAGCATAGTGGCTAAAGCACTTGACTACTTACCAGAAGGCTGGCAGTTCAAACCC
>NW_006921673.1:3383967-3384780 GCF_000298275.1 Orycteropus afer afer | reverse complement strand
TTCTTGAAGTAGTCTTTTATAGTTTTCTTTGTACAGGTCTTTTGTGTCCCTGGTAAGCTTTATTCCCAAGTATTTTATTGTTTTGGTAGGTTTTGTAAATGATATTGATTTCCTTATTTCTTTTTCAGTAATCTCTTTGCTGTTGTAGAGGAATCCAACTGATATCTGGATGTTGATTTTATATCTTGCCATGATGCTAAATCTCTCAATGAGTTCTAGTAGATTTTTGCCTGAGTCTTTTGGATTTTCTGCATATAGGATCATATCATCAGCAAACAGAGATAGTTTGACTTCTTCCTTAGCAACTTGGATGCCTTTGATTTCCCTTTTTTGCTTATTGCCCTTGCTAGCACTTCCAATACAATGCTGAATAGAAGTGGTGATAGAGGGCATCCTTGTCTGATTCCTCTTTGCAAGGGGAATGATTTCAGTCTCTCTCCATTGAGAATAGTGTTGGCTGTTGGTTTTGCATGTTGTTGTTGTTGTTAAGTGCCGTTAAGTCAGATCCGACTCATAGTGACCCCTCTTTGGGTTTCCGAGGCAGTATCACTATGGAAGTAGATTGCTCCATCTTCTTTCCGAGAAGTGAGTGCATAGATACCCTTTATTAGGTTGAGGAATATCCCTTCTATTCCTACTTTGCTGAGAATCTTGATCAGGAATGGGTGTTGGATTTTATCAACACCCATTCTTTGTTGTTGTTGTTGTTAATTGTGATTTGGGTGAAAATTTACAGAGCAAATACACTTTCCATACATCAGTTCACATACACTTTGTCTCATGACATTGACCACAATTTAGCACAATGCAACA
>NW_006921673.1:3359995-3380856 GCF_000298275.1 Orycteropus afer afer | reverse complement strand
TCCTTTTTCTGTTGATCTTCCTGTTGTTGATTTCTAATTTGATAGCATTGTGATATGAGAAGATGCTTTGCAGTATTTCAATGTTTTTCAATTTATTGTTGTTTTTGTTGTTATGTGTCATTGAGTTGGACCCGACTCATAATGACCGCTCCTTGGGTTTCCGAGGCAGTATCACTATTGAAGTAGATTGCCCAACCTCCCTTCTGAGGAGTGGCTGGTAGGTTTGAATTGCCAGCCTTCTGGTCAGCAGTCAAATGCCTTAGGCACTATGCTACCAGACCTCTTTTTAATTTCAATTTATTAAGGACTGCTTTATGGCCTAACATATGGTCTATCATGGAGAATGTTCTATGTGCACTGAAAAAGAACGTGTATTGTCCTGTTGTTGGGTGAAATGCTCTGTAGATGTTTATAAGGTCAGGTTGATGGATTGTACTATTTAGCTCTTCTGTGTCTTTGTTGAGTTTCTTTCTAGTTGTTCTATCTTTTATTGAAAGTGTTATATTAAAGTCCCCTACTATTACTGTAGAGTCATTGTGTTAGACTGGGTTCTCAAGAGAAACAAAACCAGAAAATCTAATATAGAGAGAGAAAGAGAAATTTATCTTAAGAGAATGGCTCACACACTTATAGAAGCTGGGAAGTCCAAAGTTCTTGGATCAAATGTCAAGCTGGAGGCTTTTCCCAACTCATGCAACTGCAGGGGCTGAGGAACTCAAGGTTGGCAGGCAGTGTACTGGCTGTTGACTCCAACGAATGACGAATCCAAGATCTCCAGGCCGAATGGTGAATTGTTCTCTCACGGACAGTTGTAGCCAGCACAACAGAATCCCAATCCACAGAAGAATGTCTTTTTTCCCAGGATGTCCATAAATATACTGGAAACAGACCACACCCCTAGGTAAACTCCCTTTCAACAGATTGGCTGCTCAAAACATATTCATCTGATCCCATCGTGGGAATAAGCACATCACAACTGCTTAAACCACACAGAATTGTGGTCTAGCCAAGTTGACCCACAGCTCCAACTATCACAGTCATCTAATTGTGTTTTCAGTTTTGTTAAAATGTGATTTATGTGTTTTGGGGCTTTTTCATTTGGCACATAGATACTTACTATGGTTATGTCTTCTTGTTCAATTGATCCTTTATTCATTATATAATGTCCTTCCTTATCTCTTATTGTGGTTTTTCTCTTGAAGTCTATTAGAAATTAATATTGCCAGTCCTGCCCTTTTTTGATTGCTATTTGCTTCATACATCTTTTTCCAACCTTTGATTTTTAGTCTAATTTTGTCTTTGCCTCTAATGTGTGTCTCTTTTAGACAGCTTATTGATGGATCATGTTTTCTTATTCAGTCTGAAACTCTCTGTCTCTTGAGTGCTGTATTTAATCCACTTACATTCAGTGCAATTATCAACAAGTATGAATTTGTTGCTGGCATTTTGTTATGTTTTTTTTGTGGTGTTGCTGATTTCTCTGTTCTGTTTACTTTTCTGTGCTGAACTCATTGTGTTTATGAATTGTGTTATTTCCTTTGTTTCTATTATTATAGTATTTACTAAATATTTGTACTTGTCCTCTGTTTTATTTTTGTGTGAAGGTTTATATTTTTCTTTAAAGTTGTCCTGTGATTTATAATTTTCTTTCCAAGTTTTGAACAGTCCTTTCTATCTCACAATTGTCTTGACTTCCTCATCATTTAGAAGTTCTGTAACTACACTATTTTTTCCCTCTTTTTGGTTTGTAGTTGTCCTCCTTCACCAATTGATATCTCTGATTCCTTGTTTACAGTCTTGTAATCTTACTGTATTATGGATACTTCCATAACTGTGTTGGTTTTTGGGTTATGTCATCATGTGTGTTAATCATTGGTTGTTGCTCGATGTTCTTGGTTCTCTGTCCATGGGACTCCCTTTAGCATCTCTTGTATGGTTGGTCTGGTTTTAACAAATTTCCGTTTGTCTGGAAATGTCCTAATTTCACCCTCATATTTGAGGGGCAATTTTGCTGGTTACATAATTCTTCTTTGGAAATTTTTTTCTTTCAGGGTTTTATATAAAATATCCTATTGCCTTCTCACATTCCTGGTGTCTGCTGAGAAATCAGAGATTAGCCTTATTGGTTGCCCTATGTAGGGAACTTTTCATTTTTTCCCATGGTGCTTTCAGGAGTCTTTCTTTGTCTTTGGTTTTGGTGAGCTTAATGAAGACATGCCTTCATTTTTTTTTAATTTTTTTTTTTAGGGTCTATCTTGTACAGCATTTATTGAATTTCTTGAATGGATATATTTTTGTCTTTCATCATATCAGGGAAATTCCCTTCCAAAAAAATCTTCAACAATTTTCTCTGTGGTTATATTTTTCTCTTCCAATTCTGGAATTCTGATTACACATAGGCTTTTCCTCTTGATTGTATCCCATACGAATCAGGCTTGTTTCATTTTGTTTTGTTATTTTTTTCTGATTGATTCCTTACTAAACTAGTATTGAAGTATTTCTTTTCAACCTTATTAATTCTGTCTTTCATTAATTTGATTCTACTCCTTTGTCCATTTAGTGTGAGATCTGAGATTTTCGTTTTAATCTTCTGAATTTCTAGCTGTATATTTTGTATCATTTCTAATTTTTCATTTGTTTTGTCATTTTGTTCTTGTTTTGTCTTCCATAATCGTTCTAGAGTTTTGCCTGTGTTTTCCTTAATTTTGTCAGTGTTTTCCTTGATCTGTCTCTCAATGCATTGAAAGTACCCAAATATAATTCTTTTGTATTCTTTATCAGTGTGCTCCAATACTGCTACTTCCTTTGGGATGTTTACTGATTCTGTATCCTGGTCCCTTGTTTCTACGACTTTATCTTTCTTCTTTGTGTGTACTCTGGTGGTCTCTTGTCTCTAAGACATTGTGACATTATTTTATTTATATTTTATTGGTGATTGTATGTTGGTTTGATTCACCCAAGACTTTTTTTTCTTTGTTTTATTTTGATATATCTCAGTAAGTAAGGTACTGTGCTCTTCTATTGACTAATTGACAACACCTGTGTACTCACCACCTGTCTCCTGGTGAGTGTGAAAGAAAATGAGAGTGGGTGCACAGATCTCTGTTAGGTTTTTGTGAAAGCATTTAAGGGTTAGTCAGACTCTTGCTGGTTGTCATCTATCATTGGCAAGTTGGTGCAGAAGTAAGTGGTGGCCCTCTTCAGCTCTTTCAGTAGCTTGGATTGCAGGAGGTTGGGTATGATTGGGTCCTGTGGGCACAGTTGCTGTCTCCCACTTAGATGAAAATGACAATCAAAAAAACCATCAAAAATTAAAAAGAGGACAAAAAAACACACACCACATAAACACACAGGAAAAATTCCAAGAATTAAAAAAAAAAGGGAATAAATGAGAAGAAAAACAAAGAAAAAAATGAGAAAAAATGCAAAAAGATAAATGAGGTTGGAAGAATGAAAGAAAGGAAATACATGGGAACAAAGAAAATGGAAGAGAAAAAAAAAACTAGAAAACTAGAACCTTGAAAGGGAAAAAGAAAGAATAAAAATAAAAAGGGGCGAAAAGAATAATTTTAAGACAAAACCAAACCAAAAAGAAACTGGAGGCAGGGCATAGCAGGGAACACCAACTCCTTCTGAGCACACAGACTGTTATGAAATTCCTGCTGGTCCACAAGGTGGGTGGAAGTGGGGGATGGCTATACCTCTATTCATGAAGAGGATGTGGGGTATAATAATAAGAATATCACACCTTTCCAGTTGTCACCTTCCAGTGTGGTTACCCATGCCATCCTCAGCAAACAGAGCCTGTTCTTAGGTCGCTGCAATTGGATCAGTCCTGCTTTACATATCCAAAATGGCTGGTCTGCTTATCAACATTCAAAATGGCTGTGCCCTTTGGATAGCCAAAAGTCCACAGCTCAATTTGTGTTCTTCTTTACTGTTACCCTTTTTAGTCATCAGCCACCAGTGCAGTTGTCTGTGCAGCCCTTGGTATGCAGAACCAAATATTAGTTTACTGCTCAGGTCTATCACCACTTGTAATTCAAATCGTCTGCACTGTCAGGTTAGCTGACCATCTGCAGCTCCATTTGTCTCTTTATTCACTATTTTTATTCAGTTTCTTCTACTCAGTGAAACAAACAAACAAACTCACTGCCATTGTGTCGGTTCTGACTCATAGTGACCCCGTTGGGTTTCTTTATGGAAGTAGATCACCACATCTTCCTTCCACACAGAAGCTTGTGAGTTTGAATGGGCAACCTTCTGGTTATCAGTCAAATGCCTTAGGCCCTACACAACCAGAGATCCTTTCTGGTTCTTCTACTAATTGATATTTAATCATCTTCTGTATCCTTCCTTTCAAATCTCATGGCTCCAGGATTATCTTCCTTATCTGTGTCAATTAGTTTCTCTTTCCTTTGTTGAAGAAAGTCTGTGTAGCTTGTCTGTCTATTCTACCATCTTACCAGAAGTCCCAATCACTCTCTTAAAATTCTTAATTATCCAGATTTTCCAACATCCAACTTACTTCCAGTTTTTCCAGTTTCCACAGCTTCTTTGTCCCAATTTATCTTGTTGGAGGAAGAAGCATTATACAATGAAAAATATAATGAGTTTTGAAATTTTACTGATTTTGCTTCTGGTATTAAAGGAAGAAGTATTGGCTACATTGAAGGTAACGGGAAAAAAGAAGACTCTAGGAATTGATAGAATAACAATTCAGATGCTTCAACAAACAGAGTAGCTCTTATCTATGTCAAAAAACTTGGAAAACAGCTACCTGGCCAATGAAGTAGAGGTTAAAGATGTCCCAAAGAAATTCATATTTGTGCTCATTCCAAGTAACGATGATTATACGGAATGTGAAAATTATTGAAAAATATCATTAATCTCACATGCTAGCAAAATTTTGCTGAAGATCATTTAAAAATGAGTGTAGCCATTCATTGACAAATTACTACCAGAAATTCAAGCCAGATTCAGAAGAGGACATGGAGTGAAGGATATCATTGCTGATGTCAAATGGATCATGGATGAAACCAGAAAACCAGAAAGATATTTACCTATGTGCTACTGACTATGCTAAGGCATTTAACTGTGTGGATGCACAACCGTGAGTTACTTAATCTGGTCCTTCTAAACATTGTCCTCCATTTTGTTATGTATTGTAAATCCTAGCTTCTATGTTGCCAAGTCTGGCAAAACTGCACAGGTCATGAAATGAAGCGACACAAAAGGATTAATTGTTTTGTTTATTATTATTTTAAAGGAATGGGGGCCAGGCGGATGCCCTGCATGTTCTGCTAGAGTGATCCCTGATGCCTTTGTTCTACTTAATTTCTATGGTTGTACATGATTACATCATCAATTTTGGAAGTCATACAATCAGCTTATTCTCTTCAGAGCTAAAATTTTACTCTTCTACATGCTCAAGGACAACAGGTGGTCATTAAAATAATCACAGAAATCTCCTCAGGAATAAGGAGTGTAAAACAATAAATGTTTACTAGGACACAGTGACACAAAGTATGAAACATCCCAATAAGATAAAAAAACATGGAGAATAACATCTACTTTTAATACTTTGATGTTTTGCCAATTATGTATTTAACAATGAGAGAGACCTTGCCATTTCTTAAAGCAACATTCAACCACAGAGAGGCCTTGCCATCTCTAAAAGCAAACACTCAATCACAAGAGAGGCCTTGTCATCTCTTCACTGTAATTAGAACATGTGCCTTCAATTATGTTGTTTTGGGTGTCTTTATCTTGGTCCCCAACACTATGCTTATGATTGTGGTCTCAGTTTGGAATGAGTTTCCATTATGTTAATGAGGTAGAATTATGGTGGGATGTATCTTGAGTTACCATCCTACTAAGAGGAGCTCTGGTAGCATAGTGGCTAAGACACTTGCCTGCTAACCAGACGGCTGGCGGTTCAAACCCACCAGCCACTCCTCGGAAGAAAGGTTGGACAATCCTACTTCCGTAGTGATACTGCCTCGGAAACCCAAGGAGGGGTCGCTATGAGTCGGGGCTGACTTGACGGCACATAACAACAACAACAACAAGAGGTAACTTACAAGTTACCAACTTTAGTTTCCTTGAGGTTATGGTCTGCTTAAAATATATATGAATGCTCTAGCAAAGTTCTCTCTTTTACTTTTCATTCTACATTTGGCTCATCATTATCTGACTTCTGATTCTTGTGACTTGAGCCAGCAGACTATCTATCATCTCACCTGATTCACCAGCTTCTGCAGCCTGTGAGCCAATAGCCTATTGTCTGGCCTGACAGTCTGTATTTGTCAAGTCTTGCGATCATGAGTGAGGGGCATCTTTCACACTGACACTTGACCCATGGAGTTGGGACTTGTCATCCTCCACAACCATGTGAGCCATTTCCTTGGTAGTTTGCGAGTTACATAAGATATTGCACTGAATTATGGAACCCTAAGATGGAAGGGAGAGTACTTAGGGGAGGAGGATGTTGTTGATGTTAGAGATGATGACATGGTACATAGTTTAGAAAAGTTGGACATTTGGGACATCTTTAACCTCCACCTCACATGGACCAGCATTTTGCTGATCCTTCTAAATTAAATTACTCATGCAATGGATCATAACAAATAATGGATAATATTGGAAGAATGGGAAGTCCAGAACACTTAGTTGTGTTCGTGCAGAAACTATACGTGAAATAAGAAGCAGTTGTTTAATGGAACAAGATGATAATGCATGGTTTAAAACTGGAAATGGTATACAGCAGAATTTTATTCTTTCACTTTACTTATTCAATCTATATACTGAAAAAATAATCTGAGAAGCTGGGTTATAACTGCTATATGCAGATAGTACAACTTTGCTTGCTGAAAGCAAAGAGGACTTGAAGCATTTACTAATGAAAGTAAAAGATTATAGTCTTCAGTGTAGATTGCACTTAAAGAAAATGAGCATTCTTATGCTGGACCAATAAACAGCTGTTCTGGTTACCAGTGACACTCTGACAACAATATATCACAAACGGGATGGTGTGAACCAACAGGAGTTTATTCTCTTACAGTTTGGGAGGCTAGAAGTCCGAGTTCCAAGTGCCAGGCTCGAGGGGCTGTGTGAAAGCCTCTTGACCTTGGGCTTCAGCTCTGCCTCTTGCTCCCAGTCCACTGAAGCTAGGGGCATCTCTTCACTCAGGCAGCTACTGGCTGCTGAGGCTAAAAAACCAAAGGTCAACAAATAAAATGGAACAGTCCCAATGTTACCAAACCACATGGTGAGCCATTAATTAAAGTCCATTGAAAGTCCCAAGGTCTGCAGAGCGTGGCAGGCTGCTGAACATGACACAGCTACATGCAGGGTGCAAGCGTGCCATAAGTTAGAGACTGTTCCCAATGCTATTTCTTATATACAGGAAGTAGACCTCATACCCAAAGGCAGCTACTCAGCTGCTCACAGTAGATTCCACCATGGAGTTGATTACCAGTCTCGTCATATGGAATACTACATTCAGCTGCCCAGCCACTCAACCAGGCTTAACCAATTTGACACACAAACTTAACCACAATTCCACCCCTTGTCAACTTGGCACCTGTACAGGTCTTCAGTGGGTGGTATCTGTACAGATCTCTTCACTGGGTGACTCCAGTCCCCTAATTCCTGAGTGGTGACCTCACCCCTTTGGCCTGGTTGGCCCCATTCCTCTCCCTCTTGGTTATGGCATCCCTGCCCCCTCTCTCTTGAGTAGTGGCTATCGCTCCATCCCACTAGCTAAAATGAACAAGCAGCCCCACACTCCAGAACCAAGTTGGTGAAGGTCTAGGTCTTTGAAACCTAGGGAGCTGTGGTGGTTCCACCCTCAGAGGCCATGGTCCTACCCTTTGAGGCTGAGGCAGCTCTGCTTCCTGTTTCCTTGATCTCTCCACTTCTGCCAATTAATGCCAAAGACAACCCACTCCACTGGAAATCTTCCTGCTCTGAAAGCACTCAGCTTTCTTGCTCCATGGGCCAGCCCACCTGCTACTCCATTTCATGCCAGTCTCTTCTACCAATTAATATCTGAAGGCAATGCACTCCACCAGGAAGCTGCCTGCACAATGGCATACAGCTTTCTCCTCTGTGGGCTGGTAAGGCTGTTACTGTCTCATGGTAGTCTCTTGTCTCTGCTTCTGCCATCTCTCATGCTGTATGCTGGCATCTCTCTGCCAGGGTCTCAGGTCAAGGACACACTTGACACCTATTTCTACATTTTAGGTATCTATCAGAGCAGCACCCCACTCTCTTGGTACTATATTCTGTTCTGGTTACCAGTGCCACTCTGACAAGAATATACCACAAATGGGATTGCTTGAACATAACAGGAGTTTATTCTCTTATAGTTTGGGAGGCTTGATGTCCAAGTTCCAAGTGCCAGGCTCAAGGGGCTGTGTGAAAGCACCTTGACCTTGGGTTTCAGCTCTGCCTCTTGCTCTCAGCCTACTGAAGCTAGGGGCATCTCTTCACTCAGGCAGCTACTAGCTGCTGAGGCCAAAAAAAAAAAAAAGGCAAAGGTTGACAAATGGCACAGTCTGGATGTTACCAAACCACACAACAGGCCATTAATTCAAGTCCATTGAAAGTCCCAAGGTTAGCAGAGCATGCCAGGCTGCTGAATAATGACATGATTACATGTAGGTTTCAAGCATGCCATAAGTTAGAGACCATTCCCAAAGCTGTTTCTTATATATGGGATGCAGACCACATACCCAAAGGCAGCTACTCAGATGCTCACAGTAGATTCCACCATGGAGTTGATTACCAGTCTCATCATGGGGAATACTACATCCAGCTTCCCAGCCACTCAACTAGGCCTAGCCAAGTTGACACACAAACTTAACTACCACAACAACATTATGAGAAATGGCAAAGGAATGGAAGTTTTTGAAGATTTCATTCTTGTATCAACAACCAATATTCATGGAAGCAACAGGCAAGGAATCAAATGGAGTATTGCCTTTGCCAGACTTACTGCAAAACACTTCTTTAATGTGTTGAAAAAAATAAAGAAGTCCCTTTGATGACTAAGTTGCACCTGACCCAAGCCATGATATTTCCAATCACCTCTAAGAATCCAAAAGTTGGACAATGTAAAAGGAATACTGAAGAATTGATGCATTCAAATTTTGGTGCTTAAAGAATATTGACTATGTCATGGAATGCCAGAAGAATGAACAAATCACATCTTTGAGGTAGTACAGCTGGAATACGCCATAGAAATGAGGATAGTGAGACTTCGTCTTGCTTACTTTGGACATATCAGAAAAGAACCATCACTAGAGAGAGGCATCATGCTTGGGAAAGTAGAAGGTCAGCGAAGATTAATGACACTCTTCAGGAGAGAGATAGACACAGTGGCTTCAACAATGGGCTCAAACATTGTTATGATTGTGAGGCTCACACAGGATCAGTCAATGTTCCCTTCTGTTATACATTGGTCAGTGTGAGTCAGAACTGATTTGATAGCACTTAACAACAGCACCAAAAATTCTGCTGCTTTCTAGTGGAATCTTGAGGAAAAAAATCACTTTATACTCCAAGTCTCAGTTTCAAAATCTGTGAAATGGAATGATAATAATAAGTGATCATTTTAATGATATGTAAGATAATTTGGAAGAAGGCTCTCAAGATACTTGACACATCATAAGAAGGTAAATCATGCCTTTGTATTTTCCTTTCATGGAATTCTCCAGCTCTGGGTTCTTGCATCATTCCCTGATTAATGTTTATTTTTTGGAAGGTAAATATTTTGAGGCCAGATTGTGGATAGGGAAGAGAGAGATCTTCTTTTTTGAAATTTATTTGTGTGTGTGATTCCTCTCAAGGCCTCAATATCTGAGTGACAGCTAGTGTTACATAGGAAGGCAGTCATATGATCCCACTTTAGGTTAATATTTCTAAACTGGATGAGAGTAAAGTTAAGTCAGTCTCTATGAACAGTTACTTCTAGAAATCCACTATTTGAGATGGTTTATATATCTTTTTCAGAGAGGACTTTCCACTAGACTTAGCTCATGCCTTAATATCTGGAATACTTCCCTTTGCTATTTGGGTTTTAAATTGCCAAATTAACTGTCCATGTGCAACCTTTATGGGGAAAAAAAACAATGACTGTGTTAAGCATTCCAGGCTCAGGGGTGAGTTAGTGTTGCTGCTGTTTGCTCCATGTGGAGTTCTTCATCATTTTTCCTTTCCTCCTGGCTAAATAACCATGCATTTAGAACAATAGTTTCCAACCATGGTTATCCATTAGCATTACTTGAGTAGATTTAAAGCATTCTAATGTCTAAGTTCCTTCACAGACCAATGAAATCAGAAACTCTTGGGATTGGATTTGTGCACTTTTTAAAAGCTCCAGGTGATGCCAACATATTTCTGGGATTGAGAACCATTGATTAGAATAAGAGACCCTCAGTTCTGGTAGCATAGTGCCTAAGGCACTTGACTGCTAATCAGAAGGCTGGCGGTTCAAGCCCACCAGCCACTCCTCAGAGGAAAATGGGGCAATCTACTTCCGTAGTAATATTGCCTCAGAAACCCAAGAAGGGGTCTCTATGAGTCGGGTCCGACATGACAGCACTTAAAAACAAGTTCTGCAAGGGGCTGAGTGATCATCTTCATAATAACACCAGTGTGAAGTCTCCAAATCCATTCTGGCTTTTGACAAGCATGTTTCCTCTTGTCTTAGTCCTCTGTTTTTGCTGCTCCTTACATAATTTTTTGAATTATTCCAATATACACACCATGGTATGTTTTTAATAAAATACTATTCTAGAAACTACTCAAGGAAAACCAAGACACTGATGTTTAGAGATTTGGGAGTCGAGTCTTGGATTGGTGAGTGGTGATTGAGCCAGAAATTCTGGCCTTGAGTTCAGAAGCAAGATTCTCAAATAACTAAAAAATTAAAACATAAAGAGGAAACACAGTCTTGGGAAATGTGCACTCAGGCATGAGGAAGGCAGCAACCAGTCATGTAACTGGTTTCTTCTACTTTTGTTTCCTTACAAACTAATTTCTGTAGAAAAGTGATCTTTTAAAAATCCAAATCACCCCTCTCCTTAAAACATTCCAGTAGCTTCTCACTGCAATGCATGTAGAATAAAATTCACTCTTTTTCATGGACAACAAAGGCCCATGCTTATCTCTCTGCCTTGGCAATTTGGCAGACACAGGGCTATGGACCCCTCTTAACAGGCTGTTTGTATTCTAGTGCTATTATAACAGCTATAGGCTCTAGTGCTGTTATAACAGAAATACTCCAAGTGCATGGGTTTAACAAAAAGGAATTTATTTTCTTACAGTTTGGGAGGCTATAAGTCCAAATTTAGTGCTGGCTCTAGGGGCTGGGTGAAGGCCCCTTACCCTTGGGCTTCAGCTCTGCCTCCTGGTCCAGGCCCACCGGAGCTGGATGCTTTGTTTGATGCATACAGCTGCTGGCTGCTGAGGTTGATGAACTCAAGATTGACAGGTAACATGGCACAATTCCAAGATTAGCACACAACACGGCAGGCCACTAGTTCAACTTCAGGAACAATCCCAAGATCGGTAAGCAACACGGCAGGCCACTGAGAGGAAGACTTGGCAAAATGCACGATCCAAATGTGTCAAAATGTAGAAATCTTTCTCAAAGCTTCTCCTTATACACTGGAAGCAGGCCACACTCCAAGGCAGCTCCCTAGCTGCTCACAGCAGATTCCACCATGAAGGTGATTATAATCTCATCATGGGGAATAACTACATCCAGCTGCCCAGCCACTCAATAAACGGCCTAGCCAAGTTGACACACAATCTTAATATACAGGCCCATAGCTCTGTGAGTCTTCTTGGCAGTTTTAGAAAAATGTGCTTTTTCTTACTGGTACATGCAGGCCTGCAATGTAGTGCATGTGCAGAAGGTAGGTTTGTGTTTTAGCTTTCCCTTGTTCTGTACAATTAAAGTACCTGAAACACGGTAGACATCCAGCAAATATTTATTTAATTAACGAATATATGGGGGTTGTTGGTGACAGTTTCATTTTGGATATAACAAGAAAACCTGGCAACAAACCAGTGTATGCTGGAAAATGGTACACAACCAACTCTCCAAACATTCCACAAGACATAAAAACCCACAATAACTTTTTAGTGCTTTGGTGATTTTTATGGTGTAAACAATCCCATAATACCCTTTCATATCAACAGCTACTAATGTGATATCTGTCAATGACTGCAAAATTCCTGAATATTTAACAATTGACTCTTGGGAATTGGTGCAAGCCAAGTTCAGAACACCAATTCACACTGTATTGTGTTAGTTGCTGTGGAGTTAATTCTGACTCATGGCTGACCCTTTGTCTGCAGAGGAGAAATGCTCTAAAGGATTTTCAAGGCTGTGACCTTTTGGAAGTAGATCGTTAGGTTTGTTTTGTGAAGTTCCTGTAGGTGTCAAGCCCTTAACAATTTGTACCAGTCAGTCACCTCAAACTTCACTCTAGCTTGAGGGTGAACCCGGCTGTACTCAGGTCCTGGGCCAGAGAGATTGACAATCCCACCCTTCCTCATAGCAGAGACTGATCTTGTTTATATACTGTCTGTTGGCATCATCATGGATATAAGGACCAGAAAATGCTTACCATCCTGGGGAAGTGGGAAGCTCTGGTGGGAAATTTTAGAAATCAGAGAGGAAGAAAACAAAAGTAAGTCCTGCACAAATCATATAATTCATTGATTCCCACTTTCTTCATCTATGAAACAATTTGGGGTAAATATTCTCCATTCCAGTGGAATGACCAGTATTCCATATACCAAATGGGGATTAATGTGAGGGGAAGGGAAAATTAATAGGTTTGTAGTTTTTATGTGTGAATGAGTTTTTGGTATGCATATAGGTAATAAATCAATAATCCTAGGCTAGTAACTCTTTAATGCATGCTTTCCTAGTTGAAAAATAATTTAGGTGAAATTTGCTCTGAAACTAACCTGAGGTTTAATAATTTTCCAAATGCCAAGGACACTTTAAGTGCATAAGAATCCAACTTTTGTCATATTTTTTTTCTATCAGAGCTTGTTTAATGATTTTCCTCTTGACTTTTTCTCATACCCCAGTTTGCATCTTTTGTTTGATTCTGGATTTCAAGCAAAGGTTAAACACATGCCCAGAAACTCAGACAAAACGGAAATCTAAACCATCAAGCTGGAGCAGCATAAACCACTGTCATCAGGATCTCAGTAACAGCCTTTAGAGTTATAATTTCTGATGCTGAGCTATCACTTTACTGGGCAAATACTAGTGTTGAAATATATTATTACTACCCTTTTCCCCACCCCAGCCACCAGAGTAAATATCCAATATCCCAGAGAAATTCACATGTGTAAAGACAGAAGCCCTTCGCTGCAGCCTTTGGACAAGGGGCACCTAGCTCTAATAGAGTCTGTCATCCTCACATGAGCCACTGAATCATGTTTATATATATCTTGCATATTAAAAAGCATCAGCCAATGTCAATGTTGCTGATATAAAAATATCTTAATAGCCAGTAACTGACTAATGAATACTACTGTAATAACAGTTTAATTTGAAGAATTCTGACAGCTGCTTGCTTTGATGAGCACGGTTTCCAAGGAGTCCTAGTCCCATGCTGAGATCATCTCCAGCCTGCTGATTTATAGCAGCAGTGCAGAACTGTTTAATGTCACCACCTCTCAGCTAAAGTAATAATAAACAGGAATGTTATGGTTTATTTTTCTGTATGAATTGTTCAGGCTCTGTATGGTAAGTACCAACTCATAGGGGATAATAGCTGCCATTCCCCTGGGAGTTGTAACCATAGTTGAGCCTTTTTTTTTTTTTTTTTTATCAGTTAGGGTTATATATCAGAATGAATGGAGAAGTCTCTGGTTTCCTAGTGGATTTATTTATTTCTTTTATATACCTCTTGCACATCCCATTCTGGTTAGCAAATGTAATTACACTGGTTAAGATGTAGCTTCCCTATTATTTCTGAACTTCCCAAGATAGTTTAAAGCAGACAGCTAAGACATGAAATATATGGTTCTACAACTATCTTAATTATACTGCGTGACTCTGTGTTTTATATAGAATAGCAATGTCTGGGAAGTGAATTTAATCTCTACAGATTTAGGTTGATTGCCAAAAAAGATTCATCGATTTTTTTTTTTTTTTCCAGAAGCACAATCTTTTATTGTATAAATGTCAGAGGCTTCAAATTATTAGGAAATGTGTCAAGAAGCTTAAGGTATAATAACATTCTTTAGAGAGCTTGATTCTGAAGACAGTGCAATGAGATGTTCAGAAAGAAAATATATCTTATGTTCTTAGAGAATAAAGCTGTGGGATTCATTTTTACTTGTCATTTTGAACAGGATCAAGCCTCCACTGGGTACTTTGATATGAAAGCCCAGGTGTGATATAAAGCCATTCCTTGGTCACCCTGGAGAAGTTACAAGCTCCAGATTGAAGGGACTTCGGCAGTCCTGGGAAGGAAAGTACTGACTCGGAATCTGAGGCTTCAGAGCTGCAAAATGAAAAATCACTGGAATTTGTCCTGCTGAATAGGTACTGAAGAGGAGGTCATGAAAGAAGACAATATTATGAACCACATCCTTCTATTTGTCCTAAAATCAAGGGGATATTCTGATATTGGGCAATACATTACTTTTATTGCAAGTACTAGAAAATCTGCTCAAACTTGTTTAAATAACAAAGATAACATAGTGGTTTATGTATATAAACAGTCCAGAAGTTGGATGGGCTTTAGGCATGTATTACTCCGAAGTCAATGAAATCGTGAGAGCTTGAGTCCCATTTCTCTGTGATTCTCTTCCTTATGCCTTACTCTGTGTTTTGGATTCATCCTCAGACTATTTACTTGGGCCTCATAATATATTCCCATCATTGATATCATTAGAGGGTTCTGGGAGTTACAAACTGCAGCAGGTGACACTGTCAGATGGGTTGACTCCAAAATACTGTTTCTAAAATTATTGTGCAGTGTTTCATCAGAACTTATTTTTTTTTATAGAAGTATTCATGAGTTAGTTACAGCACAAATAGTTTTCTTAAGCCCAGCTTATAGGTACCAATATACTTACAAGGCTAAAACTCTATGCTAATGTACTTTTTTGAACCTGTTGTACTGCGATGACTTGTGTATTGCTGTGATGCTGGAAGCTACGGTACCAGTATTTCAAATACCAGCAGAGCCACTCACTGTGGACAGGTTTCAGAGGAGATTCCACACTAAGACAGACTAGGAAGAAGGACCTGATGATGTTTTCTTAAAAAAAAAAAAAAAAAAATTACCAATGAAACCATATGAATAGCAGTGGAACATTGTCTCATATAGAAGATGACCTCATGAGTTGCAAGACATTGGAAATATGACTGAGGAAGAACTGCCACCTCAAGGTAGTGTTGACCTCAATGACATAAATGATGTAAATGTCCTGAAAGGACATTCATTTGCTGATGTGGTATGACTTAAAATGGGAAGAAACAGCTGTAAATATTCGTTAATAATTGGGGTATGCAATGTACAAAATATGAATCTAGGAAAATCGGAGATAATAAAAAATGAAATGGAATGTTTGAAGACATTTATCCTGTTGTTGTTGTTGTTATGTGCCGTCAAGTCGGACCTGACTCATAGCGACCCTTCCTTGGGTTTCCGTGGCAGTATCACTACGGAAGTAGATTGCCCCATCTTCCTTCCAAGACATTTATCCTAGGCATTAAATATCTAAAATGCACTGATATTGGCCATTTTGAATCAGACAATCATATAGTCTCCTATGCTTGGAATGACAAATTGAAGAAGACTGATGCCACATTCACTGTTAAAAAGCACATTTCAAGATGTATCCTGAAATACAATGCTGTCAATGATAGGTTAATATCTATACACCTACAAGGAAGATCAGTTAATATGACAATTACTCAAATTTATGCACCAACCACTGATGCCAAAGATGAAGATATTGAAGATTTTTTACCAACTTCTGCAGTCTGAAATTGATCAAACATGCAATCTAGACACATTGATAATTACTGGTAATTGGAATGTGAATGTCAGAAACAAAGAAGAAAAATAAGTTGTTGGAAAGTAACACCTTGGTGATAGAAATGATACCACAGATCGCATGGTAGGCTTTTGCAAGATCAATGACTCTTTCATTGCAAACATCTTGGAGAAGGAAATCATACTTCCTAAAGTAGATGGACAATGGATCAGTAAAAAAGAGGAAGACTTTAAATATGATGGACTGACACAGTGGCAGAAACAAAGGACTCAAACAGCAATGATTGTGAAGATGGCACGGGCTCAGACAGTGTTTTGTTCTGTTGCACATAAAATTGCTATGATTTGGAAATGACTGGACACTTAACAACAACAACAATGCACTCTTCTCAGAGCTGTTATATTACCCAATTACAATGATGCTTTAAATCATGTGGTTTCACCTGCATTTGCTATAAGCATGTGCTGTTGCTTTTGTTGCTGCCAATGTTTTCTACAGTTGCTGATTTTGTGAAATTTTCTGATGTTTTAGCTATAGTGTTGTGGTAATTATTATTTGTGAACCTCGATAAATAACTTTTTTTGAGAATGGAGCCATAATTAAAATAAAAGAAAGAAAAAGGAAGAAAAAGAGCTTCCATTCAGTTACTTATAATTAATAATGTTATAATTGTAGAAATTTTACAAAATAAATTATTGTTAGCATTAATGTAAACTAAAAAAATACTACTCTTGAGCAATTTGCAAGTATAATTAGCACATACTGTTCTATTATGAAAGTGATAATAAACGTTACTAAGGATTCTATATGAGCTGATTCGGGAAGAGGTCCATGGGAGGGGTCACACCATTAGTTAAAACATTGGATGATACCAACCCCAGTGATGTCACTGATTCCAACAACATCCTGTATCACAAGATTTGGAGGAAAAATTGTGAGATTAATGTGAACTTAACTGCCTTTTTTATTTGGAGTTTTAGAGTTGCTGATTGGTTTAGGCTAGGTTACAGGCTCTAGCCCTGGAGCCTTTGCCCAAATGCAAAGCAGAGTCTGTTTTAGAAAGAAATGATGGCTGGTGGTGAGGCAGTCATTACTAGAAGAGACGGGCACTCTATTAGTTTCCTAGAGCTAGTATAACAAACTTCCACAAACTAGGAGGCTTAAAGGAGCTCTTGTGGTGTTGTGGTTAAAACTTTGACACCACCAGCCTCTCCCCAGGACCAAGATAAGGCAATCTGCTTCTGTAAAGATTTACAGCTTTGGAAACCCTATGGGGCATTCTACTCTGTCTTAATATGTTGCTATGAGTTGGAATTGTCTCGATAGCTGGGGTTTGGTAGGAAGCTTGAAATAACAGAAATTTATTATTTCACAGTTCTGAAGGTAAGAACTATGCTTTCTCTGATGGCTCTAGGGCAGGAACTGTTTCATTTCTTTGTCTTAGCTTCTGGTGTTGGTGGTAATCCTTAGTGATCCTTGGCTTGCAGATGCATCCTCCAATGTCTGCTTTCTTTGTCACATGACATTCTTTCTTGTGTCTCTCTCTCTGTTTTTTTTTTTTTTTTTTCCCCAGTCATATTTGATTATACTACTTCAGTATGACCTCTTCTTAACTATTGACATCTGCAATAACTGTTTCTAAATAAAGTCATATTATGAGGTTCTGGGTATGAGTACTACAACATAACTGTTTTGGAGACAAAATTCAACCCATAAGAGGCATGTTTTTCTTTCTGGAAAAAGAAGACTTGCTTCAAAGGCCTATTGCAGATCCTCTTGCAAACTTCTGGACACCACTCCATTCATGTTTTCAAGCTCTATTGAAAACTCAGCAACCAATCTTCACTCTCCAAATATATAGTCTAATTATTTAGCTTATCACTCAGATGTGACTTTCACTATTCTCAGTCAGATCCCTACATATTTCAACTGAGTTCCTTTTATGCAGCCCCACCTCCACATCTTTGTTCTTTCTCACTCTTCCTCATCCTTTATTAATATCCTTTTCTATAACCATTCAAACCTGACTTATTTCCAAAGGCACAAGTTCTGTATGAGGAAGAATATTATCTTTCAGAGATTTTTAGACAGGATATCATTTATTCAACAAGAAGGATATAAAGGCATTTCACTGGATCCTGAACCATATCTTCCTCTGTCTGAGCTCCTAAAGATTGTTTAATAATGTCTTATTGAAAGGAACACATGAATTAGCAAGGCAGAACTGTGTCAACATGGGAGCACATTTTTAGAACTTCCATATCATCACATCTTTCATGAAGATAACAACACGTAATTCTGTTGCTTTCACTAGAATGAGAGTAAGAAACGTTCAGTAGAATTTCATGTAAATGAAGAAACAAAAATGACTTAAGCATGGCAGTTGCAGTGGATCATTAAAACAATCAGTGAATGGTAAAAAGACAAACTTTGCTGCACTGACACTTGAAGTCAAATGCTGGTTAGGAGGAAGAGGGAAAGGGAAAGAGAAAGGATATACAGTACCCTTCAAATTACCTTAAAAAGATAAGCTTCCACGTTACATGCTTAGACTTAATGAGAATAGTGAAGAAACCTCTTAGTGTACATAACTCAACTATTTTTTTCTACAGAAAAGTAATAGTTACCTTTATTATAAATTACAACCAGTAGTTGAGGAATAAGAATCATTTATCATCATGTACAAATTCTTCTTTTTAGAAGAGTGCTAGACTGGAAATCAGTATATGTGAGTCCAGGTGTGACATTCCTGGCTCTGTAACCAGAACTGTTTTATACTAAGTGCTTCAAAAGTCACTTTTAGTTTAAAAATATTATTTTATGAAAATGAAGATTTTATGAAGAGTATGAAATAAACCAAAAATATAACATATACTATGGACAAGGAGCTCTGGTGATGTAGTGCCTAAGGCATTTGACTGCTAACTAGTAGGTTGGTGGTTCAACCCCACCAGCTACTCTGCAGAAGAAAGATGGGACCATCTACTTCCATAAAGATATATGGCCTCCGAAATCCAATGGGGGTCGCTATGAGTGGGAATTGACTCGATGGCAGTGGGTTTGGTTTTCGGTTTGGATGGACAAGAAAATAAAATCAGATTACAATGAAACCATTGGACAATCCTGAAAACCTAAAGCTCACTGTCAAGTCAATTCCAGCCCAAAATGACCCTATAGGACAGAACGGAACTACTCCCACAGAGTTTCCAAGGCTGTAAACTTTATGGAGGCAAACTTCCACATCTTTCTCCTATGGAGCAGTTTGTGGATTCCAACTGCCAACCTTATGGTTTGCAACTGAGTGCTTAATCACTGTGGGACTGGGGCTGTTTTTAGACAAAACTGAAGCCCTCAATATAACAAATATTACAAATGAGAAGGGCTCTTTACTTTAGATGACTAACTGAGGAAGGTTTTGTGAATGTACATGGAAATAGCATAATTAGACATAACCATGTTTTTGTTATTGGTAGGTGCCTTTAAGTCAACTCCAACTCTTGGCGACACTATGTACAATAGAACAAAACACTACCTGGTGTTGTGCCATCTTCAAAATCCTTGCTATGCTTGAGCCCATCGTTGCAGCCGCTGTGTCAATCCATCTTGTTGAGGGTCTTCCACTTTTTCACTGACCCTCTACATTACTCAGCATGATACTTTTCTTCCAAGACTAGTCCCTTTTGACAATTTAACCAAAGTAGGTGAGATGAAGTCTGGCCATTCTCACTTCTAAGGAGCATTCTGGCTGCCCTTCTTCCAGAACAGATTTGTTCGTTCTTTGGTGAGTCCGTGGTATTTTCAGTATTCTTCATCAAAACCACAGTTCAAAGGCATCAGCTCTTCTTTGGGCTTCCTTATTCGTTATCCAGCTTTCACATGCATATGAGGCAATTGAAAATACCACAGCTTGGATTAGTCGTTCCCTATTCTTCAGAGTGGCATATTTGCACTTTAACACTTTAAAGAGGTCTTTGGTAGCAGATTTGCCCATTGTAGAATCATACCTAATTTCTTAAGGGCTGCTTCCATTGGTGTTGATTGTGGATCCAACTAAAATGAAATCTTTGAGAGTTTCAATCTTTTCCCATTTATCTTGTTGTGGCTTATTGGTCCATTTGTGAGGATTTTTTGTTTTCTTTATGTTGAGTTGTAATCCATACTGAAGACTATAGTCTTTTACTTTCATCAGTAAGTGCTTTAAATCACCTTCACTTTCAGCAAGCAAGATTGTGTCGTTTGCATATCACAGGTTTTCAACGAACCTTTTGCCAATCCTGATGCACATTCTTCTTCATATAGTCCAGGTTATTGGATCATTTGCTCAAGATATAGATTGAATAAGTATGGTGAAAGGATATAAAACTGATGCATAGCTTTCCTGATTTTAAACCATGCATACCCCCTTTTTTTCTTGAACAACAGCCTCTTGGTCTATGTACAAGTTCCTCATGAGCACAATTAAGTGTTCCGGAATTCCCATTCTTTGTAACATTGTCTGTAATTTGTCATGATTCACACAGTCAAATGCCTTTGTATAGTCAATAAAACACAGGTAAACATCTTTCTGGTATTTTGTTGCTTTCAGCCAAAATCCATCTGACATTAGCAATGATATCCTTCATTCTACCTTCTGTTCTGAATCCAGTTTGAATTTCTGGAATTTCCCTGTCAATACAATATACTGCTGCAACCATTTTTGAATTATCTTCAGCAAAATTTTACTTACATGTAATATTAATTATATTGTTTGATAATTTCCACATTCTGCGGGATCACCTTTCCTTGGAATGGGTACTAATATGGATCTCTTC
>NW_006921673.1:3325280-3359895 GCF_000298275.1 Orycteropus afer afer | reverse complement strand
TTTCATTATTTCCTCATTCTGTTTGATCACTTTTCTTTGGAATGGGCAAAAATATTGATATTTTCCCATTGGTTGGCCAGGTTGCTGTCCTCCAAATTTCTTGGCATAAATGAGTAAGCAGTTTGAAACATCTTAATGAGTATTCCATCAATTCCTGGAGATTTGTTTTTCCCCAATTCCTTTAGTGCAGCTTGGACTTCTTCCTTTAATATTGTGGGTTCTTGATCATATGCCACCTCCTGAAATGTTGAATGTCATCCAGTTCTTTATGGTACGGTGTCTCTGTGTATTCTTTCCATCTTTTGATGTTTCCTGCATTGTTCAATCTTTTGCCCATAGAATCCTTCAGTATTATTACTCAAAGCCTGAATTTTTCTTCTGTTCTTTCAGCTTGAGAAATGTTGAGCATGTTCTTTCCTTTTGTTTTTCTAGTTCCAGGTCTTTGCCCATTTTATATAATACTTTACTTTGTCTTCTTGAGCTGCTCTTTGAAATCCTCTGTTAAGCTCTTTTATTTCATTATTTCTTCTACCTGCTTTAGCATTGCTCCATTCAAGAGTAAGTTTCAGAGTCTCTTCTAACATTCATTTTGGTCTTTTATTCCTTTCTATTTTTTTAGTGACCTGTTGCTTTCTTCATGTATGATGCTCTTGATGTCATCCCACAACTCTTGGTTGTTGGTTTTCAATGTCAAATCTGTTCTTCAGATGGTCTCTAAATTCAGATGGGATATAATTAAGGTCGCATTTTGTAGACCTATTTTAATTTTCTTCAGCTTCATCGTGAACTGAATTATATATGAGCAACTGATAGTCTGTTCCACAGTTAGCTCTTGGCCTTGCTTTGACTGAAGATATCTCCCTTGTCTCTTTCCATAAATGTAGTCAAGATTCCTATGTATTCCATCTCATGACATCTATGTCTATAGTCACTGTCTATGTTATTGAAAAAAAGGTATTTGCAATGAATAAGTCATTGTTCCTACAAATTCTATCATGTATTTTACCCTGTCATTGCTATCACCAAAGCCGTATTTTCCAACTATCAGATATAAACATCCTATGAAATAAATCAGAATATCATATAGATTTTCTTTTTTTAATGTAGAAACCTCTATTTAAAAACAAAGAAAAAGAAGATTAAAGGGCAGAATAAAGTGACTAACACTTGTGATTCATTTATGTACTCAGGATTTCCAGATTTAGTGAAAGTGACAGAAAAAATTATTTTTCCCTTAGATACGTTACAAGCTGTTTGTAGGGAGTAAATAGTATTTAATTTCAATAGTACTTATTCAGCTAGTTCAGCTCATTTGTGTACAGAGGTTCCCACTCTTTCCACTAAAGAAAGCAGTTTTTTTTTTTTTAAATAAAACATTTTTTTTTTTTTGTGATTTAGCTGAAAGTTTAAAGAACAAATTGTTTTTCTATTTAACAATTTATATTGTTATTATTGTTATTGCAGGATTGTGTATGTAATAGTATTAACTCTTGTTGCCTTTAACTCTTATGTTCCTCTTAGTGTTTTCCTTTGCCTTGATCATTTTGTGCAGACTTTCTCATTGTATATTGCCTCTTCCCTCATCCAAGTTAATATATGTCTATCCTGTAGTGGTGTAGTGCCTAAGGCATTTGACTGCTAACCAGAAGGTTGGTGGTACAAACTCACCAGCCACTCCTTGGAAGGAAGGTTGGGCAATCTACTTCTGTAGTGATATCACCTTGGAAACCCAAGGAGGGTTTGCTATGAGTCGGGTCTGACTTGATGGCAGTGAGTTTGGTTTTTTTGGTTTTATCCTGTAGTTATTAATTTACCCTCATCTCCCCCACCACCTCTAGTAACCTTCAATGAATGCTTCTTTTTGTGAATAAATCTTTTCTTGACTTTTATAGTAATGGTGTCATATGATACTTGTCCTTTTTTGATGACTAATTTCACTAAGCACAATGTCCTCCAGGTTCATCCATGTTATAAGGTGTTTCACACATTCATTGTTATTCTTTATTGTTGTTTTGTATTCTATTGTGCATATGTACCATAGTTCCTTTATCCATCCATCCATTGATGGGCACTTAGGATGTTTCCATCTTTTTGCTAATGTGAATAATGGTGCTTCAAACATCCATGGGCATATATTTGTTTGTGACATGGTTTTTATTTCTCTTGGCTATATACCTAGTTATGGGATTGCTGGATCATACAGAATTTTTATTTCCAACTTATTAAGGAAGTGCCATATCATTTTTCCATAGTGATTACACCACTTTATAATCCCACCTGCATTATATGAGAGTTGCAGTCTCTCTCTCAACACCCTCACCAATATTTGTTGTTTTCTGGTTTTTTGAACTTTGCTATTAATACTGGGTGAGATGATATCTCATTATTGTTTTGATTTGCATCTCTTTAATTGCTAATGATCACAAGTATTTCTTTTTGCATTTGTTGGCTGCTTCAGCATCCTTTCATTGAAATGTCTGTTCATGTCCTCTGACCATTTTAATTAGAGTATTTGTCTTTTACAGTTTGACTTTTAATAATCTTAGAGATTAAATAGAACACATGCTGAGACTGTCATCTTTGGCTTTCCAACTGCTTTCTCAAGAAAAAAAATCATGTACATAAGCTATTGATGACTATTTTTCCTGCTTGATGAGATTTCTTCTTGGTCTAATCAGTCCTATCTCTCTAAGAAACTTAGGGAGAGAGAAATGAAAAAATAGCAATCACAAAATTAATTATTGTTCTTTTAAGACATTGATACAGTGAAGGGAAGAATAAGATAGCAGGTGAATTAACCAGCAAAATACCTGGACTTTAATGATCAGAAATTAAAATGGTTATTATTATTATTATCAGTAAATTTGCATCAACTTACTTTCTTACCTGTTGATGCATATGTAGCTAAGTGTTGCTAGGACCAGTCTCTGAAAAATCATAGCAAAGCAATCATACTTTGTTTTCACTCCATCAGCAATGAAACACACAGATTCCAGCTCCTACTAACAAGTCCTGACCTTGACCTTCAAGAGCTGAGTTGCATCTGTGGAACCACCAAGGAAGTTTTAAGGTCAGAGATAACAGTGCACAAAGATCTCATATTATGTTAGAAAATATGGAAAGATCGTTTATTCAGCAATGGATAAATATAGGTCAAAAGAAACATTTGGAAGGGGCAGCCTATGTTGTCGAATTTGGCTTACACTGAACAGAGTCTCGAGAGAGTTGTCATTCTTGTCACAAACTTTGTAAAAATGTGACTCTACTATCAATCATCCCACAGCCTACATAAGGATTGTCCTTCATTTTCTAAAAGCTATGAAAATTGCAGATGGCAACAGCCTTCAGGAAACCAAACAGCAACTTAGTAATGAGGTGTTTGAAGGAATCATGTTGAGACAAACCAGACACCAGATAAATCAGTCTAAGTATTTTTGCTCATTGTTGAAAAGCCTCATGATCACATGACCAGATTTCTTGACTGTAGAGAGAATCTGTAAAATTTCTGGATGATTTTTCCAAAGAGAGAATGAAAAAAAATCCTTTTTTTTTTTTTTTTTCTTTTTAGCACAAACACTAATCTTGGTTAAAGATTAAGCAATAAATCTATTAGGAACCAGTAAGTGATTTCTGGAACTAAGAATATTTTCTTTATTTTTTGCTCCTAATTGAAAAAAAATAATAATAAAAAAGCATTAGTTAGTGGGGTACAATTTAAATAAAAAGCATAAGGATATGTTTACACTGAGTAGAGAAGCTACTTTCTGGTGTTTTAGTCAGTAATATGGAAAATTCAGAGATGCATGAAAAGTACCTAAACTTATTCACTTTCAAGTTGAATTGATAGATGAACACTACTGTGTAACATCTTCATACAGTTCACATACATGAAATCAGATGGTCAAACAGGCTAAGATTTCATGAGAATACCACCTTTAGATCACAGTTATTCTTTCCTCAAGAATTACCTTCTCTCCCATTATTTTCAACATTATATTATGAAAAATTTCAACCATATAGCAAAGTTAAAAGATTGTAACAGTAAACACCTACATGTATACCACCTAGATTCTACCATTCATATTTTATCATCTATTTGTCTGTCTATCCATCCTTCTGTACAATGATTAATCCTTCTCTCTCTCTTTTTTTTTTTTTTTTTTTTACCTTTCAAAGCAAATTGCAGACACCAGTACACTTTCCTCTAAATACTTGAATGTGCACATAATTAGCTAGAGATCAGTGTTTGTTTATAGTTTTATTGCTTAAGTGTAAGTTTTACATACAGGGCAAGGCACAAATCTTAAATGTACACTTTGAGTTATGAAACTTTCACACATCTGTGTAACCTAAACTCCTAAAAAGGAATAGAACATCACCCTATTACCATCACCCTGGAAAATTCCCTATATCTTCCCAGTTAATACTTACTCGTGCCTCCCAGAAGCAACCATTGTTCTGACTTTTGTTCTCACCATAAGATTAGTTTTGTATGTTCTAGAAACTCATTTAAATGGAATTATACAGTATGTAGGCTTGTGTAAGGCTTCTTGCAATCAGATATTGGTGTGTATATTAACATTTTGTTCCTTTTTATTGCTGAGGGATGGTTCTGTTTTGATTATGCCACAGTTTGTTTATCCATTCTATTGACGAACAACAAGGATGTTTCAGTTTTTGACTATTGTAAAATTTTCTGTGACCAGTCATATACAGGTCTTCAGATCATGCATCTTATTTATAGGCATTCTCAGTCTCTCCCCACAGAACTGAGAGTTCATGTGTTTACATGGTGGACTGTGTGCTTTGTATCACCAAATCAGATTAAATTTCAGTCCCTGCTTGGACTTGATAAATGTGGTGGAATGCTCTTTTTCATTAAGCATTTGTGCACAGATGGGAAGAGTAAAAAAAAAGGAAACAATGACCTTAGGCATATTTTTGAAGTGTGAATGCACTGTTTTCTTCAAATAACTTATATGTGAAATATCAGCTTGCAATTCCAGCAGGAAAAAAAAAAAATAAAAGAATTGCTGTATAATCTCTGTACTTCTATAAAGATTGACTGTGACTTAAAATAGCCTCAGGTTATTAATGCTGTAAATCTTTCTGAAAGAGATTTTAGTGCTTGTTCTTCTTGCTCTCTCTCTCTCTCTTTCAAAAAAAAAAAAAAAAGTCAGTATATCATAGATCTCACATAAGTGACACAATTTCAAACTCTAGCAAGATTAGACTATTACTTATGCCCAGGGCTAAAATGAATTGGGAAAGTCTTAAATGTTTCTCTAAGTAACCAAATACATTGAAACAAAATTTACCTGTACAGATTGACTATTTTAAATGTTGCCCAAATACTTGAGGCTTTGCACTCTATAAGACTATATAAGGTAGATGATTATATTATTGATTCATATTCTTCCATGGAACTGGAAACAACTAGTTATGTCTGTCTGTAAGTTGGGGAGGGGTGTGGAGGATTGGGTAGCAAAAAGCAGAAGTGTTCCTTCTTACTTATGTCAATTTATGCCATTAGAATATCATCTAATATTTTATTTTTTGGAAAACCATTACTATGTGAACACACGTTTGAAAATCTTGCATGCCTGTTACAGGATGATACTTCTTAATAAAGGGTGATTTTTTAGAATAAAATATGTATAGTGAAAGAGGGGAAGACCCTCAACCAGATAGATTGGCACAGTGGCTATAACAATAGGCTCAAGCATATCAAGGATTGTGAGGATGGTGCAAACCCAAGCAGTGTTTTATTTTGTTGTTGTTGTCCATAGGGTTGCTATGAATTGGAGCTGACTCAACGACACCTAACAACAGCAACAACAATATTTTGTTTTTAATATTTAATATTTTATTCCTAATAACTACTTTTTTAAAAGGAAAATGTACACAGTAGGGTATTACAAACAAAACGAGATAAAATTGTTTTATTAGGCTAATATCAAGAAAGTCAAGTATCTTTATGGAAGTAGATTGCCCCATCTTCCTTCCACAGAGTGGCTGGTGGGTTTGAACTGGCATCAAATGCCTTAGACACTATGCCACCAGAGAGCTGCTTAAACGATGCATCGCACTGCCCTTGAGTCGGATCCAACTCATAGGGACTCCTCCTTGGGTTTCCGAGGCAATATCACTACGGAAGTAGATTGCTCAATCTTCCTTCTGAGGAGTGACTGGTGGGTTTCAACTGCCAGCTTTCTGGTTAGCATTGCCATTGAGTCAATTCTGACTCATAGATAACCTATAGGATAGAGCAGAACTACTACATAGAATTTCTAAGGCTAAAAATCTTTACAGTAGCAGACTGCCTCATCTTTCTCCCCATGCAGTGATTGGTGGGTTTGAATCATCAGCCTTTTGGTAAATAGACGAATGTCTTAACTATTGCGCTGTCAGCGGTCCTATAAAAAAATGACAAAAATTAATAATGATGAATTGAATATCATACAAGCATTCGAAGTGACAGTTATAGCAGATCCTTTCAAAAAATTATTTTCTTTATTACTATTTTCATTTATAGCCGAGAACAGAAAAGAAGGATTGGAAAATATTTCCTTAGCTCTCTGGGTCAGAAGAGTCATCTGACTCTCATTTTAGTCAAAATGAGAGACTTGGAGAAACCAATAAACCCTGAATTCCTATTTCAATCTATTCACTAGAACATTCACCAGAACATCTGGTTAGGGTTTCCTTTTATAAGAGTCTTCCTCAAGGACTGTATTAGGTATAAAAGTTAGTGTTGAGTTGTACTGACTATTAACAGCAGCTTTCTCTACTGTATCTCTGCCTGACTCTAGCTGGCTGTACCACCTTGTCTCTGCCTGTAGCCCAAGCCAACTTACATTCTGAATCTCATCTGAGCTTACATAGGAAGCACATCTTTCACTGATTCTACAAAACAACCTTAGCCTCTATTATTGTTACTGTAATTTTGTGCCTGTTCTGAAAGTGCCTAAACTCCTACTTCTTTTTGTCCAGAAATAAAGTTGATTTATTTGGTTAATATCGAGAAAGTTAACTGCATATACAATTCACAGAATCTATACAATAGGTTCCTCTACTGTCATGCTTACAATCTTCTTTGGCAGCTGACCCTTCATTTTTCAAATTCCTTGATTTTTTTTCTCTCCTCATTGACTTTACAGTCACCAGCTCTTGTTTCCCTACAGCCTCTCAATTGTTTCTTCTCTCTACATCTATTGACTTATTTGGATTAGACCCATAGGTTTTATATTCATCTCCATTCTGACAAATCCAAACTCTAAGAATAATAGAATGACAACTGGACCAAAATTCTGAGAATATGGATTCTAAGCTGGGATGATCACTAACTAGCATTGCAATCTTCTGAGATTTCTGTTCCTTTACACTATGGAGAAGCCACGTCTCCAAATGTGCTTTTAGCTTTGCTATTCTTGTTAGCTTCTGTTGAGTCAGTTCTTCACTCATGAACAGCAGAAAATCCATGAACACTGGAACAAAAAGCTTCTGGGTTCTACACCATTCTTATGATCGGTGGTAGATTAGATTGTTGTGACGATATCCACAGGGTTTTCACTGACTGATTTAAGAAGTAATTGCCAGGCTTTTCTTCCTAGTTGATCTTAGTCTGGAAGCTCTGCTGAATCCATTCACCATCACAGCAGCATGCAAGTCTTCACTGACAAACAAGAGATGGCTGTGCATGAGGTGCATTGTTGAGGTATCAAACCAGCATGGAAGGCAAGAATTTTACTGCTGAACCACTAATGCCCTTTTCCTTTCAGATCTAGCATTCTATAAATCTATACATATATTTATGGTGATAATTATTATAACACATTATCTGCTAATACGTAGGTTCAAATATGTTCAAAATTTCCATGTTATGATGACCATCCCCAGATAGATGAGAATATGTAGTTAATAAGACAATTGCAGTAGTTCTTACCCTAGCTAAACATACAAAATAGCTGGGGAGACTTTACAGAATCTATTGCCCAAGTCTCTCTCAGACCAATTAAATCACACCCCTGGGAGTGAGGCTGGTCATATATGTTTTGTCAAAGGCCCTACATGTGAATCTAGTGTACAGTTAATGTTGTGAACTACTCTAATAGTCAACATCAATCAGTTTATTGGACACAGATTTTAAAAATGATTATTTCAAGGAGGGAACCAGAAAAAAATATTTCTTGAACTATATGTTGTTGTTGTTAGGTGTCATTGAGTTGGCTCCAACTCACAGTGACCCTATGTACAACAGAACAAAACACTGTGCCAGTCTCACAGTCCCTGCTACACCTGAGCTCATTGCGACAGCCACTGTGTCAATCCATCCTGTTGGGGGCCTTCCCTTTTTCACTGACCCTCCACTTTACCAAGCATGATATCTTTCTACGGGGAATATCCCTTCTGACAACATGACCAAAGTAGGTGAGATGAGGTCTGGCCATTCTTGCTTCCAAGGAGCATTTCAGCTGCATTTCCAGGACAAATTCATTCTCTGGCAGGCCATGGTACTTTTAGTATTCTTTGCCAACACCACAACTGAAAAGCATCAACTCTTCTTTGGTCTTCCTTATTCATTGTCCAGCTTTTACGTGCATATAAGGCGATTGAAAACACCGTATCTTGTGTTAGGCATACCTGAGTCTTCAAAGAGATATCTTTGCTCTTCAGCACTTCAAAGAGGTCTTTTGCAGCAGATTTGCCCAGTGCAATATGTTGTCTGATTTCTTGACTGCTGTTTCCACTGGTATTGATTGTGGAATCAAGTAATATGAAATCTTTGACAACTTCAATCTTCTTTCCGTTTACTGAGATGCTGTATATTGGTCCAGTTGTGAGGATTTTTGTTTATGTTGAGGTGTAATCCATACAGCAGACTTCAGTCTTTAACCTTCATTAATAAGTATTTCAAGTCATCTTCACTTTCAGCAAGCAAGGTTGTGTCATCTGCATATCACAGGTTGTTAATGAGTCTTCCTCCAATCCTGATGCCATATTCTTCTTCATATAGTCCAGCTTCTAGGATTATTTCTTCAGCATACAGATTGAATAAGTATGGTGAAGGGATACGACCCTAGCACACTCACTTCTTGATTTTAAACCTTGCAGTGTCCTCTTGTTCTGTACAAATGGCAGTCTCCTGTTCTATGTACAGTTCTTTATGAGCACAATTAAGTGTTCTGGAATTCCTATCCTTCTCAATGTTATCCATAATTTGTTATGATCCACACAGTCAAAGACCTTTGCATAGTCAATAAAACACAAGGAAATATCTTTCTAGTATTCTTTGCTTTCAGCCAGGGTTCATCTGATATCAGCAATGATATCTCTCATTCCACATCCTCTTCTGAATTCAGCTTGCATTTCTGGAAGTTCTCTGCCAATATAATGCTGCAATCATTTTTGAATTATCTTCAGCAGAATTTTACCTGCATATTAATGATATTGTTAAATAATTTCCACATTCTGTGGGATCATCTTTCTTTAGAATGAGTACAATTGGCCAGGTAGCTGTCTTCCAAATTCCTTGTCATAAATGAGTAAATGCCTCCAGTGTGACATCAGTTTGTTGAAACATCTCAACAGGTATTCTGTCAATTCCTGGAGCCTTATTCTGCTTCAATTTCTTCAGTGCAGCTTCATCTTCTTCCTTCAGTACCATTGGTTCTTGATCATATGCCACCTCCTGAAATGGATGAACATGGGCCAATTCTTTTTGGTACAGTCACTCTGTGTATTCCTTCCATCTTCTTTTGAGGTTTCCTGCATCATTCAATATATTTCCCATAGAATCTTTCAATATTGCAACTCCAAGGCTTGAATTTCCTCTTCAATTCTTTCATCTTGAGAAATGCTGAGTGTATTCTTCCCTTTTGGTTTCCTAATTCCATGTCTTTGCACATTTCATTATAACAATTGACTTTGTCTTCTCAAGCTGCTCTTTGAAATCTCCTGTTTAGCTCTTTTATCCTGTCAGTTCTTCCATTTGCTTTAGCTACTCTACATTCAAGAGCAAGTTTCAGAGTCTCTTCTGACATCCATTTTGGTCTTTTCTTCCTTTCCTGTCTTTTTAGTGACCTTTTGCTTTCTTTGTGGATAATGTTCTTGATATAATCTCACAATTCATCCAATTTTCAGTCATTGGTGTTCAATGCATCAAATCTATTCTTTAAATTGTCTCTAAATTCAGGTTGGATATAATTAGGGTCATATTTTGGCTCTCATGGACTTTTTAAATTGTCTTCATCTTCAACTTGAACTTGCAAATGAGCAGTTGATGGTCTGTTCCACAATCAGCTCCTGGCCTCATTTTAGCTGAATATGTTCAGCTTCTCCATAGTTGTTTTGCAGAGATGTGGTTGATCTGACTCCTGTGTATTCCACCTGGTGAAATCCATATGTATAGCCTCTGTTTATGTTGTTGAAAAAAGGTATTTGCAATGAATAAGTCGTTGGTCTTTCAAAATTCTATCATGTGATCTCCCTCATCATTTCTATTACCAAGGCCATATTTTCCAACTACTGGTGATTCTTCTTTGTTTCCAAGTTTTGCATCCCAATCACCAGTAATAATCAACATATCTTAATTGTATGTTTGGTCAATTTCAGACTGCAAAAGTTGGTAAAAATCTTCAATTTCCTCATCTTTGGCTTTGGTGGATGGTTTGTAAATTTGAATAATAGTAGTATTAACTGGTCTTTCTTATCCTATTACTGAGAGGATTGTAATTCAGGGTAGATCTTGAAACATTCTTTGTGATGATAAATGCCACACCATTCCTCTTCAATTTGTCATTCCTGGCATAGTAGATCCTATGATTCAAATTGTCCACAACCAGTCCATTTTATTTCATTATGGCCTAAGATATCGATCTTTATGTGTTCTATTTCATTTTTGACAACTTCCAATTTTCCTACATTCATACTTCATACATTCCATGTTCTTATTAATGGATGTTTGTAGCTGTCTCTTCCCATTTTGAATCTTGCCACATCAGCAAATGGAAGTCCTGAAAGCTTTACTCCATCTGCATCATTAAGGTTGACTCTACTTTGAGGAGGCAGCTCTCCCCTGGTGGTATTTTGAGTCCCTTCCCACTGGAGAGGCTCATCTTCTGGCACTATATCAGACAAATTTTCCAGGCTATTCATAACTTTTTCCAGTACTGTATCAGACAGTGTTTTACTGCTATTCATAAGGTTTTCACTGGCCAATTCTTTGAGAGGTGGATGGCCCCTTGTTTCTTCCATGCCTGTCTTTGTCTGAAAGCTCTACTTAAACCTGTTCACCATGGATGACCCTGTTTGTGTTTGAAATGCCAATGGCATATTCTCCACCTCATGGTAACATGCAAGCCACCACAGTATGACAAACTGAAAGAAGAGTGGTGGTGAACTACATGGGAAATTAATAATGAATACATGAATTCATGAATTAAAATGTCCTGTCAGCATGGAGAAATCTTACATTCAGAAAATATAAGCAATTTTTTTAATCTCAAAACTTTGAATCACAATATACATAAAATGATCTAAAATACAACTCCTCAACTCTTTAAAATATGATACAGATGCTTCTCTTTTGTAAATCCTTTAATTATCTGGTTATGTATATGTTTCTTAATTAGGAAGTCATCAGAGTTCTCACTGTGATGCCAACATAGCAGGCATGCTGATAACTCTGACCAAGAAAATCACCTGGATTTACTTGATTGATTATAAATTTATCTCATTACTTTTCCACACTCTTGCTGTTAACAATGAAATTGCACACATATTCATACAAGTATAAAAAGTAATAAGAGCAGAGGACAAAGCCCATGACTTAGATAAAATGGATGACAGAAGTAATCACTGTGTATGACTACTACAAACGTCAATAATGCAAATATGTTATTCTTTTTAAGTGTCATATTGCAATAATGTTTTTCTGAAGATTGTTGTCTGCATACAGTTTAAAGAGGCATCTGGTTGTGTTCACTTAAAAAAAAAGATGGTTGACTTAATGAATTATTTACAGGTATGCAATATAGCAACAGTGTTATTAAGAACACTCTTCTAAGATTTCCTCTGCTACTCCTGGCAGGGTGTCAATTTGCTTGTTTTTATGGTAGGTGCATGAAATTGTGAAGCTATTCAAAGAAATGAGATTCTTCAATTGGACTTCCTAATGCACATATACCCAGTAAGAAAGTAGTGGTGACAAGAATGGTGGAAACATTTATTTGGTATTAACAATGTATAATGTGAAGTTCAAGTGAAGAAGGAGCTATTATAATTACATAAAGCTGAATGTAGCCTTGAAAATAGGCCCAAAGACTAAATAAAAGAAATCAGGAAAGGACTATACAAAGAACTGGAATGAAAACATATATATACTCTGTCACCTCTTTCTTCTCCCTGTTATGTATTCTGTCTATTAATATCTGTTTGGAAGGAAGACTTTTGGGAGTGTTTAAGTTTCTGCAATATAGTAATGAAGTCAAAGAAATTAGAAAAAAATTTTGAATTTATAAGAAAGCAAAATGATAGGTTTAAGAAGAATAATCAAGGATATAAAGTACATCGCCAAATAAGACCCAGTTATTTTCCTTGGTATTATCCCAAAAATCCCAAACCAGAAAACCAAACTCATAACAATCAAGTCTATTCTGACTCATGGTGACTCCATGTGTTAGAAGGTAGAATTGCTTTATAGTGTTTTCTTGGCTGCAATCTTTATGCAAGCAGATTACCGGCCTTTCTTCCACAGTATGGCAGGGTGCTTTTGCACCATCAACCTTGAGGTTAGTAGTCAAACGCAAACCATTTGCCATTAAAACAGTATAGAGAAATTCTAGTGGAGAATTAAGTGTTTTTATCTTAAAAAGTTTATTACACTCTGAGGATCATAATAGTTTAGAGCTTTCTTTATATATTTGAATGAAATTTTACTGAAAAGTTAAAAGTATATTTTATTATTAACTATTTGAAACACAAATGCTTAATTGGTATGAGAATATAAACAAAGTGTGAATAAATAGAATATCTATTTATTTATTTATTTATTGTGATTTGGGTGAAAGCTTTTAGAGCAAATTCACTTTCCATACAGTGGGTTATTTTTAATGTTTATATCACACCCTCATGTGTAAAGATAAGAATTTTTATTGTGAAATAGTAGCTATGAGTCACAGAGGTCTCCAGAGGATTTACAGGGTCAATATATAAATTCAAATTGCAGCTGAAGCATTTTCCAGCTTAAAGATGGTAGGAAAATGAGAAACTTCAGCTTGTCATCAACCAGTAGTAATGCCTTGTGAGTGCAAATTAGCACAGCTTTGAGACTGTTCAAAGGAAACAAGAAATTATAATCACCAAGCCAGTGGGTAAACTAGTTGCCAAATTGATGTCAAAAGAGACTCTAAAACTTTGTTCTTGAATAAATAGCAGCCCTGGTGTTGTAGTGCCTAAGGCATTTGACTGCTAACCAGAAGGCTGGCAGTTCAAACCCACTAGCCACTCCTCAGAAGGATGATTGGGCAATCTACTTTCCTAGTGATACTGCCTCAGAAACCCAAGGAGGGGTCACTATGAATCAGATCCAACTCTACGGCAGTGAGTTTGTTTGCTTTTTGTTTTTTATCTGACTAATACAATAGTTTAGAGAAGATACTCCTAATATCACTGAGGCTTAGCTGGAACTAAGAAAGAGGATACAAATAAGGGTGTTCCTTCTTCTGATCTCAGGGGATTTGTGTGAAGAGAGATATAAAGGGAGGCAGAAGGGGAGTTAAATGGTCATATACATTTTATATTTCCTGAGTTTTATTCTCTGGCTCCTTGAAAAAGAGGGAATACATTAAATATGTTGAAAGGACTATTGAAGGTGCTCATTTATTGCTCTTATTCTCATGTGGAATGCTGGGAAGAGATTTTCATATACCAGTCAAGAATAGATCACATCAATCTGGTAATGCTCACAGTCCAGGCAGAAGGAACTCCTGAAATTATCTGTCCTCCAGTACCCTCCGATTCCCAAGTGGTATGGATGAAACATGCATTAGTGGAGAGTCTGGCTGGAGAAGAGGTTAGAAAGATTGCTGATGTGAGGATACAGTGGCCTCTGGGATGGGTAGCTGAAAGCATAACCAAGTTGGGGCCAAATGAAAGTCACAATCGCAGCTCATAGAAGTCTGTAGAAAGAGCATAACCAAAATGAGGTTAGGTGCTCTAGAGAGTGCTAACAAGCCCCAACTAAAGTGAATCAAGATCACAAGTTATGTGAACCTCAGAATTTAACTGTGAACATCTTAAGGGCAAGCTTGTTGTTTGTTGTTGTTTGCCGTTGAATTGACCCGACTCATAGCGACCCCTCCTTGGGTTTCTGAGGCAGTATCACTACGGAAGTAGATTGCCCCATCTTCCTTCTGAGGAGTGGCTGGTGGATTTGAACCGCCAGCCTTCTGGTTAGCAGTCAAGCGCTGTAGCCACTATGCTACCAGAGCTCCCTAAGGGCAAGCAGTGCATAGATAAATGAAAGGCAAAAGAAAGTTTGACTACAAGTATCCTGACTCTTCCCCATTTCTGAAAGGTCCCTTAAACCTACTCTTTAACCAATATGCCAGAGAACATTACAAGGAAAGAAACAGTGAATGGGAGCTGCCTCAGAGAAAAACATGTTTATCCAATAGACTAAACACTGCATAAATGGGCTGTTTAAATTATCAGAATAGATTATGCTTTAAAATGTATCAATCATTTAATATTTTTTTTTTTTCCAATTAAGCATTAGGAGAAAATTAGGGATGGAGATGTATGTGTGTGTGTATGTGTGTGTGTGGCGGGGACGGTAATGACAGGACTGAAAGCTCTCATTTGTTTAAGAAAAAATGAACTGCTTATGTTTTTGCTGTACATCTGAGTTTTGATATATGTTAAATTGGGTAAATCAGCTACACAAGATTAAAAGAAAAGTAAACTAAACAATTTAAAAGTTTCTACTAAAACTCCATTCACCTCCAGACTCAGGATCCTGTCCTGTGGGAAAGTAGGGTAATGACAGGATTTTTTAGATTGATGCCACTCTCTATCTTTATCCAGTGGTGCCATGTTTTTTAAAAGTATAATTTTTTTTCACCTCCAGTCTTGTGAAATATAGCACACAAGATAGAAAAGTGCATAAAACAATGCCAAGTTTTTCATGTTCTCTTCCCAAGCAGTACCCTGGAAAACGGAGCCTGCCAAGAACAATGTCAGAAACATCAATTGACTACAGTGATAACAACATACCCAGAAGGCAGGTTGTCTGACAATAAAGTTGCCAAAAAAGAAATTGCTGTACCTGTGGAGATCTTGAATAGTCCCACAAAAGGTGGTCCATTACCAATAATAAAAGCAGAATAGAGCAGCTAAGTTCTTCTTTTAAACCCAGTGGGAGCTTCCTGAGGATTCTGGGCCATTTGGCCTTGCTGGAGCACTCCAAGAAGGACACATCCCTACTTACTAGAGCAGTGAATGTTTTATTGACAAAGTAATGCCATGAAGCACCTCCCTCCTGTACCCAAACCAAACCAAACCAAACCCATTGCTGTAGAGTTGATTCTGGCTTATAGTGACTCTACAAGAGAGGGTAGAACTCCCCCTCCCACAGGGTTTTCAAGGCTGTAAATCTTTATGGAAGCAGACTGTCATGTCTTTCTTCTGCAGAGCATCTGGTGGGTTGGAACCACCAACCTTTTGATTAGCACTCAAGTATTTAACTGCTGTACCACAAGAGCTCCTCTTCCTCCTTGTAATCATTTTTAAATTTCATTTTGATTAATGGTTGGAACCAAACTCTATTCCTTGACATGTGGCCTCCAGACATACGGGTTACAAGTAGAAAATAGCTAAAAATAAGTAGGAGATCAGTTGGTTGCTATTACTTTTTATGATAATTTTGCATTTATGCTAGGTTAATCCATTCTTGTAACCATTGCTTGAGTGCACCAAAGTGACTAACTATAGTTTTGAACAGTAGTAGGAGAGTCTGGGAGTTCTGGGGTGGTGCTAAGTGCTTGACTAGTAGCCAAAAGGTTTGTTGCTTGAACCCACCCAGAGTTGCCTTGGAAGTCAGGGCTGCTGATCTGCTTCCAACAGGTCACAGCTTGAAAAACTTATGGAGCAGTTCTACTCTGCACAAATGTGTGATCTCCATGAGTCTGAATCAACTCAACACTTAACTAACAACAACAAAAACAAGAGAATTTGAGATTAAATATTCCAAATCTTAACTGCAAAACGGGTCTATAATTTTAGCATGGACAAGAACATTTTGGGTCATTTCAAATTGCATTTGTGTCCAGAGGACTTGCCAGACAAAGAGGTGTTGTTAGACTGAGGAAAGGCTGAAAGAGTAGATAGCAGCAATAATTGTAAAGGCTGCATGGAGAATAGAGAGGGAGGTGGAACCCCTGGGATACATGATAGAAGTTTGTGTAAGATCATGTCCAAGTCCTGGGCATGATGTAACTTCAGATTCCTTCCTTTTCATATTCTCTAAGAATATTAGTATATTCTAATGCAGTATGGATTACATCTCAATATAAAGAAAACAAAAATCCTCACAACTGGACCTTTAAGCAGCATCATGATAAGTGGAGAAAAGGTTGAGGTTGTCAAACAATTCATGTTGCTTGGTTCTACAATCGATGCCAATGGAAGCAGCAGTCAGGACATCAGACAACATATAGCACTGGGAAAGTTGGCTGCAAAGGACCTCTTTCAAGTGCTGAGGAGCAAAGATGTCTCCTTAAAGACTAAGGTGGGCCTGACACAAGCCATGGTATTTTCAATCACTTCATATGCTTGTGAGAGCTGGACAATGAATAAGGAAGACCGAAGAAGAGTTGATGTTTTTGAGTTGTGGTGCTGGTGAAGAATACTAAAAGTACCATAGACTGCCAAAAAAAACTAACAGATCTGTCCTGGAGGAAGTGTGACCAAAATGCTCCTTGGAAACAAGAATGGCCAGACTTCGTCTCACCTACTTTGGTCCTGTTGTCAGAAGGTACCATTCCCTGGAGAAGGATGTCATGCTTGGTAAGGTGGAGGATCAATGAAAGAGGGAGAGGCCCTCGATGAGATGGACTGGCATAGTGGCTGCAATGATGGGCCTAAGCATAGCAAGGATTATGGAGCTGGCACAGGATCTGGCGGTGTTTTGTTCTGCTGTGCATGGGGTCGCTATGGGTTGGAAACTACTCGATGGCACCAAACAACATAACAACAACAAGAATATTAGTAAAAGAGAGGAAAGTAGAAGAAAATGAGATAGACTTTATGACCTCCATCAACTAGCAAACGATCAAGATCCCTGTGGGATCAAGTGTACTCACTTGCACAATAACCCAGGTCTTGTTCTTTTATTTTATTTTTTTGAGTCATATTAATTTTCTCTACCAGAGAGCCTGCAAACTTATTTTAAGCAGGGATAATATGTCAGCAGTATCCTAATAAGAATCCCTGGTGGGACAGTAGTTAGGCACTTGGCAGCTAACCACGAAGTTGGCTGTTCAAACCCAACAGCTGCTCTACAGGAGAAAGATGTGGAGTGTGCTCCATGAAGATTATAGCCCTAGAAATCCTATGGGGCAGTTCTACTCTTCCTTAGGAGTTCTGGTAGTGTAGTGCCTAAGGTACTTGACTGCTAACCAGAAGGCTGGAGGTTCAAACCCACCAGCCACTACTCGGAAGGAAGATGGGGCAATCTACTTCCATAGTGATACTGCCTCAGAAGCCCAAGGAGGGGATGCTATGGGTTTGGTCTGACTCGACAGCACATAACAACAACACTCTTCCTTGAGGGTCGCTGTGAGCTGGAATTGATGGCAATGGGAGTGTCCTAATAGGATGACATACTCAAACTATAATAGTTGAAGGAGGGTTGAGTAAGGGAATATTTAAAAAGCTATGGGCAGGCTGTAAGGAGCCCACAGGGTATGGGGCAGCACCCAGTGACAGTAATAAAAGGGCTCAAAGGAAGCCAGAAGAATAAAGTCCTAGGGAGAGGCTCTGGGACATTTCTCAGAGGCCACATTGAGGTGGGCAGGCCAAAGAGAAGGAGGCAGAGGAATCGACACCCAGTTTTTTCTCCTTCCTTCCTTAGCTCTCCTGCCAGAGTCTCTAAGGCTCACTTGGAAGCCAGAGGGCTCAGGAGCCCCTCAAGTTTCCCTAAGTAGAGAGCAAGGTCCAGAAGGGCTGCCGAGTGGATCTGGGAGAAGCAAATTGAGGCTATCTAACACAGATGCATAATACTTTTCTTTTAAATCCACAGTACCTGGCTCAGTCAGCCCCTATAACTAGCTGTCTGATAAACTGGTTGTTCTTGGTATCTCAGTGGCTCCTTTTCCTTAACTGTATAGTAGCAATCCACCTGCTTGCTTCCAAACCTCGCAGGAAAGGAGTGGTTTATATCTATTTCAGGGGATCTAAAAGAACCTGACTATAGGAATGATTTTAAAGCATAATTTAAACCAAAGCAATAACAAACACCTAAAAGCCTCGATCAGGAGTCCTAAATAAATTCACCTTCTGTAATTGCCAGTACATATCTCTGGCCTCAATTTTATGAACCAACTCCAGTGTCCCAGAGTTTACATCCCTCCTTGATCAATCTTCAGTAAGGAATTTACTTCCCTAATAACATGCTTCTCAGCATCAGGCAGGTCCCAGAATGACCATCAAACAGAGGCAATGTGAACAGCTGGGAGTATCTGATGGTAGTAAACACAGATGTGCCTGACAGGACATTAACTGCTTAACAGGTTGATGTAACTGACTTTCCAACATTCAGCAAAGCTTTGTAGTCCCTGAGATGCTTCTGCCCGGGTATAATGATTGCTGAGCTCCCTATCCAGTCTTTGGCAAAGGTGTTTCTGCAACGTTTGATGCAGTGCTTCAGCTCGTGTTAATTATGAGATCAACACAAGGCCTCTGATTTAGAGGCTGGGCTCAGTCAGAATTGCTTTTGGTAATTCAGTTCCCGTAAGTCTGTGTATTGGCTCCTGAATACGCTTGCTTAAGCTAATTTAAAAATAAGCTGAAGAAGTTCATTTCTTATGCAAAATTCAATCTGATATACACACTGAATATTGCACCTTCTCATGTTCATTTCTAGCTCAATTCTGCCTTTTACTGCTCACTTTGCAGCTTGAGAATTCCTATTTAAGCAAATGTTTGGATTCCTGAGGAGCAGAATTGGCCCTTTTGAAAATGTTTAGTTATAAGACAACTTTGATAAAGTATTAAAGTACAAGAAAAGATCTTAAATGTGTCAACTAACATCACCATGAGACATATTGATAGTCTAACAGTAACATGGGAATAATCCTTCAAATAACTTATCCTTTGCATAAGAAAATGACATTAGTGGGTCTGGTAGGGCATGAAATATTAGTGTTGATAACCTGATAAATGGAGACTTTAAACTTTACCCAATGTGCCCTGCTGGCAAAATGGTTAAGAACGTAGCTGCTAATGAAAATGTTGGTGGTTCAAAGCCACTTGTTGTTCTGTGAGAGAAAAGACGTAGCATTCTGCTCCCTTGAAGATTATACTGTAGGGAACCCTTTCTGGCAGTATACTGTGTCATGTAGAGCTACTATGACTTGGAATTGACTCAACAGCACACAACAACAACAACAACAATATTCACCCTGTCCTGCTCAACCTACTTTAATACCAGATACATGAGCACATTTACAAAGTTGTTGTTAGGTGCCGTCGAGTTGTCTCTGACTCATAGTGACCCTAGGCACAGCAGAACGAAACACCACCCATTCCTGAGCCAGCTCCATGATTCTATGCTATACTTGAGCCCATTGTCACTGCCACTATGCCAATCCATCTCCTTGAGGACCTTCCCCTCTTTTGTTGACCCTCCACCTTACCAAGCATGACATCTTTCTCCAGGGAATGGTCCCTTCTGACATCATGACCAAAGTAGGTGAGATGAAGTCTGGCCATTCTTGCTTCCAAGGAGCATTTCGGCTGCATTTCCTCCAGGACAGATCTGTTAGTTCTTTTAGCAATCCATGGTACTTTCAGCATTCTTCGCCAGCACCCGAACTCAAAAGCATCAACTCTTCTTCTTATCTTCCATATTCGTTGTCCAGCTCTCACATGGATATGAGGCAATTGAAAATACCATGGCTTGTGTCAGGCACACCTTAGTCCTCAAGGAGACATCTTTGTTCCTCAGCATTTGAAAGAGGTCCTTTCCAGCTGATTTGCCCAGTGCTATACATCGTCTGGTAGCATAGTGCCTAAGGCACTTGACTGCTAAACAGAAGGCTGGCGGTTCAAACCCACCAGCCGCTCTTTGGACGGAAGGTTGGGCAATCTACTTCGGTAGTGATACTGCCTTGGAAGACCAAGGAGGGGTCACTATGAGTTGGATCTGACTCCACAGCACATAACAACAACAACAACATACATCGTCTGAGGGAGCTCTGGTGGCATAGTGCCAAGGCATTTGACTGCTAACCAGCAGGCTGGAGGTTGAAATCCACCAGCCACTCCTCAGAAGGAAGGTTGGGCAATCTACTTCCGTAGTGATACAGCCTTGGAAACCTAAGGAGGGGTCGCTGTGGGTCGGATCTGACTGCTGCTTCCATTGACATCAATTGTAGAACCAAGCAGTGTGAAGTCTTTGACAACTTCAATCTTTTCTCCATTTATCATAATACTGCTTATAGGTCCAGTTGTGAGGATTGTTGTTTACATTATATTGAGATGTGGTCCATACTGCAGACTGTATTCTTCAATCTTCAACAGTAAGTGCTTCAAGTCATCCTCAATTTCAGCAAACAAAGTTGTGTCATCAGTGTATTGCAGGTTGTTAATGATTCTTCCTCCAATCCTGATGCCACGTTCTTCTTCATATAGTCCAGCTTCTCAGATTATTTTCTCAGCATACAGATTGAATAAGTATGGTGAAAGGATACAACCCTGACTCACTCCCTTCTTGATTTTAAATCATGCAGTGTTCCCCTTTTCTGTTCAAATGACAGCCTCCTGGTCTATGTACAGGTTCCTCATGAGTACAATTAAGTGTTCTGGAATTCCCATTCTTCTCAATGTTATCCCCAATTTGTTATGATCCACACCATCAAATGCTTTTGCATAGTCAGTAAAACACAAGTAAACATCTTTCTGGTATTCTTTGCTTTGAGCCAAGATCCGTCTGACTTTAATAATATCCCTTGTTCCATGTCCTCTTCTAAATCCAGCTTGTATTTCTGGAAGTTCTCGGTCAATATACTGCTACAACCATTTTTGAATTATCTTCAGTAAAATTTTACTTGTGCATGATATTAATGATATATTTTATAATTTCCACACTCTGTGGGATCACCTTTCTTTGGAATTAATACAAATATGGATCTCTTCCAGTCAGTTGGCCAGGTAGCTGTCTTCCAAATCTCTTGGCATAACCAAATGAGTGCCTCCAGTGGGGCATCTGTTTGTTGAAACATCTCAGTGGGTATTCTGTCAGTTCCTGGAGCCTTGTTCTTTGCCAATTCTTTGAGTGCAGCTTTGATTTCTTCTTTCAATACCATTCAACATATGCCATCTCCTGAAATGGATGAACATCAACCAGTTCTTTTTGGTACAGTGACTCTGTATTCTTTCCATCTTCCTTTGATGCTTCCTGCATCATTCAATATTTTGCCATAGAATCTTTCAATATTGCTACTTGAGGCTTCAATTTTTTCTTCAGTTCTTACAGCTTGAGAAATGCCAAGTGTGTTCTTCCCTTTTAATTTTCTACCTCCAGCTCTTTGCACATTTCATTGTAGTAATTGGCTTTGTCTGCTTGAGCTTCTCTGAAATCTTCTGATCAGCTTTTTTATTTATCTTGTCATTTCTTCCATTTGCTTTAGCTTCTCTTAGCTCAAGGGCAAGTTTCAGAGTCTCTTCTGGCATCCATTTTGGTCTTTTCTTTCTGTCTTGTCTTTTTAATGACCTCTTGCTTTTTTTTTTCATGAATGATGCTCTTGATGTCATCTCACAATTCTTCTGGTTTTCAGTCATAGGTGTTCAATGAATCAAATCTATATTCTTTTGATGGTCTCTAAATCCAGGAGGGTTATATTCAAGGTCATATATTGGCTCTTGTGGATTTGTTTTAAAATTTTCTTCAACTTCAAGTTGAACTTGCATATGAGCAGTTGATGGTCTGTTCCACAATCAAGTCCTGGCCTCATTTTGGCTGAAGATATTGAGCTTTTCCATCTCCCCTTGCCACAGATGTAGTTAATCTGATTCCTGTGTACTCCATCTGGTGAAGTCCATGTGTATAGCTGCCATTTGTGCTGTTGAAAAAAGGTATTTGCAATGAATAAGTCATTAGTTTTGCAAAATTCTATCATGAAATCTCCAACGTTATTTCTGTCACCAAGGCCAAATATTTCAACTACTGTTGATTCTTCTTTGTTTCCAACTTTTGCATTCCAGCCACTAGTGATAAGCAATACATCTTGATTGCATGTTTGGTCAATTTCAGTCTGCAGAAGTTGATAAAAGTCTTCTATTTCCTCGTCTTTGGGTTTGGTGGTTGGTGTGTAAATTTGAATAGTAGTAGTATTAATGGATCTTGTAGACATATGGATATTATCCTATCACTGACAGCATTGCACTTCAGGAAAGATCTTGAAACATCCTTTGTGATGATGAATGTCACACCATTCCTCTTCAATTTGTCATTTCTGGCATAGTGGATCATATGATTGTCTGATTAAAACTGCCCAAAACCTGTCCATTTTAGCTCACTAATGCCTAGGATTTCAATTTTTATGTATTCCATTTCATTTTTGACAACTTCCAATTTTCCTAGATTCATACTTTGTACATTCCATGTTCTGATTTTTAATAGATGTATGTAGCTATTTCTCCTCAATTTGAGTCATGCCATGTCAGCATATGGAGGTCCTGAAAGACTTACTTTACCCATATCATTAAGATTGGTTCTACTTTGATCAGGCAGCCCTTTCCCAGTTCCATTTTGAGTGTTTTCTGACCCAAGGGGCTTGTCTTTCTGTACTGTGTCAGACAATGTTTCCAAGCTATTCATAAAGTTGCCCAATAATGTATCAGGCAGTGTTTCTCTGCTATTCATAAGGTTTTCCCTGGACAATTTTTTGAGAAGTGGATGGCCTCCTCCTTCTTCCTAGTCTGCCTTAGTCTGTAAGTTGCATTGAAACCTGTGCACCATGTGCAACTATGCTGGCATATGAAACACCAGTGACACAGCCTCATGTCTCACAGCAACATACAAGCCACACAGGATGACAAACTGACAGACAGGTTTGTCTCCCTTAGCTGTTGGAAACCTCTGCGCCCTCCCCTTACCTAATTCCTACCTGGAACCTGTCACCCTGTGGTCCCCAGAAGCTCCTGCTCCCTCCATGTCCTGGCTGTAGGGTGCTGGGGCCTGCCTTGCCTCCCACCCCTTTGAACCTAGATATCCTGCTGCTCCTGAGGTCCCTGGCCTCTCCTGCTCCCTCCCTTTCCTGGCTTTAGGGGTTTACAAAGTAGTTTGATAAAATAAAGATCAGACTTTTGCAAGAAGCAAGTGCTGCTTTAGCTTTATAATACCACACATACACACACACACATGCACACACACGTAAATGCACACACACACACACACACACAAACACAATCCACCCAGTTTCTGAGCAACTTGCCCTGTGTCTGTTAACATTTATGTTTCCGGAGCTGATGGAGAAATATCTCAGGGCATAACTTACTAACATCTCTAACCTGAGCCAACTGGCTTGCAAATGAATTTTTCAGACACAGGGTATACCTACCAGTGAAAAACATAACTACTCTTGAAAGTTTTCTGAATAGCCTTAGACAGCTGATGGTGGGTCAAGAGTGTCACTATCACATAAAGCACTTAGGAAAAACCCTGAAAAATGTTTCTATTAAAGAATTGCTAAAGTTAAGATGACAAGTAGGTTTATTTCTTGGTCATTCTGATTATCCGAAGCAGTTATCAGAAGTGCTCTGAGAGGGACTCTCAGGTGAGTCCCTGGTTCAGTGGAAAAGAGGGCAGAGTCTGCTCAGTGATGCAAGGTAGAGGCTGGGCTAATGCTCCATTCTTTCATCCATCAGCCTCTACCTACTGCCTTCTAGGTACTGGGATAAACCAGTGTTTCTCAAAGAGTAAGTGTGTGTCTCAAGATCATATATGTAATGATGTTGTTTTAGTGTTTTTTATTATTTTAATGTGCAAAGAGAAAAATACAACTAGAACATAAAACTCTGAATCTCATAGGACTAGATTTGGCACAAAAAAAAAAAAAATTAATTTACTTTAAAGTCTCTTTAAAGAAAAAAATGCCTAATTAATAGTTTTCACTTTTCACCGCTATCCAAGCTATTATGACTCATAGAAACCCTGTAGAATAGAGTAGAACTACTCTATAGGGTTTCCAAGGCTGTAAATCATTACAGAAGCAGACTGCCACAGTTTCCTCTCATGCAGTGGCTGGTGAGTTTGAACCTTGGACCACTTGATTAGCAGTAAACAGCTTTAATCATTGTACCACCAGGACTCCCTAAGTTAATAGTAGAGATAGTGTCTGGGCACAGACGAATAACTCAATTTTTCTCCAAAGATGGATGGAGCCAAGAGATCAAAGAATGAGACTGGCAGCTCCAGGATGGTAATATAGGAATTTATTAAGGACTTATTCATTGAGGTAATGTCCTGGGTAGCCTCAAGGCAGACTCCAGCCTCCACTTCCCCTGGAAGGATGCTCTAGAGGAAAAACAAACAAACAAACAACAACAAAAAAAAACAGCTTGGTGCCAGGACTCCAGACCTCCAACCACACACCCCCACCCCCAGCAAATGTTACATAAGAGTGCCTTAGCAAGCAGAAGTGAAATGGCAACAAGCAAGAGGTTGCCATATTCAACTTCACAAAAGCCTTTTCCCCTATGATACACATTCCTCAACAATCTTGCACACACCCCTTTTCAGCAAGGTCTTTGAGGGCCCTTGAGGGAAGATGTCACAACTATTAAGTAAGGACAGGCAATGTTACTGCAGCTACAGGTACAGGCTACAACAGCAATATAGGCAAACACAGCAAAAAAAAAAAAAAAAAAAAAACAAAAAAAACTATACAGACCAATACCCAGCAAAATCCCTCACCAGCTAGCGGGGAAGGAGGAAAACCAAGCAGTCACAACAGAGCTATCAGGTGTGTCCAAAGCTTCTATCTGCTTCTTTATGTGGCTAAATAAATCAGTAATGTTCTGGAGGTAGTCTGATATATAGACAGAATATTCAGCTTTCACTATAATACATATCCTACCTTGACTTGCTGTCAGAAAGTCCAGAGCCATCTGGCAGTGGAGGACAACCTTCCTCATCTGGGTGGTTTCACAGTTAATACCTGCAATATTTTCCTGTCATCCTTCAGCGTCTGTTTAGTAAGTTGGTCAGTTTCAATTTTTCCCATGACTTCCAGAGTCAAGCAAAGGAACAAAAACAGTTAAAAGTTAATCAAACCAATGTAAAACATTACTCTTGGACCATCTGATTTTACCATCTGGTCATCCAAAAGTTTTTGGTATAGATTTCCTAGCATTTCCTGAATTGTAGCTCAGCCAGAATGTTCTTTGGAAGTAAGAATGGCCAGACTTCATATCACTTCTTTGGTTATGTCAGAAGGGACCATTCCCTGGAGAAGGATATCAGGCTTGGTAAAGTAGTGGGTCAGTGAAAAAGGGGAAGATCCTCAATGAAATGGATTGACACAATGGCTGCCATGATGGGCTCAAGCATAGCAAGGACTGTGAGGATGGAGTAGGACCTGGCAGTATTTCTTTCTGTTGTACATAGGGTCACTATGAGTGGGAACTGAGTCAATGGCACCTCACAACAACACAACAGCAGGTAAACTTGAGGTGCAGTACCTGTCCGATCATATGGTAACTAGGATCATAAGTAGCAGCCACACATCCATTGGGTGCTGTTAGGAGCAAGGTATACTCCTGCTGTCATGTGGGGGTATTTGTCCTGTAACCAATCAGTGACATTTGAAACTATTACCCATTGGCATTGGAACACAAGAGTTCAGCCCATTGGGGGCAGGGAAGAATTAGAGAGACAAGGAAACCCATGGGTATTGCTATGCTCAAAATAGACAGAGGCAGTTTCCCTATCTCACCCTATTCTGGCACCAACCAACCTAAACCATCATACCAAAAGCAAGCCAAACTCACTGCCATCTAGTCGATTCAACTCATAGCAAGCCCTCCTTGGGTTGCTGAGGTGGTATCTCTATGGAAGTAGATTGCCCAATCTTAGAGGTAGCAAATGTTCTCTCTTGGCCACGACCAGGAGACATAGCAGAACCTGGACAAGTTTCTGTGAGAGTCTAGGCCCTGGAAAAGGTGAGCTTTTTCCTGTTGCTGTTATCTCCCATTTTGTCAGAGGCTCACACATGCCCCCTAAGTCTCTCATGTCTACCCAATCAGTCTCAGACACAGGTTCCATGTTCTGGAATATTCCTTCAGGTTTTAAGAAGGAGAGCAGTCTACAGACTCAGCAGCTGCTTTTGTGGTGGACTGAGTGAAGCCGTTAGCCCATTCTAGGAAGATACTGGCAGCTCCAAAGGGAAGAAAGCAAAATAGAACATACCTGTAGTTGGAATGACAGGTGTTTAGTAGGTACCAAGAGGGGTAAATCTTTCCCCTTTATTGGCTTCTCTTTGTGTGGTAAGAACAGTGGCTGCCTTAGGCATTTTCCCTGGTTGAATATACCATATGCCTTGCCCTGGGGAGGTCACCTGAGAGTTTATGAGTAAAGCTACCCATTTTGCTGTATTCCAGAAAAGGAAATCCACTTCTTTCCCTCATCCTACAGCTTTTATCCCAGTCTAGGTGAAGCATGACTGTTAGGTCCCTCTATCCAGCAAGGTGGTGGGTTCCCATGTTAGGCCAGTTAGTTTCTCCATCTCCAGAGACTATCCCTGGTGGGATATCCCATGCCATCCCAATAGATGGCTCCACTTCCCAGCTCCCAGTCCAGAGACATTCAGGTTGCTTTGCTCTGGCAACAACCTGTGCAGATATGCTTCCAGAGTTTGTGATGTCATTCATATTATGGTTGGACGATCACCCACAGTTCCAAATCTGGCATACGGGGCAAACAGCTCCAATGGGAGGTAAATTTATCAACCTCAAAGCCTTAGACAACAATTTTGTCCACACAGTCATGGAAGCTTTGCTTGACAATCTACCAGCCAGTCTATCACTGGCTGCATTTTCTTTATGTGTGTGTTCAGGATTGCTGGGCAGATACCTTGAACACTGATATGAGCACACAGTACAATTTTGTATAGCAGCCGCAAAATCACTACTGTCGTGCCTATCTCTTTGGCTACATTCCAACCAACACAGACACTGTGGTTCTTGCTTTTCTGGTAAATCTAGTGGACAGCTTTCCATTCTGGATGCACAATTTTAACTTGTGCTATACCATCTGCTTCTTGGTTCCCTAGTGGAAAAAAGCAGTACGGTCAACATCTGAAGTTTGGAGGTGTTCTCTGATGTCCTGTTTCAGGGCTATCCCCCACAAGACCTTGCCTATTATCTTCCCCTATTCCTTATGCCCTTGACCGATTCACATAGTTAAAGCACAAGCTACTGCTTAGCTGTCTGTATGAATAATTAAGGGTCAGGGTTCATGGTTGATAAACATCAGCAAAACCATTAATTCAGCCCACTGTCTGCTTTGCCCTGAGACAGTTTCAAACCAGATGGTATCAGTAGAGGTCTGTATGGCCACTGCTGCCCACAGTGGTAGTAGCATGCCTCAGCTAGAGCCATCTATGTGCCAGGCATCTGCTGGCAATGGGCTCTTCCCAATCTTGGCAGAGAGGGATGCAGATTTGGCAATGCACTGGACTGAGCTGTGGGGTCATCTTAATATGTCACTGGACCAAGCATAGCTTGCAACTCCTGGGATGATGGGCTGGCAGAAAGGATGCTATGCTGTTGCATGTATGCATGCCATTTGGTCAGCATAGCTGTCTCGGTGATAGCTGATGACTGCTTGAAAAACAGTCCACTTTTCCACTCATTAATGGGCAAGACTGTTTGAAAGGTTAGAACTCCCTCCCTTGTTAGTGGTTCCACATGGTAGAAAATGTTATAGGCCACCAACAATTGTTTTTCTATGGAACTGTATTGATTCTCTGGCCCCTTCACAATTGGGACCAATATCTTAAGGGGACTTTACCTCCATCTTAGTTTTGCCACAGAGCCCCGCCAAAGCTGTCCTCAATGCTACTTATGTCTAATGTGAAGGGCAGCCCTTCCTAGATTGTGCCCAGTGCTTTCACCTGTGTAAATAACACCTTTGCTTTTTTGAGAGCTTGCTATTCTTTGCTTAGTCTCAAGAGGCATCATTTTTTACAAGTTGATAGAGTCATCTTAAGCACTATGCCAAAAATCAAAATCCATTGCCACTGTGTCAACTCCAACTCATAGTGAAACTATGGGACAGAGTAGGACTGCCACATTGGGTTTCCAAGGCTGTAAATGTTACAGAAGCAGACTGCCTTATCTTTCTCCCATGGAGTGGCTGGTGGGTTCAAACTACTGACCTTTTGGTTAATAGCTGAATGCCTTAACCACTGTACTACCAGAGTGCCTTGGTCACTATACCAAGTGGAATATAAATACCTTCCAGTACTGCAATAGACTCACAAGGCTTGCACTTCTTATACCATCTTGGGGGTGAGGTAAGCTGGTATCTCATTGACTATAGTTTCAGGCAACACATAGGTCTTATCTGGCCAGTTGAACCCTTTTGATTTTCCTGGTCTTGCACGTTTTGGGGGTTTATATCTCATCCTCTCCCTATAGGTGGATGTTAAGACCATCTACACAATCCTGTAATAGAGAAACGTCTTCAACAGTTAACATGATGGCATCAATGTAATGAAATCAATGTGCAGTAGTGAGGAAAGAAATCAGAGATCCCCAGCAACCATATGGTGTTAGATGGTGTGGCTGTGCAAATATCCTTGGGGTAGTACCAAGAATGTCCATTGTTTCTCCTCCCAGGTGAAGGTGAACTGGTCCTGAGTAGACAGGGTTAGCAGGATGTTGACAAATGCATAAGTTAGATCTAACACCGCATGATATGTGACCAGGTTTCTATTAAGGTTTTCTAGAAGAGATGTTATGTTCAGCACTGAGACATTGATGGCACCTTACTGAATTCCCTATAGCGCATGGGCATATGCTAGGACCTATCTAGTTTCTTCACAGATCACAGAGGACTATTGAAAGCACCATGTGCTTCCCAGAAGATGCCACTCTCTTCAATTCTAAAGTGGTTTCACTGATTTCCTTATGTCCTCTGGGCAGCTTTTATTGTTTGGTGTTTATCGCTGTCCATGGTAGGGGTTTTTTTTGTTTTTGGTTTTATGGTGGGAGTAGAGTCACAGGTTCCCATCCTGCATTGTGGCTCAGGACTGCTTTCACCACCTACATTTGTAGGCAGACCTCTCCTATGAAACTGGTCAAGGTTAATTCCATGAGGACATTCACCTCTGGAATGGAGTCTGGTATTAGAGAGATATAAACTTGGTATGGCTTATGCAGTGTACACCTTACTTGAAAGGTTAGAAGCATCTACCATACATGAGTGGACTTAATTTCAAAGGGGGGGGGACTTGAAACTACACAGGGTTTCCAAAGATAAAGGTATCCTCTGCCCTTATATTAAGCAGAGCTAGGATTTGTTGTTTGTTCATTTTTGACCAATAGATTGTGACCTCTATGTGGCCCTCCAAAGAAACTCTGGTGGCATAGTGCCTAAAGAATCTGACTAACTGGAAGGTTTGTGGTTCAAACCCACCAGCCACTTTGTGAAAGAAAGATGAAGGACTCTATTTCCATAAAGATTTACCTCCTTGGAAACCCAGTGGGGGTTGCTATAAGTCAGAATTGACTCAATGGCAGTGGGTTTGTTTTTTGGTTTATGTGGCACCTCCAGTCCCCTTTCAGGGCTCTGACCTACAGGTGACCTCATCCCCACCCCTATTCCTTAGGGGTTGGTGGGGTCCAACCAGAGGCAGGAGTCCCTTCCTCCTCAGTAGGACCCAGAGGACTGTATTGTTTCTCCAGCTTCAGATTCTTCCACAGGCTCCCTAAAACTTCAGTTGGCTGCTTATCTTTCACTCCTACTGCAGTCCTGGTGGCAACAAAGTCCATCCATATCTGTCTTCAGGTTATCCTTAAGGGATCTCTAGACAGCCATCCAGCAGGAGGCTGAACCTTCTTTTTCTCCTTTTTCTTTCTTCCCACAGCTCCTATTCCCTTCTCTCTAACTCTTTCAGTTTCACCTAGGTTGTCTACAGCCTGTCACACCTGGTGGGCTCTCTGGTCCACTAACTGGCTGATCATGGCCACCAGTATGCCAAATCAGGAGGCTAGGGCTGCCTGTGAGATTTTTGCTTTCATTTCTGCAGTAAATAATTCATTGTCTGGCCCCCTGAAGTGTTCATACTTAGCTCTCATGGTGCTTAAATTCCTCTCTGGAAGACCACTTCCTCATTTTTTCAGGAAGGTACCCCTCATTTGGCCATGTAGCACTGCAACACAAGATGATCCAACCTGTGAGCACACGTGTGTCCTCTGTGTTCCAACCAGTGTGTAAAAGCTTTCAGAGAAAATAGTGAAAAGTAATAATAGTCATTTTCTCTGCTTTGGCTCCATTTAAAGAGACATCACTCTGCCACCCCCACCCCAAAATCCCATAGCCATAACAGCCACACAAACATGGTCTCCTTTCTTCCTGCTAGAATTTCCCACACAGCTTTATCAACTCAGTGGGGGTGTACTCCTGCATTGCCATGGAACTTTCAAGCAGAATCTCCTGCCTGAGATAGTCTGGCTTGCAGGTCACTTTCATCTCACAGGTAATCATCACCTGTGCCCTTGGGACTACTCTATGAAGCCGATCTCTTCTACAATCACCTCCATCTCTGAGCCACTTTTGGACTCACTTTTCCAAGGATTCCACATTTTTGCATTCTATACACTTTTAATAAGCACTGTCTTAACCTTTACCTTGGGTATCCCCTCTACCTCCATTTTTGAAATCCCAGTAGCATAGTGCTTAAGGCACTTGACTGCTAACCAGAAGGCTGGTGGTTCAAACCCACCAGCCACTCCTCAGAAGGAAGGATGGGCAATCTACTTCCGTAGTGATACTGCCTCAGAGACCCAAAGAGGGGTCTCTATGAGGCGGGTCCAACTCCATGGCACATAACAACAACAACAACAACAAAGCAGGCAAACATCTTCAACTGTCTGTCCTGCTCTTTGAAGTGGCAATTTAAAACTTCAGAGGTAACTACACAAGACTGTCTCACATCCCTTTTCCACTGCCATTCCTCTTACATGCACTTCTGTGGCTAATTGGGTGTCAATGACCAGCCAAACTGCCCACATTAGTGGTCATCCCATGGTCACTACTGCTCTCCCAGCCTCTTTCCCATACTTTTGAAAGTGTGATTTCTCACAGCCATGCTATGCCAGTTGGTGTTTTGGGGGCATCCAGCATACAAGTCAGACTTCCCTACACAGAGGTTTTTGCCCAGCCCAGGACTCCCCATAATGGATGGGCCAAACTTTGCCCCAGGTTTACCTTCTTGGTTGCCTCTTCCTTCTTAGCTATATCTTTGTTCTCCTGGTTGGCTCATCAGTTTTCCAGCATGGACCAACCCACTGCCATCAAGTTGTTCTGACTCATTGTGACCCACATAAGGGTTCCAAGGCTGTAAATATTTACAGAAGCAGATTGCCTCATCTTTCTCTTGTAGAGGGGCTGGTGACTTTGAACTGCCAACCTTTTGGTTAGTAGCCACATATCTTTACCACAGCACCACCAGAACTCTAAATGGGGACCAAATAAAAACAGCAACTCACTGCCGTTGAGCAGGTTGTGACTCATAGCGACCCCTCCTTGGGTTTCCAATGTGGTATCTCTATGGAAGTAGATTGCCAAATCTTCCTTCCAAGGAAATATGAAACAGGAATTCTAAATATTCCTTCAAAGATGAAAAGGGCTGAGAATTCTAAGATGATGATTTAAAACCAAAAAAACGAAACCAAGCCTTAAATGACCTCAGGGCAGACTCTAGTCTCCATACCACACCCCCCAAAGGGAGCCAGGTCTTTTTATGGCTCTGGTAAAGAAAGGGGGCTCAGAGGTAGAGCTCTAGACCTCCAAAGCCATCCCAGCAAGGGTTACACATCAGTGACTTAGCAAGTAAGGAAGAGTGCAGTCATATTTCACCTTGCAAAAGCCTATTCCCCTACATGTAGGAAATAGATATGACAAAAATCTTATCACTTAAAATATTCTACTTTGGAAAAATTAAGCTAGAATATAAGGATCTTGGCTGTGATAAGATAATAACCATACACCTACAAGAAAGATCATTAAATATGACTGTTATTCAAATTTCTGCACAAACCATTAATATCAAAGGTGAAAAAATTAAACATTTTTACCTTCTTAAGTCAGAAATTGATCAAACATGCAATCAAGATGCATTTATAATTACTGGTGATTTGAATGTGAAAGTTAGAAATAAAGAAAGACAAGTTGTTGGAAAATACAGCCTTGATATTAGAAATGATGCTGTCAGAGATCCTTTGATAGAATTTTGCAAGATCAATGACTTATTCATCAGAAATACTTTTTTTCAACAAAATAAACAGCAACTATACACATGGATCTAATCAGACAGAATACACAGAAATCATATACACTATGAAACAAAGGACAATCTCAATTTCATCAGTCAGAACAAGGTCAGGGACTGACTGAAACAAGCCATCAATTGCTCATGCGTAATTTCAAACTGTAGCTGAAGAAAATTAAAACAAATCCACAGGACTCAAAATATGACACTAAGTATATGTCACCTAAATTTAGCACCATCTCAAGAACAGATTTTACACATTGAACTTTGAAGACCAAATGGTTTGTGGGGTGATATCAAGGACATCATGCATGAAGAAAGCAAAAGGTCATTTAAAAGACAAGAAATAAAGAAAAGACAAAAATGGTTGTCAGAAGAGTCTTTGAAACTTTCTTTTGAATGTAGAGTAGCTAAAGCAAATGGCAGAAATGATGAAGTGACAAAACTGAACAGAAGATTTCAAAGGATGCTGAGAGGGAAGAAGATAAAGGAAAGTCTTATAATGAAATGTGCAAAGATCTGGAGATAAAAAAAAAGGGAAGAACATGTTTGGCATCTCACAAGCTGAAAGAACAGAAGAAAAAATTTAAGAGTCAAGTTGGAATTTTGAAAGATTCTATGGGTAAGATATTAAATGACACAGAAATCATCAAAAGAAGATAGAAATACTATGGACCTGGGATACGCTTTGGGCCTGGAACAAAACTCACTCCCAGAGGCTGGCTTTCAGCCCAAGAGTAAATGAGATGTATATGCAGACCACTCAACCCAGGGTGATGCAACCACATACTCTATGGAGATGCATCCCTTGAAGCAATCAACCATGGGGCACCAGAGGGGCAACATTCACACGGAGGAAATGAAGGACACACAGGAGTGCATAACTATGAAGGGCACAGGGTGGGGTTACTGGGCAGGGAGGGAAAGAGAGTGGTTTATGGTTGGCGATGGTAATTGGGAAGTGAAACCAAATGTACATGAAATGTTGAATGTAGAACAAACTCTGCTCTGTAAATTTGTACCTAAAGCACAATAAAAAATAAAAAAAAAAGAAAGAGGGAAAGAATACACAGAACCACTGTACCAAAAAGAACTGGTCAAAGTTCAACTATTTCAGGTTGATCAAGAACTCATGATATTAAAGCAAGAAATCCAAGCTGCACAGAAGGAATGAGAGAAAAATAAAACTGTGGGAATTAATGAAATACCAACTGAGATGTTTCAACAAATAGATTTAATACTGGAAGCATTGAGAAGTCTAGGCCAAGAAATTTCGCCAATAGACTGGAAAAGATCCATATTTGGAGCCATTCCAAAGAAAGGTGGTGGTGTAGTGCCTAAGGCATTTGGCTGCAACCAGAAGGCTGGAGGTTCAAACCCACCAGCTACTCCTTGGAAGGAAGGTTGGGCAATCTACTTCCATAGTGATTATTGTTGTTAGGTGCCGTCTAGTCATTTCTGACTTATAGCAACCCCATGCACAGCAGAATGAAATACTGCCCGATCCCACCCCAGCTCCACGATCCTTGCTATACTTGAGCCCATTGTTGCAGCCACCGTGTCAGTCCATCTCGTCTAAGGCCTTCCCCTCTTTCGTGGACCCTCCACCATACCAAACATGACATCCTTCTCCAGGGAATGGTCCGGCCATTCTCGCTTCAAAGGAGATTCTTGGCTGCACTTCCTCCAGAACAGATATTAATTCTCTTAGCAGTCCATGGTACTTTCAGCATTCTTCACCAGCATCACAACTCAAAAGCATCAAGTCTTCTTTGGTCTTCCTTATTCATTGTCCAGCTCTCATATGCATACAAGGTGATTGAAAATATCATGGC
>NW_006921673.1:3319008-3324220 GCF_000298275.1 Orycteropus afer afer | reverse complement strand
CCTTCCATCTTCTTTTGATGTTTCCTGCATCATTCAATATTTTGCCCATAGAAATTTTCAATATTGCAACTTGAGGCTTAAATTTTTTCCTCATTTCTTTCAGCTTGAGAAACGCTGAACATGTTCTTCCCTTTCTAACTCCAGGTCTTTGCACATTTCATTATAGTAATTGGTTTTGTCTGCTTGAGCTGCTCTTTGAAATCTTCGGTTCAGCTCTTTGATCTTGTCATTTCCTTCATTTGCTTTAGCTACTCTTCACTCAACGGCAAGTTTCAGAGTCTCTTCTGTCATCCATTTTGGTCTTCTCTTCTTGTCTTTTTAGTGACCTCTTGATTTCTTCTTGGATGATGTTCTTGATGTCTTTCCACAATTCTGGTTTTCAGTCATTGGTGTTCAATGCATCAAATCTATTCTTTAGATGGTTTCTAAATTCAGAAGGAATATATTCAAGATCACATTTGGGCTCCTGTGGACTTGTTTTAATTGTCTTCAACTTCAAGTTGAACTTGCATATGAGCAGTTGATGGTCTATTCCACAATCAGCTCCTGGCCTGGTTTAGGCTGAAGATATTGAGCTTTTCCATTGCCTCTTGCTACAGATGTAGTCAATCTGATTCCTGTGTTGCTTCTGGTGAAGTCTATGTGTAGAGCTGCCATTTGTGTTGTTGAATAAAGATATTTGCAATGAACAAGTCATTGGTTTTGCAAAATTCTACTGTGAAATTTCCAGCATTATTTCTGTCATCAGGGCCACATTTTCCAAATACTAGTGATTCTTCTTTCTTTCCAGCTTTTGCATTCCAATCACCAGTGATAATTAACACATTCTGATTTCATGTTCTGTCAATTTCAGACTGCAGAAGTTGATAAAAATCTTCAATTTCCTCATCTTTGACTTTGGTGGTTGATGCATAAATTTGAATAATAGTCGTATTATTCAAAAGGTCTTCCTTGCAGGGGTATGGATATTATCCTGTCATGACAGCATTGTACTTCAGGACATATCTTGAAACATTCTTTTTGATGATGAATGTCATGCCATTCCTCTTCAAACTGTCATTCCCTGCATAGTAGATCATATGGTTTTCTGATTCAAAATGGCCAAAACCAGTCCATTTCAGCTCACTGATACCTAGAATATCAATCTTTATTTGATCCATTTCATTTTTGAGAACTTCCAGTTTTTCTAGATTCATACTTTGTACATTCCATGTTCTGATTATTAATGGATGTTTGCAGCTGTTTCTCCTCAATTTCAGTGGTGCCACGTCAGCAAATGGAGGTCTTGAAAGCTTTACCTTATCCATATGAGTAAGGCTGGTTTTGTTCTGATGATGGAGCTCTTGCCCAGTCCTATTTTGAGAGCCTTCTAACCTAAGTGACTTATCCTCCTCCTCTGTATTAGACAATGTTTCCGGACTATTCATAAAGTTGCACAGTAGTGTATCAGACAGTGTTTCTCTGTTATTCATAAGGTTTTCACTGGCCAATTCTTTGATAAGTGGATGGTCTCTTCCTTTTTCCTAGTCTGTCTCAGTCTGTAACATGAGCTTATACCTGTGTACCATGTGTGCCTCGCTGGGTTTGAAACACCAGTGGCACAGCCTCAAGACTCATAGCAACACCTTACCACAGTAGGACAAACTGACAGACAGGTTTGTCTCCCTTACCTGTTGGAAACCTCTCCAACCTCTCCTTACCTGGATTCCTGTGGCTGACTCCTTGCTCTGTCTGGGTCCCCCTAGCTTTTATACTCTCCTTTCTCCCACCTTCCCACCTTGCTTCTTGTGGGGCATGGCCTGGTTCTCTCTCCTCACCTGGATCCTTGTGGCTGACTCCCCTTTCTGTCCTGGGACCCCTAGCCTTTATACTCTCCTTCCATATTGATACCACCTCAGAAACCCAAGGAGGCGTCACTATGAGTCAGACTAGACTCCAGGGCAGTGAGGTTTTTTTTTTTGTTGTTGTTGGTTTACTGTTTGTCTGTTAGTTTGTTATACCATTTTGGTCTGCATGTTACTATGATGCTGAAAGCTATGCCACGAGTATTTCAAATAGCAGCAGGTCATTCATGTTGGATAGTTTTAGTGGGGCTTCCAGCCTAACACAGACTAGTGAAAAAGGCCTGATAATATGTTTTGAAAAGTCAGCCAGTGAAAGCTAATGTAGCACAACAGAATATTGTCTGATATAGTGTTGAAAGATAAGCCCCCAAGGTTCAGCAGCACTCAAAATACAGTGTCAGCAGCATGGATGTGAGAATACTAAGTGCACTGAAGATGGCTCTGAACCACACAATGTTTCTATCTGTTGTACAAGGAGTTGCCATAAGCTGTAATGCTTCAGCAATTATGAACAATGTTCTTTCGTTCTAAATGATATGGTAGCTTTCTGAATCCAGAAATATCGAAGGTGCCTTGGAAGTGAAGTTATATAATGCATACACCTCTGCCAACAATTGACTGGCTAAAGGGGATTTGTCACCAGTTGTTAGGAAGGGAATCACAGCACTTATCATCCAAGGCACTCTCTGTTGTTCATGTTGTTGTTGTTGTTCAGTCCTGTCAAATCAGCTCTGACTCACAGTGACCCTGTGTACAACAGAACAAAACACTGCCCAGTCATGTGCAGCCCCACAATCCTTGCTTTACAGGAACCCATTGTTGCAGCCACTGTGTCAATCCATGTCATTTAATGCCTTCCCTTTTTCACTGACTCTTCACTTTCCCAAGCATAATATCCATCCCCAGGAAATGGTCCCTTCTGACAACATGAGGAAAGTAGGTGAGACAAAGTCGAGGCATTCTCTCTTCCAAAGAGCATTCCAGCAGCACTTCTCCCAGGACAGATTTGTTTGTTCTTTTGGCAGTCTATGGTACGTTCAGTATTCTTTGTCAGCATCCCAACTCAAAATCATCAACTCTTCTTGTTGTTGTTATGTGCTGTTGAGTTGGACCCAACTCATAGTGACCCCTCCGTGGGTTTCCAAGGCAGTATCACTATGGAAGTAGATTGCCCAACCTTCCTTCTGAGAAGTGGCTGGTGGGTTTGAACCACCAGCCTTCCGGTTAGCAGTCAAGTGCCTTAGGCACTATGCTACCAGAGCTCCTAAATCTTCTTAGGTCTTCCTTATTCCTTGTCCAGGTTTCACATGTACATGAGGTGATTGAAAATACCATGGCTTGGGTTAGGCACACCTTAGTCTTCAAAGAGTCATCTTCGCTCTTCAGCACTTTAAGGAGGTATTTGGCAGCAGATTTGCCCAAGGCAATAGGTCATCTGATTTCTTGACTGCTGCTTCCATTGGTGTTGGTTGTGGATGCAAGTAACAGGAAATCTTTGACAATTTCAATACTTTCTCCATTTAGTGTGGTGCTGCTTATTGGTCCAGTTATGAGGATTTTTTTCTTTATGTTGAGGTGTAATCCATACTGGAGACTGGAGTCTTTTAATCTTCATCAATAAGTGCTTCAAGTCATCTTCACTTTCAGCAAGCAAGGTTGTGTCATCTACATATTGCAGGTTGTTAATGATATTTCCTCCATCTTGATGCCACATTCTTTTTTATATAGTCCAGCTTCTTGGATTATTTGTTCAGCATACAGATTGAATAAGTATGGTGAAAAGATCCAACCCAACACACTTCTTCCTGATTTTAAAACATGAAGTATCCCATTGTTCTTTTCAAATGACAGCCTTCTGATCTATGTACAGCTTCCTCATGAACACAATTAAGTATTCTGGAATTCCTATTCTTCTCAATGTTATCCATAATTTTTTATGATCCACACAGTCAAATGCTTTTGCATAGTCAATATCCATCCCAGAAAGTAAAAAAACTTTCTGGTATTCTCTGTTTTAAGCCAAGATCCACCTGACATCAACAATGAAATCCCTTGTTCTTCATCCTTTTCTGAATTCAGCTTGCATTTCTAACAGTTTTCCTGTCAATATTTTACTGCAACTGTTTTTGAATTATCTTCAGCAAAATGTTACTTGTGTGTGATTTTAATGGTATTGTTTGATAATTCCCACATTCTGTTGGATCACCTTTCTTTGGAATAGATACAAATATGGATCTTTTCAGTCAGTTGGCCAGGTAGCTGTCTTCCAAATTTCTTGGCACAGATGAATAAGTGTCTCCGGCGTGGCATCTGTTTGCTGAAACATCTCAGTGGGTATCCGTCAATTCCTGGAGCCTTGTTTTTTGCCATTTCCTTCAATGTAGCTTTGAGTTCTTCCTTCAGTACCATTAGTTCTTGATCATATGCTACCTCCTGAAATAGATGAATATTGACCAATTCTTTTTGGTACATTGACTCTGTGTATTACTTCCATCTTCTTTTGATGCTTCCAGTTATCAGTCAATATTTTGCCTATAGAATCTTTCAATATTGCAACTCAAGGGTTGAATTTTTTCTGCAGTTCTTTCAGCTTGAGAAATGCCAGGTATTTTCTTCCCTTTTGCTTTTCCAGTTCCAGGTCTGCACATTTCATTGTAATAATTGACTTTGTCTTCTCAATCAGCCCTTTGAAATCTTCTGTCCAGCTTGGTTTTTATCTTGTCATTTCTTCCATTTGGTTTAGCTACTCTCTGTTCAAGAACAAGTTTTGGAGTTTCTTCTCACATCCATTTTGGCCTTTTCTTCCTTTCCTGTCTCTTTAATGATCTTTTGCTTTCTTCATGGATGATGTTCTTGATGTCATCCCACAGTTCTAATTTTTGGTCATTTGTGTTCAACACGTCAAATCTGTTCTTCAGATGGTCCCTAAATTCTGATGGGATATAATGAAGGTCATATTTTGGCTCTCACAGACTCCTTTTAATTGTCTTCACTTCAACTTGAACTTGTGTATGAACAATTGACAGAGTCTCTTCCACAGTCAGCTCCTGGCCCTGTCTTGGCTGAAGATATCGAGCTTCTCCATCACCTCTTCACAGATGTAGCTGATCTCATTTCTGTGTATTCCATCAGGTGAGGTCCACATGTACAGAATCCTTTTATGTTGTTATGGTATTTGCAATGAATAAGCACTGGTCTTGCAAAATTCTAGTTAATCCATCAACCACACCATGGGAAAAATATATGGAAGTCTGCTTCTGTAAAGATCAGTTTTACACTGTCCTTTAGGGTCATTATGAGTCAGAATCAACTTGATAGTGGTGGTTTTGTGTATATATATATATGCTGTTGTTGTTGTTATGTGCCGT
>NW_006921673.1:3294091-3318768 GCF_000298275.1 Orycteropus afer afer | reverse complement strand
CATACATATATATACATACACATATGTATATGTGTATGTATATATATTTCTAAAGATCTGTCCTGGAGGAAGTACAGCCGAGATGCTTCTTGGAAGCAAGGATGGCCAGACTTCGTCTCACCTACTTTGGTCATGTTGTCAGAGGAGATCATTCCTCGGAGAAGGATGTCATGCTTGGTAAGGTGGAGGGTCGACGAAAGAGCAGAAGGCCTTTGACGAGATGCATTGACTTGGTGGCTGGGACAATGGGCTCAAGTATAGCAAGGATCATGGAGCTGGTGTGGGATCCGGTGGTGTTTTGTTCTGCATGGGGTCGCTATGAGTTGGAAATGACTCGACGGCACTTAATGACAACATACACATATATAAGCTCTGGTGGCATAATGCCTAAGGCATTTGTCTGCTAACCAGAAAGCTGATGGTTCAAACCCATCAGCCACCAACTGCAGTTTGCAACATAATTATATGCTCAGGTTAATCTAATTTCTCTTCCTTGGAAAGAAATTAATATCTATCAATTTAAATATATATATATATATATATATATATATATATATATATATATATATAAAATCTGTTTTTCTCATGAAGACTTATCACTTCCTTTTTTTTTTTTTTTTAATATTTACACCTTGTCTCACTTTAAGATACTCAATAGTGCCAACTGTATCATTTATATTTGATAGCCCTGACTCTCAGCTCTATGAGGATAAGGCCTATCCATTTGTTCTCCATTAAGTGTCTAGCTTGCAAGGTATTCTGATCATTGAAGGAACTAATAAATATTTGGAGAGGGGCAAGCTGACAGATTGATGGGAATTCTCTATTAAAGGAAATTTTTACCAACTCATAACTACTAATTTATGCTTAGGGTTGGGAAGAGAGGAAAGACCCTGTCCTCTACCAGGTCAAGAATGACAACAATGCATTCTATTTTGTATAGTTTTAGCTTTTTTATGTTTCATACTTTTGTTATATTTTTGTTGTTTTCTGATATTACTCTTTATGTGCTGCCTGGTTATATTAAAAAAAAAAAAAAATGATTTTGTCAGTCTGTGTCTGCTGCTTACTTTCTTTCAGTTCCTTTCTTCCTGGTTAGTTCCCAGCTTCTGTGAAGAGAGCATGTTTATCTAATTTACAGCTGTATTACCACTGCCGGCACAAAGTAGAGGGCCAATATATATTTCCTGAATGAATGAATGAAGAGTGTCCTTTTATTTACTTCCTCATATCTATTGGTTTGTGACATAAAAGGTATCACAAGTAAGGAGACCATGAAGTTTATGGAAAGAGAACCCTTCTTTAGAATGAAGGGGAGTGCTACTAATGAGTATGCCAGGATGTCTTAGTATATCCTGGAGCTGCTGTAGCAAAAAATACCACAAAGTATTTAAACAACATACATGTAATTTCTCACATTTCTGGATCCTAAGAGTTCAAATCAGGATCTTGCTCACATTGGTTAGTTCTGTGCTCCTCTATCCTTGCTTCTGGTGGCTGGGGGCAATTCTTGGCATTCCTTTGCTGCATATAGATGCATCTGCCTCAATTATCACATGGTATGTGTGTCTGTTTCTCTGCTCTGTACTTCCTTTTATAAGTTACTTCTCAGAAAGGATTAGGTTGATGACCCACTCTAGTATGACTGCACCAACATAACAAAAGAAAAACCCTCTTTCCAAACAAGATGATATTCATTGGACTTCAACATACATATTTGGGGGTGGGGCAGTGCACAAATCAATCCGTAATAAAGGACAAAGGCATCATTCGGACTGTCCCAGACACACTGGGGCATATGATCACCCTAGTTCTAAGGGTTTCCTGGGGCTTTGTCAATGATTAAAAGAAATGGGCAGATCAGTGTTATTTAGTAGATGTTAGGGATCCCGCAAGTTTCATGTTTACCTTTATATCAACCAGTCGATGAATTGTTAATGATGGTTGCTTGTCTCCCAAGACTTGTTCAGCGACTTCTCTGTCTGGATGGGCTATTTAAGGCTCATTTTGTTTGATGGTTTAATTGTTTTTTAAGGATCTCTTGTTTTTATGACTAGCATTCTGTATATTCAAGATTTATTGATCCTACATACCTTTGGTACCAGGTTGTGCTGTAAAATTTGTTGCAAAAGACCTTTTTAGTGTTAAAAAGCAAAGATGTTACTTTGAAAACGAAGGTGCACCTGACTGAAGCCATGGTACTTTGAATCTCCTCATATGTATGTGAAAGCTGGCCACTGAACAAGGAAGACTGAAGAAGAATTGATACATTTGAGTTATGGCATTGGCAAAAATATTAAATATACCATAAACTGTCAGAAAAACAATAAAATCTGTTTTGGAAGAAGTCCACCTGGAATACTCCTTCAAGTGAGAATGATGAGACTTTGTCTCTTGCACTTTTTTCATATTGTCAAGAGAGATGAGTCCCTGGAGAAGGACATCATCCTTGTTAAAGCAGAGGCTCAGTGCAAAGAGGAAGATCCTCAATGAAATGAATTGACATAGTGGCTGTGACAACCGGCTCAAGCACAGCAATGATTGTGTGGATGGTGCAGGACTGGCCGTGTTTTGTTCTGTTGTATGTAGGGTCACTTTGAGTCAGAGCCAACTTGACAGCTCCTAACAACAACAATAACATCTGGTTCTCATTCTTTAATCATCATCTTATTTATTGTAGACTTCCTGTTTCAGACTCTTGTCTAAGTTAATTATTTGACTTCTACCAGTCCCCTAAAATTCTTTTTGTAACTCCTGGTCCAAAGGTGACTTTTAGCTTGCTCTTGACAAGCAACAGACATCAGCAATGCAGATTAGACAGTTTAATTTTGGCTCTTACTCTAACGCCTCAGAAGTGACATGGAGCCTTCCATCCTGCTTGGTCTTGAACTTGTGCCTGCACTTGGTCTGGACTTGGATTTGGAAAGCCACTCCCTAACCTTCAGAAAGAATACAGCCTATGGTATTGAGCAGATTGTCTTTCTTTATACTTGCCATGCATTATGTAGGAGGACTTGGAAAATATTCCACTAGATCACATCATACAGGTTACAAGGATCAAGAAGAAAAGAAGAAGCCTGCAGTCTCCTTTCTCTTAGCACTTTATGGAGAACTGGAAAATCTGGACAAACTTCTGACCATGTACGGGCTTCTTGTTCTAGTTGCTTTCTACTAGTGCAAGGTAGACATGACAGTGACATTGTCATTGGGATACAAACAGATTATGCTGGTGTCAAGTAGTCTGAGTTTACTCACAGCTGTTTACAAGAATGGTCTGGGAAAGGTAGCTTCTAGACCAAAGGATCTCTGGGCTTGATGGGAAGTTACCATCATTCTTGCTGGGTGGGTAATTCTTGGGCCCATGAAAGGTTGAGTTGTGAGAATTGCTTTAAAAGGAATACTTAGATGATATTTTATTTATGTCTTTTTTTCCACAAAGCTATACAGGGAATCAGTCAGTATCACTACAATCCATTGCTTAAAAGAAAACTTTAACTAAATCTAGATGATTTCAGTTTGAAAAACACTTTAGAAAGATGTTGTTGTGGTTAATCGCTATCAAGCCGGCTTTGATTTTTCATTGTTGTGGCCACTGTGTATCAACCTAGGGGCTCATCTTCCAGCACTATGTCAGTGTTGTGATCCAGAGGGTTGTTACTGGCTAATTTTTGGAAGTAAATGGCCAGGTCTTCCTAGTTTGTCTTAATCTGGGCGCTCCACTGAAACTTGTCCACCACGAGTGATCCTGGTGGTATTTGAAACACTGGTGGCCCAGATGCCAGCATTACAGTCATCAGCGTGACAAAGTGACAGACAGGTGGTGGATTCAAGAGATAAGCCTCTCTATTTTATTAATGAGCTCTGGTGGTGCAAAATAAATTCCATTGTTTTTTATTAAACTCACTGCCGTCGAGTTGATTCCGACTCATAGAGACCCCTCCTTGGGTTTCTGAGGTGGTATCTCTATGGAAGTAGATTGCTAGTCTTTCTTCTGGGGAGTGGCTGGTGGATTTGAACCATAAGGCTTCTGGTTAGTAGTCAAATGCCTTAGGCACTATGCCACCAGGGCTCCTATTGTTTTAATATAAGTGGTTATAAAAATAAAAAGAAATAAAAGATGATGGATAGCTTATAGATACCTTACTCGATGACAAAAAAAAAAAAAAAAAGCATGTAAATAGAAATATTAAGCAATACTCTGAGCTTCATTCAGATGCTAAATGTGATTCACCCCACAACTTAATTATTATTTTTAGGATATGATGGCCCAAGTTACCCCAGGCAATTGCATCAATAAATCTACTGTGGTGAATTCACCAAAGAGCTGTGCCACTTTTTTTTGCCAGGTGAACAGCTTTCAGTTCATATTCAAAAAGAACAAATCCACTACCATGAAGTCAATTCCAACTCATAGCGACCTACATTGGATTTCCAAGGCTGTAAATTTTTGCAGAAGTAGATTCCCTCATCTTTCTCCCATAGAGCAGCTGGTGGGTTTGAACCACTGATATTCTGGTTAGCAAGCAAATGTCTTACCCACTATGCCACCAGAGCTCTTTGGATTCATATTAGATTCATGCAAATTTTTTGAGCAGTATATCCTACATCTTCATTTTACATATACAGTCAAAGACACCTGCATTCAGTTCTAAGTGGGACATTAATTTTGTTCTGGAGATATGCCTACTCATACCAAAAAAGAAGTTGAGTTGAACTGAGCCAAATACTAGATAAAAATACTAGATAAAAATGAAGCTTTCTCCAAAATCAAAGTTCCAGAAACAAATGCTTTCATCCCAAATGTCACTAACTGAACAAAAACTAAAAGAGATGTTTCTCTCCACCCCCTTTTGGGAAGTGTAGCGGAGTACACAGGTTTTTTTCCCCTGATATTTAATTTTAAATATATTTTTATTTCTACAGAGAATTAGTATTTTTAAGGTACATGAAGAAAGCAGATCAAAATTTCTCTTTTCTTCAATAACTATTTAAAACCTAATTTATTACAATGTAGCCATACTTTGTTGTGGGAAAAAACTAACAACTCTGTGATGGAAATTTTGCCAGAGTTTCTTCCTCCCTCTGAGTTGTTATTTCATTACTTTATTGTCATTAATTACCTCTATTCTCCTACCTTGTGATGTGAGCTTCTTCAGGCCGGCTTCCAAAGATGACAAAAAAATATTCATGGAATATCAAGGACTTAAGAAAAAATGAGAGGAACTCTGTTTTCAACCTTCTCTACAAACATTCCTTCTATGCATACCCAAAAGGAGTTATACATTTTTTTTTGTAAAGTAGAATTTTAATTGTCATGGCTAGGTTCAAAACACTGATTCAGCTAGGAGAACAAGTTTGAAGCAACCCGTTATCCCCACACTCAATATTGTCTTATCAGTTCCTTTCTATAAATGATTAATCGAGTTTATTTTGAGGTTTAAAAGATTTCACTTCTCGTTCTGCTGGCTTTTCATTGATCCTTGTTTCCTCTCTGCTTGATTTCAGCAGATATTAACACACACACACACACACAATCAAGAGAGCTATAAATGGCTACATTTAAAAAAGAAATAATCTCGTCTACCAGAGCTGTCTCTTTGCAACTTGCAAACATACAGACATAAGGGGGAAAAAAAAAAGTTCAACAATCCAGATGTCAGCTTTGAAAGAACTTTCAATATTGGGATGTTTTGTCTATACTGTGCTAAACAGCCCAGAGTTTCTGAATATATAGATGTTCATACTGTGTAGACAAAACAGATGGATAATTCAACAGCATCATTCATTTTTTTATCCAGATGTTCTGCCATCATGCTGGCAAAGCCTTTCCACAGCCTTTAGCAGTCGATACTTGATAAAAACTTCTGAACAGCATAACTATATTTGGTGATTTTTCCTGAAAAACTCATTTTCTAACTTTCTGAATATTTATGCACTATTATTCTGAAAGGAACTCTGGTGGCATAGTGCCTAAGGCATTTGACTGCTAACCAGAAGGCTGGTGGTTCAAGCCCACCAGCCACTCCTTGGAGGGAAGATGGGCAATCTATTTCTGTAGTGATACCACCTCAGAAACCAAAGGAGGGGTCGCTATGAGTCGGATCTGACTTGACGGCAGTGAGTTGGTTTTTTTTTTTGGGGGGGGGGATTATTCTGAATGACTAATCTGACTTTGCTTAATAGCTTATTGTTAATGGAGAAAGCAAAGTATCTTATACATACACACACACATATAGAACATTTGTGCATTTTTTTTTTTTCATTCAAAATGTGCTCACTGACTTATGAATTAACAATTGCAGAGAACACTCCAATTAACAAATAGGTAGATACATACATGAGAAACTTAAAATTGCAGTCTTACACAATTTAATTGTTCTTTTTCTGTGTATACAAAAAAAAAATCACATGCCTCAAGATTGTTTGAAATGTGTTATTTTTAAGGAGACAGGCTTTTTATATGATTTTAAAATTCTGAAGATTTACGACTTGAGTGATTCTTTTCTTCTCCCATATTAATAACATGCATCACTTATAGCAAGAATTTTAAACTAAGTATATTTCTTTGCATTTCTTCAGAAGCCTTAACTTAAAATATTATTTTGACAATTAATATCTTTGCTTCAAAAACTCTTCATAAACTGCAAGGCATTTAACATGAAATAAATAAATGCATTGTTCTCTGAGATTAGGTCAGTGTCTTTGAAATATACTGTGTTAGAATGTTAATTGAGTTTGACATAAGCATGGATATGAAATGCATTGTGCCACTCAACTTACCAGCAGTGAAACTCATTACCAATTCTAATTGTTCTCTGCATGGTGACAGCATACTGAGATGGAGATGTTGAATATTTCAGTTTGTGATATTATCATGGTTGTTTAAAATACTGACTACGTGTTTTGAAACCAATAGAAGTAATTGGTATGCATGTAAGAACTAGCAGGCTGAGCACATCATTTATTTATAGACTCTTTTGATGTAACTCTATGGGGGAAAAGTTAATAAAACATGGTTCAAAGATAAATTTACACTCACCACTATAATATGACACAAAGCACAAATTACTATACTGAAAAAAAACTGTTTTCTAGCAAAACATGTTCTTTATCCTTTTTAAAGCTACTCCACCAAAGCAAGAAGAAAAGGGACAAGAGGAAACAAGAGGTACACAGATATTATTAGTTCTTTAAACTTTCCAGAATCAACTTGTGACAATTAAAATCCATGTGCTAATAGAGAGAAATCAAGGCAAATGACATAGTTTCAAATTATTAGGCGATGGTCTCAAAGGACAGGTTCACCGACAAATCAGGATCAGAAGCTGAGAAGGACTAGAAAACAGTCTTAGGAAGTCTTGGTTGAGAAGTCAGGACATAGAGAAAGGCACTTATATACACACATCTTTCTGCAGTGAGGACACTCCAATCAAAAACCAATCACTGGCATCAAGTCAATTCCGACTCAATGATCCTTTAGGACAGAGTAGAACTTCCTCATAGGTTTCCAAGGCTGTAACTCTTTATGGAAGCAGAAGCAGACTGCCTTACCTTTCTTCCATGGAGTGGTCGGTAGGTTCAAACTGCTGACCTTTTGGTTAGCAGCTAAATGCTTTAACCACGATGCAACCAGAGCTCACAAGTGAAGACGTGTGTTCAAAAAACCCAAAACCAAACCCATTGCCATTGAGTCAATTCCGACTCATGGCAAACCAGTAGGTTAGAGTAGAACTTGCCCATAGAGTTTCCAAGGCTGTAATTTTTACAGAAGCAGACTGCTAAGTCTTTCTCCCACAAAGCCTCTGGTGGGTTTGAACCACTAATGTTTCAGTTAGGAACCAAGTGTTTAACCACTACCCCACCAGGACTCCTTACTGCATGCATAGCTTCTATTCAAAAAGGAAAATACATTTTAAGATAATATGAACTGAATGCTTAATTGTGGTGAGAGAACTGCTGATTTTAAATGTGATATGCTTCAAGCAGGACCACAGCTTATAATAACATGCTAGAGAAAAATTAAACTGATGAGAAAAAAAATGTGTTAAGAGGAGTAATGCAGGCTAGAGGTAGAAAAAGCAAGAAGATGACAAACTAATTGACAGTTATCTATGGAATATGGCTGACCAGTCTCATTAGCATATGTAGAAATGCTCCTAGTGTTGAAGGCAATGAGAAACAATGGTAAGGTTGCTAGCCTGAGCATCAGATAACTTGGGTTTTGGATTTAGATTTTTACCAACAGCTGATGATATTGTTGTTAGGGGCCATCTGGTCTATTTTGACTCATAGCAACCTGATGTACAACAGAAGGAAACACTACCCAGTCCTGTTCCATGCTCACAATCGTTATTCTTGAGCTCATCGTTGTAGCCACTGTGTCAATGTATCTTGTTAGAGTCTTTGCACATTTCTCTGACCCTCTGGTGGCATAGTGCTTAAGGTATTTGACTGCTAACCAGAAGGTTGTTGGTTCAAACCCACCAGCCACTCCTTGGAAGGAAGATTGAGCAATCTACTTCCTTAGTGATACTGCCTCGGAAACCCTGGGATCCAACTCGACAGCAGTGAGTTTGTTTTGTTTTGCTTTGTTTTTTACTTTACCTACCACGATATTCTTCTCCAGGGAATGGTGTCTTCTGACAGTATAACTAAAGTATAAGATATGATGTCTGGCCATTCTCGCTTCTAAGCAGCATTCTATCTGTATTTCTTCCAGACAGATTTGTTCGTTTTTTTGGCAGTCCTTGATACAGTCAATGTTCTTTACCAACACCACACAATCTATTTTTCTGCCATCTTTCTTATTCATTGTTCAGCTCTCATATGCAAATGAAGCTATTGAAAATACAATAGTTTGGATCAAATATACCTTAGTCTTCAAAGTGACATCTTTTCTCTTTAACACTTTAAAAAGGTCTTTTACATCAGATTTACCCAATGCAATGTGTTGTTTGATTTCTTGACTTCTGGTTCCAAGGATGATTGTGGTGAAGCCAAGAAAAATTAAATCCTTGACAATATCAGTCTTTTCCCTATTTATCATGACATTGCTTATTGGTCCAATTGTAAGGATTTTATTTTCTTTATGTTGAGGTATATAGTAGTTAAGGTTGTGTGTCAACTTGGCTGGGCCTGGTTGAGTGGCTGGGTAGTTGGTGGTAGTTATTCCCCATGATGAGACTGGTAATCAACTCCATGGTGGAACCTACCACAAGCAGCTGAGTAGCTGCTTAAGGATGTGGTCTGCTTCCTGTCCATAAGAGACAGTTTGGGAATGGTCTCTAGCTTATGGCATGCTTGAACCCACATGTAGCTGTGTCATTGTTAAGCAGCCTGCCATGCTCTGCTGACCTTAAGACTTTCAATGGACTTGAACTAATGGCCTGCCGTGTGGTTTGGTAACATCAAGACTGTGCCTTTTTACTTGTCAACCTTGGGTTTGTCAGTCTCAGCAGCCAGCAGCTGTCTGTGTGACGAAATGCCTCTAGCTTTAGTGGGTCAAGAGCAGGAGGCAGAGCTGAGGCCCAAGGCTGATGGGCTTTCACCCAGCCCCTAGAGCCTGGCCCTTTGAACTCAGACCTAAAGCCTCCAAACTGTAAGAGAATAAACTGTTTATTCAAGCCATCCCGTTTGTGGTATATTCTTGTCAGAGCGGCACTGGGTAACCCGAACAAGGTGTCATACATACTGAAGTCTTTGACCTTCATCAATAAGTACTTCAGATCTTCTTCACTTTCAGCAAGCAAGGTTGTGTCATCAGCGTATTGCAAGTTGCTAATAAGTTTTCCTCCAAATGTGATGTAGGATCTTACCTATTAACCTACTGCCATTGAGTCAATTCCGACTCATAGCAACCCATTAGGAGAGAATGGAAGTGCTCCATAGGGATTCCAAGGCTGTAAATCTTTACAAATGCAGACTGCCTCATCTTTCTCCTGCAAGTTGCTGGTGGGTTTGAACTACCAGCCTTTTGGTGAGCAGCTAGTTGCTTTAACTATTATGCCACCAGCGCTCCTTCCAGATCTTAGGCAGAGATTTGAATTCTTTTGGAACTTATTTTCTTTATCTTAGACTAGATGATTTCCAAATGTCTGGGTTTAGCCTTAACTTTTCTGCATTACGTGAATCCTCCATTTTGTGACCTTCTCCAGATAACTAGCCATGGGGATAGTCAGACTACAAAAAGCTTGCTTTTATCCATATACATTGTCTACCTCAGGGCCCTGATTAACCAGGGAGTCACAATGAAAAGTCTTATGTGTGGGGGAATCTGTGAGATGCTCTACCAGGTGTTTTCTCTTCTGACTATTTTGTTACTGTAAGGGGGCTTCAGTGTCTAAAGCCTTTATGTCAATAGTGCTTAATTTAATCAACCCACCTCATCAAGTAATGTATTATAAACCCAATTTATGCTGTAATTGCCTTTAATGTGAATTTTTTAAATGAAGACTTGAGGTTTCAGAATGGCCACCTTTGACAAAAATAAGAGAATAAAATAAATGGAAATAATTAGAAAAATAGTTGACATGTCCCCTTTCTACCTAAATGTGTGTGAAATGCTCCTTCCTGCATAATGAACTCACTCTCTCCTTCATCACCTGCAGCATGCATCTGCCAGGACCTATCAGATTTCCAGGCCATTCATACTTTCTGTTATTACTTTCTAGTCATTACAGAGGTTAGTATAAAGTGCACATCCCATGGGGCTATGGCTGTAGCAAAGCTAAACAATTACCATTTCATCACTATTTATCAAATACTAGATATTAAGAGGCACAATGAAAAATTCACACCTTTTCATCCTCTGGATGAAAATGACATCATTCATCCTTTTGCATTTGACTTTTACCCCTTCTTCATAATGTTTGAACATTGATCTCCCTAAAACAGCACCTCGCATGTTTCTCAGTAGTGGCTAATCCAGATTAATGTCTCAGCTGAGCTGCAGATTTCATGCTATTGTGATTTTCAGATTTTCACTATTAGCTAAAAAGAAAGTTTCAAAAAATGTCATAAACAGGATGTTTACATATTTCCTGAATTGTGGTTAGCTCATCACAGCCAAAGAATAAAGTATAGTATTTTAAAAATGATGATCTCACACTTAACTGAAAAGTATAAAGCATACTCAAACATTATGTGCTAGAAACATAGACCCTCAATAAACATTTATTTATCAATTGAACAAACAAAAATAAACATAGTTTAGTCAGCTAATAGATTTCAAAAAAATCTACTTCTAGGCATATGGGAAGTAAGTGAATAATATAATTTATATTTAGAAGTTAGAGAAATCATTTTTTTTTTTATTTTTGTTTCAACTTGTTCCCTTTCTGCCTTCCTTCTTTCCGTCTTCCTCTCTCTCCATTTTGTTCTTTCTTTATGGTCACAGTTTACTGAATTTGTAAGTCTTTAGAAAGTGGTGAGATATCATAGAATTTACATTTCCACTCTTCTACCTACATCACATGATATAGACAAGAACTAACTAACCAGTTATTAAGTGAATCAGGAATCTCATAAAATAAAATGAACTTTCACTGATATTTCACCCTCACATTTATGTTTTTCTTGTTGGCCAATCTAGGTGCTCTTTTATCTAAAATCAGTTGGTTATTTTTTCAGAACTAAGTATTTGGATCAGGATAGGACAATATGAAAAGAAAAACAGAAGCCACTCCAACAGGAACAGCATTTTCTAGTTATTACAAACTGGGGCATATTGCAAATACATTCAAAATATTTCTCATAATAACTGCTCTCATTAATAATCTTTAGGGCATTCATGCTTCAAGGGTAGAATTCTCACCGTTCATGAAGGAGACTCAGGTTCCCGGCCAATATACCTTATGTGCAACTTCCATCCACTGTCAGTGTTGGCTTGCTTGTTGCTATGGTATTGAACAGGTTTCACCAGAGTTTTCAGACTAAGGCTGAGTGGGAAGACTAAGTGATCTACTTCTGAAAATCAGCCAATGAAAACTCTACAGATCATGATGGTGGATTCCCAATAGATTATGGAGATAATACACAGCCAGGTAGAATTTGTTGCCATTGTGCCTGGGGTTGTCATGAGCCAGGGGCCAATTGGAAAACAGCTTACAACAACTGTTATCAGCGTCAAATGTTGACTGCATGCCAAATACTATACTAAGCACCTACAGACATTATTTCAAATAAAACTCAAAAGAACATGATGAATCTCGTTTTCAAATGGATGGGCCAATTCTATTTATTCAAACAATTTAGTGGATTGTGACCAGCATGTACAAAATAGAATAAATTAAATTAGAGAATAGCTTTGTGCATCACATGTAGTAATGATAAATATTGCATCTTAAAATGTTTGTTTCAGTGTATGTGTGAATATAAAGTTCAGCAGTTCAAACCCACCATGGCTCCATGGGAGAAAGATGTGGCAATCTGCTTCCATAAAAATTTACAGCCTTGTGGCAGTTCTACTCAGTCCTATAATGTTGATGTGAGTTGGGATTGAATTGATGGCAGTGAGCTTTTTCTTTTTGGGTTTGTGCATGTGGGGTGTGTGTGTGTGTGTGTGTATGTGTGTCTGCATGCATACATGTACACTCACTGGTTTACATTGTAAAATTTATTTCTTCCTGACAGACAGTTAAAAACTTCAAAGCCCCATGTCATGCAGAAGTAATATTATCTTAATTTTTAGAGGAAAACTAAGACAAAAAGATCCAATTTTGTATATATAATTTCTAAAGTTCCCAAATGAATTAGTTTCCGGAGGGTTTTAAGAAAACACTATTGTTGCAGGTTGCTTCCTGTCTCGTGGATTGCATTTCCTTAGCATCTAGGCAGCCCTAAAACAGGGTGATTAAATCTCCTCAGATCAGGCCATCTGTGCCTCTGAGTAAGTGAGATACTTCAAATAAGTGAATGATGAATTCTGTTCCAGACTGTCCTATAAAATTATAATAAAAATAATAATGAAGTGCTCGCTAATAAAAAGAAAGTCGTTACAAATACTGTGCTATTGATTTCAAAGGGCAGTGATTTTAGAGGGGCTCTTTCATCTGTGTTATAAATCCTGGCAACCAGTGGAGAAAATGTCAGGATTTTAAGAGCAAACAAATAGAAAAAAAAAGAAAAAGAAAAATTGCCTCACTGCTTATCTTTCATGCTGTTTTGAGTAAAACTAAGGTAGCACAAATATTTAAACAGATGGCTCAATGATATGCTTTTTTTCTTTACTAATCATAGTTATTAAAGCATTCACTTTATTTTTATTGTGTTTTAAACGGGCAGAGAAAATCTGAGTCTGATAATGACCTTTGTACATCATGCTGCAAATTGATTTTGATGACCTTTCACTTTCCGATAATTAGGCTGGCTTCATGCACATTCATCTCACTCTCTCCGCCTTCCAAGTGTATGGTGCAGTGGGTTTTTTTTTTTTTTTTTTTTTTTTTTTCTGACTGCTGTTTAATATCCTGTTCTCTTCCCCCTCTCCCTAGCTTTGTGTATGTCATTGCTAGATCCAGTTTCTATTTCCTTCCTGAAAGCCAAGGGCTCTTGAATAAAGAATGAATAGAGGTATTTAGAGACCAACAAAAAAGAAGAGTAGTTATTTTACTGATGTTTTGAATGATCAGATATCTGAATTCTCATGTAATTATGACCATTGCAATGATGTCATTACCATAGTCATTTGGAGATTGTGTACATTGTGTTGAAGACTTATTACCACATTGAATTATAACTCCGTAGTTTAATGAATCTTATAAGGGTGTTTCTTTGTGGCTAATGTGAACAGATGGTTGAAGTGGAAAAGAAATAAACTATACCTCATTTTCCTTTACATTTTCTTTGTTATGATGCTCTGGATTTAAGAACATCACACACTAGCATACATTTATACACGTATATTTTAAATCAAAATCTTTAAAATTACATTTTATCAAATATTCCCAAACTCCATTTTCTGCTGCCTTTAGACTTATTTTTTTTTTAAGTAGATACATTTTTAGTGCTATTAGGGATCTTCTTTTTCTTTCTTGTATGAGGTTCAATAAATCATGTTCTTAACATAATCATTTATGTATCAATCCCTAATCTTGAGGTTAATTATGAATGTGTTTTCCTCAGGACTATGGAATTACAGAAAACAGCCTACTGAGGAATAATAATATATGAAGTCTTACAAATGGTAGTAATAATAGCAACCTATATTGAGCATCTTGAGAAAGTACTAAGCTAATTACTATATATGTTAAAGGGAAACATTAGATAATAAAAGTTTATTTAAAACATTCCTTGGGGCAACATTGAGGTTATTATTATTAAATTGACCTTTCCTACAAGTATATAACCATTGAAATTTTCATTTGTGTGTGCACCAACCCACACAAGTAAGATCATGAGTCAACTGGAAGCAGTCCTAAGAGTTTGTAGGTGCCAGTGTCACTCTGCCCTTGTCCTGACCATGTTGATCTGGATGCAAATAGGGAAACAGAAACTGCACTATGATTTTAAAGCATGACATTTAACCCAGAGAATCAGACACACAACTGACAGAAAAGCTAAAATTCCAAGCAGGAGACAGTGAGGCAACTAAAGTGTTATCAAAAAATAGGAAAGCACTACTAGGCTATATACCAAAATGGGGAGTCATCTAATGAAAACTGGAGCCTTAAAGGAGACAAGGCCACTATTGGAGAGGTTCTACCAGAGAGAGAGAAAAAGAAGAAATACTTTGACCTCTCTGTTCCTCCTGTGTATCAATATCCCTACAGTTTCTCCCATTGGCCAGATCCATCCAGAAACCATCTGACATGGTAGCCTAGAGGGAGGAGCCCTCACCCCCTCCAATAAAGAGCATTACTGGGGTGGGAGAAAGAGACTTAAAAGCAATTGAGCCAAAGAAACTGATTCTCTCTAACAAAAGTGAATATAAAAAATTTGTAAAGACTTATGGAGGGAATGGTGAACCAAAATACGAAGAGCCATGCTTTGAGAAAGCTTTCCAAAGAAACACATGCTCACATCTTTGTAATTCTTTGTTCTTTTCTTTTTCTTATTCCTTACATCCAGTTCATGAGCAAGTCAAATTTATATACTCCAAAATATGTCTCAAATCTAACTACTTTAACCCTATCCATTGGAACCACCATCATCTGTTACCTGAATTTCTGTAATAACCTCATACCTGGTTTTGCTTTTTAAATTTTTTCCTCACTGTTATGGATTGAGTTATGTCCCCCCAAAAATGTATGTTCAACTTGAACCACTTTAGCTATGAATGTGCGTGTTTGGAAACAGAAGTATTTGTTTGCTATGTTAATGAATTCATACTGGAGTAGGGTAGATGCCAAACCTAATCACTTTCTTGGTGGTTTTTATAAAAAGGGAAAACAAACATGGAGAGACACACATTGGAGGAAGACATCTAATGGGAAGCAGATGCATACAAGCAATACTGAGAAATACCAAGGATTGCCAGTATCTGCTAAAAGGTGGAAGAGACAAAAAAAAAAGGACCTTCCTCTAGAGCTGATGCCCTAAATTCTAGCTCTAGCTTCCAGAACTGTGAGAAAATAAATTTCTGTCCTTAAAACCACCCACTTGGTGATATTTTATTAAAACACCAGTAGGTAACTAAGATACTTATTTTTCAATGAGTAAAATTAATATGCAGTGGGTAAAATTTGTATACAATCAAATCTACAGACCTTAAGTGAGTTATGATGAATGTATTTGTCTGTGTAACCAGCCTCCCAACCAATATATAGCACTTCTCCATCACCTCAAATATATCCTCAGGGTCAAACTCTACCTTTCATAGGCAGCCACAGTTTCAATTTTTAGTACTGTGGATTTATTTTTTAATTATTAAATTTTACATATATAAATCATACAGTATGTATCCTTTTATGCCTGCCATTTTTTTACTCATAATATTTGAGATTCATCCATGTTGTTGTATGCCCTATTAGCTTATTGTTTCATGAATTCTTCAGTAGTGTTCCATTTTCATATAGACTATAATATGTTTATCCATTCTCCTGTTGAGGGACATCTGGACTATTTCCAATTTGTTGTTGTTATGGGAAACTGTTATGCACTTTCAAGCATAAATTCTTTTGTGGTCACATGTTTTCATTTCTTTTGGGGAAATATCTAGGAGTTGAATTGCTTATTTTATGATAAATCTATAGTAACTTTATACAAAAAAAACTAAAATGTATTCTAAAGTGGTTATATTATTTTACATACCCACCAGCAATATTTGGAAGTTGAAATTGCTCCACAATCTTGAGAAAGTTGATATTGCCAGTATTTTAAATTTAGTTATAAAAGAGGGTGTTCAGTTGTATCTCATTTTGGTTTGAATTTGCATTTCTGTGGCAATTACTACTTTTGGGATTTTCATGGGCTTTATTGTTGACCATTTGTATGTTTCTTTCTGTGAAGGATTAATTGAAGTTTTTGTCCACTTTTAAATGTATTTGCCATTTTTAAATTGAGTTTTAGTAGTTCTTGATACATTCTAACTACAACTTGTTTGTCATTTTTATGCTTAGCAAATATTTTTCCTAGTCTGAGGCTTTCATTTTAATTTTGTTAAAGCTGTGTTGTTAGGTTTTAATTTTGATCAAATTTTCTATTGCTTTCTTTATGATTAGTGCTTATTATATCCTCTGTAAGAAGTTATTGCCTACCCCAAGGCCATAAGGATATTCTGCTATGCTTTCTTCTAGAAGTTTTATGGTTTTAGCTTTTTTATGTTCAGGTCTATGATCTATCTTGATTTAACTTTTATGCAGTATGTGAGATGAAGTCAAGATTCATTTTTTTTTGCCGTATATTTATCTACTTTGTTCTAACACTAATTGTTGAAATGATTTTTTTTTCCACATTATGTTGCCTTGATTCTTCATTGAATAACAAATGGACTTGTATATATACACGTGTCTTTTTGGATTCTTTATTCTGTTTCAATGAATTATTTCTCTATTTTTATTTATATATTACTTTCTTGATTACTATAGCTTTGCAACAAGTCATGAAACTATAGAGTATGCCCTCAATCTTTTTTTTTTTTTAAGATAGTTTACATTTGCTTATAAATTCTAGAATCCATTTGTCATTTTCTCATGAAAACCTGATTCACTTTTGACTGGATTGTATCACAAATTAATTTAGGAAGAATTGACATTTTTACATTATTGAGTTGTCCAATCCAGTAACATAGCTTATCTTCTTAATTATTAAGGGATATTTCAATTCTCTGAGCAAGTTTTATAGTTTATTTATTTATTTATTCTGCACACTTTCTGTTAAGTTTATGCCTATGATTTCTATGCTGTTCCATGCTATAGTCAATTTTATTTGTGGCATGGAACAAAAAACTCTGGGAACTTTACAAAAAGTTCCCAAAATCCTATATCTCTTGGTCTATATGCTCTTGTGTAGTTGTCTTTCCACTGAAGAGAGATAATTGCCCAGTGTAACTAGAAGAACATTGGAAGTGACTGAATAGGACTTCCAAGGCTAGATCATAAAAGAAACTATGGCTTCTTCTTTGATCTATATTGGATGACTTGATCTAAGACACACTATTGCCGTGTCATGAGAATACTCAACAATCCATATGGAGATGCACGTGTGGTAAGAAACGAAGCCCTCTTGTTAGTAACTGGCAATAACTTGCAATTCATGTGAATGAATCTTCTTAAATCTTCCAACCTTAGTCACATCTTCAGAAGACTGCCTCTCAGGCTGACATCTTGATTAAACACCTCAAAGGATCCTGAGCCAGAATCACTCAGCCAAATTGCTTCTCAGTTTCTGATCCAGAGAAATTATGTGAGATTATGTTTATTTGAACACAAAAAGGGGACACTTGTTGTTGTTGTTAGGTGCCGTTGAGTTCACTACAACTCATAGAAACCTTATGGACAACAGAATGAAACACTTTATGGTCTTGTGGCATCCTCAAAATCATTGCTATTCTTGAGCACATCACTGCAGCACTATGTCAATTCATCTCATTGAGTTTTCCCATTTTCATTGACCCTTTACATTATCAAGCATGATATCCTTCATCAGGAACTGGTGCCTTCTGATCATATTACCAAAGCAGGTGAGATGAAGTCTGGCCATTCTCACTGCACTTCTTCCAAGACAGATTTGTTCCTTCATCTGGTATTCTATGGTATTTTCAATATTTTTCCCCAACATGACAATGTGTCTTTTTTTTTTTTTTTTTGTAGTCTTCCTTAGTCATACTCCAGCCTTATATGCATTTGAGGCTACTAAAAATACCATACCTAGGGACAGGTGCCCCTTAGTCTTCAAAGGGGCATCTCTGTTCTTTAACACTTTATTTACTTAATGTAGAAATATCACCTCCCAACCCCATATATGGCCATGGGTATGTTCCCTTTTGCCTAGACATACCTGATCATTCACCCTATCTACCCATCTATTTACCCATAGATGAATGTTTGCTATCACTGCTAATGCAGTATTGTATATGCAACGGGGTTTATCTTTATTGTCTGTACTTCTTGTGCAGCTCTCTGTGTCTTCCTTTTCCTTAGTGTTATTGTGTTGGTCATTTGATTTGATATATTGCCTTTCACTTCACCCAAATCAATACTTGTCTCTTACCTATCTAGCAATTTTTCAACCCTCCGTAGCCATCCCTGCTGACCAATATAGAAATTTCCTTTCATACATAAATCTTTCCTTGACATTTTACAATAGTAGACTAATGCAATATTTATCCTTCTGTGATTGACTTATTTCACTCAGCATAACGTCCTACAAGTTCATCCACATTATGCAGTGTTTTGGAAACTCTACATTATTCTTTAGTGTTGCATAATATTCCATTGTGCGCATGTGCTTTAGTTACCTCATGCCGCCCTAACACAAATACCACAGATGGATGGCTTTAACAAACAGGTTTATTGTCTTACAGTTTTGGAGGCTAGAAGTCTGAGTTCAAAGTGCCAAGTTCTAGAGGCTGGGTGAAAGCTCCTTGACCTTGGGCTTCAGCTCTGCCTCTTGCTCCAGGCCCACTAGAGCTAAAGATGTCTCTTTATTAGGCAGCTGCTGGTTGCTGAGGCTAACAGGCCATAGGTCAACAAATAAAATGTCACAGTCCCAATATTACCAAACAACATGGCAGGCAACTAGTTCAAGTCTAGAGATGGTCCCAAGATCTGCAGGAAACATAGCAGGCTGCTAAATGAAGACTCAGCTACATGCAGGGTTCAAGTGTGCCCAGAAACTGCAGAGACCTTTCCCAAAGCTTAACTTTATACACTCAAAGCAGACCACATCCCCATAGCAGCTACTCAGCTGATTGCAGCAGATTCCACCATGGAGCTAATTACCAATCTCATCATGGGGAATAACTACATTCAGCTGCCCAGCCATTCTAAACCAGATCCAGCCAAGTTGGCACATAACCTTAACTACCACAGTACGTAACACTTTAAAAGAGGACTTGTGCAGCAGATATGCTGTGTAATAAGTCATTTGATTTCTTAACTGATGCTCCCATAGACATTGATTACAGATTCAGGTAAAATGAAATCCCTGACAACTTCAATTTTTTCTCCATTTATCATGATGTTGTTTATTGGTCCAGTTGTAAGGATTTTAGTTTTCTTTATGTTGAGGTGGAATCCATACTGAAGACTATAGTCCTTGATCTTCATGAGTAAGTGCTTCAAGCCTTCTTCACTTTCAGCAAATAAGATGTGTCAACTATATATTACAGGTAGTTAATGAGTCTTCTTAAAATCCTGATGTTTCATTCTTCTTCATATAGTCCAGTTTCTTGGATTATTTGCTGAGCATACAGATTGATTAAGTATGGTGAAAGGATACAATCCTATTGTACTCCCTTTCTGATTTTAAACCATACATTATCTCCTTGTTCTGTTTGAACAATTGCCTCTTGGTCTATATGCAGTTTTCTCATGAGTACAATTAATTGTTCCCATTCTTCCCAATGTTTTCCATAATTTGTTGTGATCCACACAGTCAAATGCCTTTGCATAGTCAATAAAGCACAGGTAAACATCTTTCTGGTATTTTCTGCTTTCAACCAAGATTCGTCTAATGTCAGCAAAAATATCCCAAGTTCCATGTCCTTTTCTGAGTACTGCTTGAATTTATGGCACTTCCCTGTTGTTGTACTGCTGCACCCATTTTTAAACTATATTCAGCAAAATATTACTTGTGTTTAATAATAATGATATTCTTTGATAATTTACACATTCTGTTGGATCACCTGTCTTTGGAATGGGCACAAATATGCATCTCTCTCAGTCACTTGTCCAAGTAGCTGTCTTCCAAATATTTTGGCATAAAAAAGTGAGGGCTTCCAACATTGCATTTGTTTGTTGAAAGATCTCAATGGGTATTCTGTCAGTTCCTGAAGTCCTTTTTTTCTCCAGTTCCTTCAGTGTACCTTGGATTTCATCCTCAGTACCATCCATTCTTGATCTTATGCTACCTCCTGAAATGGTTGAACTTTGATCAATTCTTTTTGGTACAGTGATTCTGTGTATTCCTTCCATCTTCTTTTGATGTTCCCCCACATCATTCAATATTTTTCCCATAGAATCCTTCAATATTGCAACTCTAAACTTGATTTTTTTTTATTCAGTTCTTTCAGCTTGAGAAATGCCAAGCATATTCTTCCCTTTCTGTTTTCTAAATCCAGGTCTTTGCACATTTCATTATAATACTTTCTTTTATCTTCTCCAGTCACCCTTTGAAATCTTCTGTTCTGCTCTTTTATGTCATTAATTCTTCCATTGACTTTAGCTACTTAATGTTCAAGAGCAAGTTTCAGAGTCTCTTCTGATATCCATTTTGATCTCTTCTCCTCTTTTCTGTCTTTTAATGGCCTTTTACTTTCCTTGTGTATGATGTCATCCCATACCTCATCTGGTCTTTGGTTATTAGTGTTCGATGCATCAAATCTATCATTGAGATAGTCTGGAAATGCACTTAAGGTTGTATTTTGGCTCTCATGGACTTGTTTTAGTTTCTTTCAGCTTCAACTGAAACTGGCAAATGAGCAACTGACGGTTTGATCCAGTTAGTCCTTGGCCTTGTTCTGACTGAGGATTTTGAACTTCTCCATTATCTCTTTCCACAGATGTGCTCAATCTGGTTCCTTTGTATTCCATCTTGTGATGTCAACACGTATAGCAACCATTTACATTATTGAAAAAATATATTTGCAATAAATAATTTGTTTTTCCAACTACTGTGATTCTTCTTTGTAATTCCAATTACCAGTAGTTATCAATACATTTTCATTGCCTGTTTGGTCAATTTCAGACTACAGAATTGGTAGCTCTTCAATTTCTTCATTGTTGGCTTTAGTGATTGCTTCCTACACTTGAATAACGGTCCTATTTAATTGTCTTTCTTACATATGGATACTATTCTATCACTGACAACATTATGATTTAATGTAGATATTGAAATGTTCTTTATGACAATGAGCATAACACTATTTGTCTTCAATTTGTCATTCCTGGCATAGTAGACCATATGATTGTCTGATTCACAATGGCCAATACCATTCCACTTCAGCTCATTAATGCCTAGTATAGTGTCTTTATGCATTCCATTTCATTTTGACAACTTCTAATATTCCTTGGTCCATAGTTCCTACATTCCTTGTTCTAATTATTAATGGATATTTATTTCTTTTCATTTTGATTCATATCACATCAACAAATGAAAGTCCTGAAAGCTTTTCTCCATTTTCTTCATTAAGGTTGACTTTACTTTGATGAGGCAGTTCTTCCTCAGTCATATTTTGAATGTCTTCCAATCTGAGAGGCTCATCTTCTTGCATTATATCAGACAATATTTCACTGCTTTTCATAAAGTTGTCTGGCACTATATCAATGTTTCACTGCTATTTATAAGATTTTCAGTGGTCAGTTTTTCCAGAAGTGGACTGTCACATCCTTCTTCCTAATTTGTCTTAGTCTGGAAGTTCCATGGAACCTGTTCACCATGGGTAACCTTGCTGGTATTTCAAATACTGGTTGCATACCTTTTAGCATCACAAAAACATGCATGCCATCCCAGTAGTCAAGCTGACAAATGAGTGCTGGAAGGGGATACTACATGGATTAAAATCAATAATGGTGTATGTCAAGGTTGTATTGTTTTGTCAGATTTATTCAATCTGTATGCTGAGCAAATAATCCAAGAAAGTGGACTATATGAATAAAAATTCAGCATCAGGATGGGAGGAAGACTCATTAATAACATGAGATTAGCAGATGATACCACTGTGCTTGCTGAAAGAGAAAACGACTTGGAGTCCTTGTTGATGAGTACCAAGACTATAGCCTTCAGTATGGATTACACCTTAGCATAAAGAAAAGAAAATCCTCACAACTGGACCAAAAAGCAACATCATGATAAATGGAGAAAAGATTGAAGTTGTCAGGGATTTCATTTTACTTGGATCCACACCCAACACCCATGTAGGTACCAAAAAAAAAAAAAAAAAAAATCCAAACTCACTGTTGTCGAGTCGTCTCAACTCAGTGATCCTTTCTTGGGTTTCTGAGGTGGTATCTCTATGGAAGTAGATTGCCCAATCTTTCTTCCTAGGAGTGGCTGGTGGGTTTGAACTGCCAGCCTTCTGGTTAGCACTCATGTAAGTAGTAGCCCTAAAATCAAACAATGTATTGCATTGGAGAAATCTGTTGCAAAGACACTCTCTAAAGTTTTAAAAAACAAAGATGTCACTTCGAGTACAAGGTGTACTAATCCGAGCCAGGTCCATTTCAATAACCTCGTAAGCATACGAAATCCAGACAATGAATAAGGAAAACCAGGTAAGAATTGATGCTTTTGAATTGTGGTGTTAGTCAAGAATATACCATGTTAAATGTACCATGGACTGCTAGAAGAATGAACAAAACTTGTCTAGAAAAAGTGTAGCCACTGTGTTCTTTAGAAGCAGGGATGGCAGACTTTATCTCATGATGAACTCTGGAAATGTTTTGAAGAGATGGCCATTGTTCTTGGTAAAGTAGAGGGTTGGCAAAAAAAAGCTGAATACCCTAAATAGAATGGATTGGCACAGGGGCTGCAATAACAGGCTCAAATATAGCAATGGTTTTGAGGATGGCAATGAGGATCAGGCAGTGTTTTGTTCTGTGGTCCAGAGGCTTGCTATGAGTTGGTGAGTTGGAACTGACTTGATAGTACCTCTCAACAACAATAATAGCAACACATTATTGCAGTTTTAAGGCACTAAATTTGTGGTATTTCTTATGCAGCAATACATAATGAATATTGTTTTGTTTGTTTCAATTTTATTTTCCAATTGTGTTTTGCTTGTACATAGAAATAGAACTGATTTTCTTCATATTGATAATATGGCTTGTGATCTTGTGAAAGTCATCTAAGTCCTAGTAGTTTGTTTTATAATTTTGTTATGATTTTTAAAATGTAAACAAATCTGCCATCTGCAAATAAAGACAGTTTTACATCTTCTTTACCAACATTTATATTTTCCTTTTGTGTTTGTCCCTTATGGCAAAAGATAGTAGGAGCTCTGGTAGCATAGTGCCTAAGGCACTTGACTGCTAACCAGAAGGCTGGAGGTTCAAACCCACTAGCCACTCCTTGGAAGGAAGGTTGGGCAATCTACTTCTGTAGTGATACTGCCTCGGAAACCCAAGGAGGGGTAGCTATGAGTCAGGTCTGACTCCATGGCATATAACAATAACAACAATACACAGTATAATAATGAATAAAAGTGTTGATAGCAGATATCCTTGCCTTGCTGTTAATCTTAGGGGAAAGTGTTCAATCTTTCATCATTAAATATGGTATTAACTATATAAATTTTTGATGGATACCTTTTATCCAATTGAGTAAATTATCATCTACCTATAGTTGTCTGAGAATTCCTATCATAAATGGATGATCACACTGTTGTCTTTTAAAAAAATATGAAAAAAAAAATATTTATACACATAGTTACCGTTTCCAGGGTTCTTCATCCTTTTATTTCCTCTGATTATTTCCTGTCATCCCAATGGACTTTCTATGGCTTTCTTATAGGCATGTCTATAGGCAACAGATTATTTCAGCTTTGGTTTATCTGAAAATATGTCTATTTCATCACTTTTGGAACAAGTTTCTTTCAGAGAACTTTATACTATTAAAACTTTTTAAATTTATTTATATTTGTTATATAAATGTAAATGTATAATGTGAGCTTCATGACATCCAGAGCCTTGTCTTATTTAATTATATTGGTTCACCTTGATTAGTGATTAGTACATAACGTTGGCCAGTGTGTTGAAACACAGAAAGACAAGAAGTAAGGAAGAGAGAAGTAAGGAAAGAAATGAAGTGAACTGACATTGCTACTTATTCTCAGAGTGTCTGGGTTTGACAGTTTTCTTGAAACATTAGCTGCATTCATCTGGTGATTGACTGGCACAAATTTGTTTGCTTATTACAGAAATAAAAAATATCTGGCAAAAAAAATTGAAGGTAAATGCTAAATTATAAGTCCCCCCAAATTTGTAATACATTTTAAACTACAAAGTACCAATTTCATATGATCATGAAATAGAAATAGAATTTCAAAAGAATATTTTATTTTTTATTTTTTTAAATTAAAA
>NW_006921673.1:3288925-3293991 GCF_000298275.1 Orycteropus afer afer | reverse complement strand
GATTCAGTGACATTAATTGCATTCTTCAAGTTGTGCAACGATTCTCATCCTCCTTTTCCAAATTATTCTTCCCTCATTAATATAACTCACTGGACCTTAAGTTTCCTGTCCAATCTTTTGAATTGCTGTTGTCAATTTGATCCCATATAGTTCTTAACAAAAGCACAATGCTTAAGGCAGAATTAAGCTAAACTGTTGTATGGTTTAAAAAAGACATCAGAGAATATTTTGAGTAAATACTAAGATTTAGAGATATGTCAGGACAATAATTTCAGGGCTTCATCTAGACTCAATGATTTCAAAAAGTCTGAAATCTATTAGAATTTGAAATTCTATTCTTCATTTTCTCCCTTTTGATCAGAAATCTTCTTTAGAATCTTTTATCAAAATGTTCGGTAATGGTACCCAGGCACCATCCAGTTCTCTGGAACATAGTGAAAGAGATAATTGTTCATAAAGGCAATTAGCTATGCATTCCATTTTTTCCTCCTTTTCCTGGCTCTCCTTCCTCTGTTCTAGGCAAATAGAGACCAACTGTTGTACTTTAGATGGCTGCTTACAAGTTTATAGACCTCAGGCACTACACAACAAATCAGAGATAGAACAAGAACGCTAAACACGATATTAAGCCAATTAACTGTCATGTTCCGTGAAACCATGATCCTAAACCTCCAAACCAAGATACCAAATCCCATGAGATGTTTGGTTTTACTTAAATCATCTCAGCAACTGTTATTTTTTGCTGTTGCTGTTGTTAGTGTTTTTACAGGTGTACAACTTATTGACAATAGTGACATTAATAATTGTATAACACTTAGAAATAAAATTTTTATGTCAACATAGATCGGTGCTAAATACTTATCTATTTCTCTAGTTACTATTTAAAAACTATCTTTTTCTGGAAAATTTTTCCATATTTGAACAATGATCAGAAACTTCTCAAGATTTACAAACACATTTACCTTACTTATTTTTACAACACTTACCAATATATCTTTTTTATGCTCATTTATCTACATATCATCCATTTCTTGTTTTTATTTCTCATGGCACTTAGTGTAGGAAGCCATATTGAGCACATTTATAAAAGGCACTTTTTTTTTTTTTTTTAATTAGGATTTGGGTGAAGATTTACAGAGTAAATTCACTTTTCATACAGCAGTTCACATATACTTTGTCTCATGTCATTGACCAAAATTTACAATGCAGCAGCTCCCCTCCCACTTCCTCCCCATAGTTACCTCCTCCCAGTGTCCATCCCTTCATACTCTTCTGCACCCTGAGCTATCTCCCTGTGCATAAGCAGCCTTTCCTTCTCCCATGATTGTTCTCTCCAGCGCGTGTGTCTACTTGAGGTAAATGTTTAACTCACGTGCAAAAGGCACTTTTTTGGATGCCATAAATTATTTGTAATAATCCTCCCTGTAACTCTACAAATAAATAATATCATGCACATTTTGAGACTTAAGGAAATTGAAACTCAATAGTTTTCAAAACTCTTCTGTAATCATACATCTAGTAGTACCTGAACAGTAAGTGAGATTGATTCCATACCTACCTGAAATCTTTCTTTCAATCTATAAAGACCAAAGAGATTTATAACATATATGCCTGCTTGGTTATGAGTCTTTTTTATCTGTGTTGAGAAGGATTCTGTTACTATATCCTTGTTGTTGTTGTTGTTATGCGCCGTCGAGTCTGACCCGACTCATAGCGACCCCTCCTTGGGTTTCTGAGGCAGTATCATTAGGGAAGTAGATGGCCCCATCTTCCTTCCGAGGAGTGGCTGGTGGGTTTGAACTGCCAGCCTTCTGGTTAGCAGTCAAGTGCCTTAGCCACTACGCTACCAGAGCTCCTACTATATCTTAGCTAAACCAAAAAGAGACTTATGAAAGATGTCTTCCTGGAGCTAGATATTTGGGACTTTGGAAGCATGAATGCTACAAATTTGTTATCCTCTGGTGGCATAATGGATAAGGCACTTGACTGCTAACCAGAAGATCAGCAATTCAAACCCACCAGCTGCTCCGTGGAAGGAAGACTGGCCTATCTACTTCCGTGAAGATTTACAGCCTTGGAAACCCACTGGGGGTCACTATGAGTTGGAAAGGACTGGGGTGGCATTGAGGTGTTTTTTTTTCTTTTGAAATTCTAGATCTTGATGTTTTATATATACACACACATAATGGAATATATTACCGTATGAAATATAGAATATATTTGAAATCTTTTAAGTTTAAAGAAATCAGTAGTCTTTACTACAAGTACTTAAATGTTACGTATATATTCCTTAAGAGGAGATAGCAAAAATCACTGATACTTTTTCAGAATGCTCATACAGTGTTGCTGTATCTAATGACACAAAGGATGCATAAATCCTGGGAGGAAAAAAAAATGGTGGGAGGAGGTAAGGATGAAAAGGGGAGTAAAATAGTAAGGATCTTCAACAGAGTGAATTTACAAAGTAACCTTCTTGGAAATATTTTGAAAATATAAGTAATTTTCAACAACTACTTTAAACTAACAGTGATTTCTTACCCTGTAAGAAGAAAATAATTTTAAAATAATGTGATTTATGTTTATAATGTCAAATATAAATCGAGAATCCTCAGAAAAGATATGGGGATCCACTCAGCCTGAACAGTGCTGAAATATAGTTCTTAGGAAAGAAATACTGTAGAATTCAAATCCTGAAGTTAAAGGCTATATTATTCTATAGAACAATATTTCAGAAGAAAGCTGGTGTCATTGAGATTTGGGTCACCTAGAATGTGTCTGGGCAAAAGACTTATAGAATTAGCTGTACAGATCAATTTTATGGATGAAGTATCAGTCAGATGAGCTAATAGGACTTGTTCATACTTAATTTTGATGTCTATGAAGTGTTTCATAGGACATTTTGAGGAATCATCAGAAGATTTTAAAAGAAAATATTTATGATGGGTCTACTGAGAAAGGTAAATGATGTCAGAATATAGGTTTTTGCAGATAGAATTGGGTTTAAATTTACAGTGACTTTTCACCTTTTTTTCTGCCACGACAAATCTCAATTAAACAAAACAAACTCACTACCATCCAGTCGACTCAACTTATAATGACTCCTCCTTGGGTTTCTGAGGCGACATCTCTACGGAAGTAGATTGGCCAATCTTCCTTCTGAGGAGTGGCTGGTAGATTTGAACCATCAGCCTTCTGGTTAGCAGTCAAATGCCTTAGGCACTTTGCCACCAGACATCTAGTTTAAGCTTTTTAGTCCCTTTGGAGCTCTGATAGCATAGTGCCTAAAGCACTTGACTGCTAACCAGAAGGCTGGCAGTTCAAACCTATAAGCTACTCCTCGGAAGGAAGGTTGGGCAATCTACTTCCGTAGTGATACTGCCTGGGAAACCCAAGGAGGGGTCGCTATGAGTTGGGGCCGACTCCAAGGCACACAACAACAACACAACAACTCTTAAAAGTATCCTGATTTATACAATAGATTAAATGGTTACCATATTTAAAGGTTAAGTCTATCATTTACTTTGAGATTTTGGGTGATTTATTTAATTTTTCAAGTCTAAGTTCCTTACTTTAAAATACGGGAGTAATGATATCTAATTCTTCTAAATGAAGAAGAGCATGGCATCAAGATTGGAGGAAAACTCATTTAAACCTGCAATACATAGATGATACAACCTTGCTTGCTAAAGTAAAGATGAGTTGAGGCACTTACTGATGTAGATTAAAGACTCCAGTCTGCAGTATGGATTTCTCCTCAATATAAAGAGAACAAAAATCCTCACAACCATACCAATAAGCAGCATCATGATAAATAGAGAAAACATTGAAGTTGTCAGAGATTTCATACTGCTTGGGTCCATGATCAACACCTGTAGAAGCATCAGTAAGCAAATCAGACGATGTATTGCACTGGGAAAATCTGCTGCAAAAGACCTTTTCAAAGTGCTGAAGAACAAAGACTAAGTAAGGTGCACCTAACCCAAGCCATGGTATTTTCCATCACCTCATATGAATGTGAAAGATGGACAATGAATAAGGAAGACTGAAGAAGAGTTGATGCTTTTGAGTTGTGATGTTGGTGAAGAATACTGAAAGCACCATGGACTGCCCAGAAGGACTAACAAATCCATCCTGGAAGAAGTGCAGCATCTTTGAAGCTAGAATGACCAGACTTCATCTCACCTACTCTGGTCATCTTGTCAGAAGAGACCATTCCCTTGAGAAGGATATCATGCTTGGTAAAGTGGAAGGTTGGTGAAAAAGAGGAAGAAAAATAAGATGGATTGACACAGTGGCTGCAACGATAGGCTCAGATATAGCAAGCATTGTGAGGGTGGCCCAGCACCAGGCAGAGTTTTGTTCTGTTGTCCATGGAGTCTCTATGAGTCTGAGCCAACTCAATGGCACCTAAGAACAACAACAGTTCTTAGGCAAGTTGACAGGTTTAAATTAGATGATTCTGAAAAGAACTTATTTGTGCCTGGATAGTTAATAGCACAATGGTTAAGTGCTCACCTACTAACCTAAAAGGCAGCAGTTCGAACCTACCAGACACTCTGTGGCAGATAAGACCTGGGGATCTTCTTCTGTAAATATTACAGCCCAGGAAACCCTATGGAGCGGTTCTACTCTGTCACACAGGATTGCTGTGAATCAGAATGGACTCTATGGCATACAACAACAAAACACAGTTTATAGCAAACTGTTATTTCCTCATTGCCCACAGCCTTCTCAATGATAAAGCCCTCAATGATACAACCCAGTATATCTTTCTATTTCATCTACTTTTTTTTTCCATCAGCTCTATTTCCTATGTGTTGACCAAAACTTTCAACCTTTTCCAATTCTCTGCCTTGGGCATCTATTTTCTTAGCTTGAAATGCATTCTATTTCTTTCTCTTTCACTTTCAGATTCTCTTCACTCATCTTTTCTGAATATTTATAGCTAGTAGTAATCTTTCCTATGTGTAAGCACCTTTTTTTTACTTTATCTACTTTATGGCTCTTATCATTTTTTAAAGTGACTTAAATCTTTGATTAAATGATGATATACTTTACATTATTTA
>NW_006921673.1:3280541-3288694 GCF_000298275.1 Orycteropus afer afer | reverse complement strand
CATATCTTTTTTTTCTTCATTGCTTTCATTGGAATTTGAATTTGTTTCAAAGTCAGGATAGTTGAGACTTTTGTATGTGCTAACTCATATTTGTCTTGTTTCCTGTGAAGTGTCTCCTCTTGTTCTGACTTTTTTATTCATTTATTTAGCTATTGTTTATAATATAGATCTCTGTTTTAAAAGTCAATCTGTAATTTTTTTCCATAAATTAAGGTAATTTATTTATTTTTGTCATATACTCCTTGTTTGTTAAATGTCTTTTCTTTCATAATGCTTTTGAAGTTCCCAAAAGGATTTTTAAAGACATATTGTCAAAATGATCAAATCTATGGTTTCTGAGTTTTGTATCTGCTTAGAAAAACCATCTCTACCCTAAGGTTATAAATAAACGTGGTCATGTTTTCATCTAGCACTTTTATGATTTTATTGTTTACTTTGAATCTTTCATCCATCTGGAGTTTATTTTCATTTAAGTAGTGATTTGGAGATGTGGCTCTATTTTTTCCAAATGATTATACAGTTATCACAGATTTATTTAAAAATTCATCTTTACCCCCACTGATTTGAAATGCTGTCCTTATGCTAATTCCCATATGTATATGGGTCTATTTTTGAACTCATTCTCTTTCGTGATATTTGTGTGTATTCGACCAGTATTAAAGTTATATGAGCAAGAGCTTTAGCATATGTTTTATTATCCGGTCAGATAAACGCTCTCTCATTACTTTTCTTCCTTGGAATATTTTCTAGCTGGTTATGTGTTTATTTTCCAAGTAATGTGATAACATGGTTTCATTTATGGATTTTAGTTTTTTTTTTTTTTTTTTTAGGACAAACTTTTGCAATATTGAGTTTTTATTTCCAAGATCAAGATAGGTGCAATTTAATGAGGATCTTTTTTATGTTTTTCTAGAGATTTTGAAAAGTTTTTATCTTGTAATGTCTTACACATTTCTTATTGTTTTCAATATTTCTATTTGAGACTAAGAATGTGATCTTTTCTTCTGTTATATTTTTTAGCTGCTTATTATTGGTATAAAAATATCTAAGAATTATCCATGTAAATATTATTATATCATTGTATGGTGAAATTTGTAGCAGCTTTCTTTCTCTCTTTTTTCCACATACACAATTATATTATCTGCAAAATAATATCTTAGATTTCTTTATTAATATTGAAAATCTATTTTAGGTTAGTATGATTGTTAATAATGCCAGTCATCTGGATTCAAATTCAAATATTGTCATGTTTATTAAATGTAAATATTCTAGTCCCCATTTCCTTCATCTGTGTAATGTGAAGAGTGATAGGACTTACCCTTTAAGGCTAATAAACCCACAGCCATGAAGTCAATTATGACTCAGAGAAACCCCTACTAGGTTTCTAAGGCAGTAAATCTTTACGGAAGTAGATTGCCCCATCTTCTTTCCACAGAGTGCCTGGGGGTTTGAACCGTCAACCTTCTGGTTAGCAGTCAAATGCCTGAAGCACTGTGCCACCAGAGCTCCTTTTAAGGTTAATGACAAGGTTCAATTAGTTGTGTGTATAAAGCTATAAGCAAAATGCCTAGAACATAATAAGTGCTGAAAAACATAGCCATTGTTATATTTTTTCTCAAAATAAATTATATAGTCTAAACTTTTATAATCATCACTAAATAATATTAATTACAATCTTCAATGACTTTCATTGTTAATACTGGAATGATCTAACAGTCGGTATTTAGTATACAGGTTATAGTATATAAACACACAGTCTAGATTTTCCAGGGCTACAATATCACATAATTTTATAATTTCAATAAAGACAATCAATTATTATGAAACTAAATGATTCTTAATTTTATTTTTCACAAGATTCACAAATTAAAGAAAAAAAACAGCTGAGTGGGGAGTTTCATTCTATATTTTATTCTTAACTTTAATGGACATATTTATCACTTTGTGTTTGTATTATAAGTGTTTATTTACACGGTCTATTTTTCTTGATAGAAAAATTAGGTGTCATGCTCAGTTGATTCATCTTCATGGTCAATTTGGGCAATAGATGGAATCTTGTGCCGTGTGTTTTCCAAAGTAGAATTCAATACGTAAGTGTTGAATAAAAGCACAAATAAATACTATAGTGGAAAAATAAATGGATTCTCAGACTGTATGTTTTGCTTTGTTCCACAGGGTTCAAGCATATGCAATGGAAACATTGTGGTTATCCTGTCCTCAGAAGAAGGAGACAGTGTCATATGTCATCTCTACATAACACATGTAATATTTTTTCAATAGATAAAAGATTTTTAATCAGGAGGCACTAAGTGCAAAAGATGGAGTAGAGGTTTGAAATGTTAAATACTAGTTCAACAAGGAAGATTTGTTCCCCTTAATGCACATGTACTAAATCTTACTCTAATCATCTAGTTTTGTTTTGTTTTGCATTTATAGTGTAAATTGTAGATAACTTGTTTTTATTATAAAACCTAATTTATGTGTTTCAGCTAAATGCAGAGACTTCATTTATGTATATTATTTCATTGTTTACCTTTTTGGAAAAGTTACTGCAAAATTTTTTTTCAAGCAATTTAATGTTAACTTTTTGTGACTGCAAAGGTACTCTTGTAGCAGTCACTACTACTTCATCATTTCTGTCAAATGTTTTATTACATTTGATAAACAAATAAATACAATCCCACATATCAAAAAACTAAAATAACTAGTTTGAGGATCAGCCCATTGCTAATCATCTACAACAGATTATAGAGTCTCTATGACCTTTTTCCAGGTGATGCTGGTATCAGGATTTCAGTTAATTGCAGATGCATCTCAAACAACAGAGCAGGTGGTAGGAGAAAGAACATTCCCTGTGTTTTCTCTATTATTTATAGTTAGAGCTCTTCTCTACTAAACCCTTGAGCTGGCTTTTTAGAGCCCAATGTATAACAATTTCATTCACTTTCAGGTCAACAAGCTTTGGCTTGATAAATTAAAATAGAAAAATGCTGGCTAAAGCACCGCAGTCCTATATGATTCATTTTGCTGCAAGTTTCTGGCAGCTGCCCAAGAATGACCCACTATCTTCTGGTATCCTTATCATTTTCCCATCTGGAAAGGGCTGAACCTTACTGTGCACTGGGGAGTTAAAGGCCTGTGCAGGCTGCATTCAAAGGCCATTAACAATCATAACTCTAAAAATCATCACCCTCTTTTAGGCAAGGTTAACAGTAGCCTATAGAATAGATAGGAAGGTCAACATTTTACTCTTATTTAAATAAATATGAAGCAAATTGCATGAGTTCTTCATTTAAATTGGGCTGCATGCTAATTTGAATCATTACATTTTCAAACATTGTGATCTTCCTTACACTCTTCCCAAAGGTTAATTTTGAGAAGCTCCTCTTGACTTTTGGAATCAGTTGTTAATAAACTATTAAACAAAGTGATTCGTTCATTTATTCTTCCTTTATACAACTAGCTTTCTCTAAAGGGGGCATAGATGAGAAGGTTGTTTTAGTAATTATTTTAACAATTAACTAGCAGGATGCAACAGTTAGTAAAGAAAAAGACAGCAAAACATAGTTTTATTTTTAAAAGAAAGACTAAATGATAGTTTCTTGCACACTTTAACATTTAATTTTAGCAAACTTTTGAAATTTAAAATATGTTTTCTGATCTAAGAATATGTAGATTAAAAGTAATTTACGTTTAAAATTTGAAACTGAGCATTTATCACCCAAATAACTCTTAAATCCTGATGGTAACCTTATGAATCTGAATAGAAAATAAAAGCTTCCTTGTTATAAGATATTTAAAGAAACAATTTAAAGCTCTCAAAAGCTAACTTAATAGTGGAAGTTAGTGATTATTGTCTCCAAGGTGGAGAGAGATGGAGAGATGACCAGGATCCTTGACCAACCACCATCACGAGGTTAATGAGCAATGAATGTCTAAGCACAGCAGGCAAAGACAGGCAATATACTCTTTAATAAATGAGAAACAATATGGAAATAAGTCAGGTAGCTCCACCCATGCTCCAAATACATAATTTATTTTGAAAATGTCACCACGTTCAGAGACTTCTGAGTGCCTAGAGAAGCCCATATACTTTGACTTTAAACCCTACTTTGTGATTGAATACTGGGACAAGCAGAGAGAGAAGGGAAGTAAAAAATTATTATATCAAATTATGTGTTGCTGGAGTTAAAAATTTAAATTATTTTTATTGTTTTGTGCCATCAAGTCTATTCTGACTAATAGTGACCTTGCAAATCGGAGTAGAACTGCCTCATATGGTTTCTTAGGCTGTAAACTTTATGGGAATAGATCACCAGGTCTTTTCTCCCACAGAGCGGCTAGTGATTTCAAACTGCCAACCTTTCGGCTACCATTGAGCGCTTAATAATTGTGCTGCCAGAGCTCTTAAACACTGTCAAGGAAGATGCTTATTTTTTTGGTGGGAGGAAGGGAAACTCCAATAGGATTTTGTTTGTTAAAAAAAATAAATAATAGAGCCAGTATCTAATGCTGGAACAGAAACTGAGATTTAAACTTCAGTAAATAATAACATGAAAGATGACCTTCATTGTGCTTGGATTTGAGTCAGTTCGGATAATTACACTTTGTGTGAGGGTGAGCTGTAAACAGCCTATCAGTCTCTCTCTGTGGATTGAGAGACTTTGTGGGTGGAGCTATCAGATCCAGGGTAAGAAGAATATAGTTAAACACCCTCCCAGTCCAAGGGAGCTGGCCTGTATCCTGCAACTTTTATTCAGTCATTTAACTAATAGTTGAATTACTACACTGTGCCTGGCATTATCAAATGGGGTAAATGGTCATTAAAAAAATCCCTGGGATTAAGTATGGCTCAGATACTGCAAAGCAAGAATTTATACTTATTTTACTTATTTATTTATTTGCTTTGTATGACCCTTCACTATTCCCAAGTCATCACTACAGTGTTGCTAAACCACACAGTCACATCTTACATTGTACTTAGATTTTAAGGGAGGGATGTTTTCCAGCTTAATACAAAGTGACTCAAACCATATAATATTGCAAATATATAGAGAGAAGAACATCATCTTATATGATAGCAATAAATGACCAAAAATAATAGGTCAAGATTCCCAACCATGAGAATAAAGTTGTGAGACATATTAACCCTCCTCACAAGAGTCTCAGAGCTGCCTACAAAAGGGTGCCTGATAACCAGTATTTTTCTTAGACACGGACAAGAGGGGTTCCTGCCTTGGACTTTGGTGCCTGGGATCAGGCAGGCCAGTAATGTTGTCAGGATGAAAGTGGTGGGCCTGGACAAGAACAGCTTAAACCCTGATCCTTGTTTTTCCCTTCAGTGTGTTCTCCAATCATCTATCCTCCAGCTTACCTTTAAAATGGGTTGATCATACATCTCAAGGAGCATCAGGGTACTTACATATAGAGGGATCCCAAGTCCCTGTAGCCAGGCCCAAGTTCCAGGATAATAGCCTTAAAAACAATTTAGTCCCACTGGCTATGCCTACATTTCTTTCATGAGATCATACAAAATTGGGTTTTGAGAATGGTGCTGGCATGCTAACATGTCCTCATTCACAGACAGGATGAGTTCTGTACCCCATGTGTGGTGGTTATATTTGTGTGTCAACTTGGCTGGGCCTGGTTGAGCGGCTGGGCAGCTGGTGGTAGTTATTCCCCATGATGAGTGTGGCAATCAACTCCATGGTGGGATCTACCACAAGCAGCTGAGTAGCTGCTTTAGGCATGTTGTCTGCTTCCTGTATATAAGAAGCAGCTTTGGGAATGGTCTCTAGTTTATGGCACGCTTGGACCCTGCATGTAGCTGTGTCATTGTTCAGTAGCCTGCCATGCTCTGCAGACCTTGGGACTTACAATGGACTTAAATTAGTGGTCTGCCATGTGGTTTGGTAACATCAGGACTGTGCCTTTTCATTTGTCACCGTGGGTTTGTTAGCCTCAGCAGCCAGCAGCTGTCTGAAGAAAAGCCTCTATCTTCAGTGGACCAAGAGCTGGAAGCAGAGATAAGCCCAAGGCTGAGGGGCTTTCACCCAACCCCTAGAGATTGGCACTTTGAACTTGGACTTAAAGCCTCCAAACTGTAAGAGAATAAACTCCTGTTTGTTAAAGCCATCCCATTTGTGGTATATTCTTGTCAGAGCGGTACTAGGTAACCAGAACACCAGGTTACTGATGGTCTGTCATTGATTCTTGGGTTTGAAGTGCACGTGAAGGCCTTGTATACTGGCTGTATGCTTACTACAGTGCACCCTCAAGTCTACAACACTGGAAGAAACTCTGGTTCTTATTTGCTCTGTGCACTCCCCTGACAATGGCACTCAGGAAAGTCACTGGGGGTGCACATCAATCGCTTCTGAGGGTAGATCAGTGCTCCTCAAAGCCAATGGGCTCTTCAGGTTGATATCCTCTCTTGTTTCAGATGAATGTGGTGACATTATGCTGTCCTTGGTCTATCTTAAGCATGCCAAGTGAGGGATGAACATTCCTTGTGAAAATGGAGCTGCTCCTCTCACTCCACCCATGAGCCTTCTACCTATTGTTCCTGTAGTTTGTGGTATGGAAGGCAAGAGAGAAATCAACATCTAAAATGATCACACTATGGGAATGATGTGATTATCACCTATGGAGACATAGTTGGAAGATGTATTGTCCTATGTCTTTGCACTGTATAATTGCTTATGGTAAATTTAACATGACCAGAAAATGAAATATTACCCACAATTTTCTGCATACTCTCAGTAGACTTGCATTGTGCTCATCATCAAGGAAATTCAGTAACAGCCTTTGAGAAGCTCATTGGAAGCAAGCATTCCAAGCAACGCAATGGATGATGCTGTGTCATGAGCAGTGATGGCACCAGTAGCAAATAAATGGTATTAAGGAATGACAGAGGCAAAAGTCGATGTTGTTTCAACACAAATAATTTCCAAAGAGCCTTGACATTGTCTATAATAACAGACAATGCCACCACTTTTCTTGCTGTGGGAGATATGAAATTAAACAACGATGGTGCATTTGACAATAAAGGACAAAAGACATGGGTTTTGTACCTGAACAATGAAATATGGTGACTGGACACTGCAAAGATTCATCATGTGCTCTAATTGGACAATAAACAAGTACATACATGTTTTTCTGTGCCCATTATTATAAATCTTCATCAATAAATCTCATCTAAATTATTAGAAGGTTACTCTAAATCTTCACCAAAAAATCCCATTTTTTTGTGACACATATTTAAGTAAAATTATTTATATGGACAAAGATCTCCCAAAAAATATTTTCTCTGGCCTTGCTAATATGCATAGACAGTGAGAGAGGTAGACTATTATTATTTGGCAGTAAAAGCCAAGTGTGATTGTCTTTCTTCTCAAAAACTAGAAATGGGGCCGTCTATGTTATGTAGAAAGGAGCTTTGGTGGTGTGGTGCCTAAAGTATTTGACTACTAACGAGGAGGTTGGTGGTTCAAACCTACCAGCCACTTCTTAGAAGGAATATGGGAACATCTACTTCTGTAAACATTTATCTCCTTGGAAACCTAACAGAGCTCGCTATGAGTCAGAATCAACTTGATGGCAGTCAGTTTGGTTTAATTTGAAGTTATACAGGGTATTTATCACAAAAGTGTTATGTGGCCAGCTCTATCTTAGTCAGCTGAGCTGGTTGAGGATTCTTTCAGTTTGGGTCAAGCACATCGAAAATCTTTGGAGTAAAATCTGCCTCTTTGGCATATTTTCTTCATGCTCAATTCTTTATTCTTTATTCTAACTGTGAGGCTATTCCAGAAGTGTCAGGATAAAAAAGAAGAAGAAACAAAACCTAAAGAAAAGAATATCACAGAAAAGAGTGTTTCTTTTAAGGCAGGGGTCAAACAACAGCAGTAGGTCATGTAAGGTCATGTAAGAGAGTGCAGCTTGCTGGCTGTTTGCGGTGATAAGCAGGGGTGAGGTGGGGGAGGGAGGAACATGGAATGCGCACATATGCTTGCTCTGTCTATGTGTTATAGCCATTGGAGCCCATCTACATGATCTTCCAAATTTTGAAGAGAATTCTTGAAACCTCTCTCTCTTTTTTTCTTTTTTTTTATTAGGATTTGGGTGAAGATTTACAGAGTAAATTCACTTTTCAT
>NW_006921673.1:3251354-3260668 GCF_000298275.1 Orycteropus afer afer | reverse complement strand
TCTTTCCTTCAGGGCTCAGGGGTCCAAGATTATCTTCTGTGTCTGTGTTAATTGGTTTCCCTTTTCTTTGTTGAAGAGGGTCTGTGCAATCCTTTTGCCTAGTCTGCCATCTTGCCTCGCTCCTCTCTCTTTTTTTCTAATTGTAATTTTGGGTGAAAATTTACAGAGCAAATTCACTTTCCATACAGAAGTTCACATACACTTTGTTTCATGACACTGACTACAATTTATCACAATGCAACAGCTCCCCTCCCACTTCCTACCCATAGTTACCTCTTCTCTGTGTACTTTTCTCCATGCACTCCTGCCCCCTGAGCATACACAGCCCTTCTTTAATCTCATTATTGTTCTCTCCAAGGAGTATATCTACCTACTGTAAATGTTCACCTCATATGCCTGACTTTTGTTTGGCTGGAAGCCACAGGAGTTGGTTCAGTTCCAGACCTGAAGGACAGGTAGGGGCCATAGTCTCAGTGGTTCAGTGATAGTTGGAGCTGTGTGTCAACTTGGCTGGACCACAATTCTCTGTGGTTTAAGCAGTTGTGATGTGGTTATTCCCATGATCTGATCAGATGAATATGTTTTGAGCAGCCAATTCGCTGAAAAGGAGTTTCCCTAGGAGTGTGGCCTGCTTCCACTATATTTATGGACATCCTGGGAAAAGAGACATTTTTCCGTGTAATGAGACTCTGTTGTGCAGGCTACAACTGTCTGTGAGCAAACAATCCACCATTCACCCTGGAGATCTTGGATTCATCAATATGAATCAATATACTGCCTGTCAACCTTGAACTCCTCAGCCCCTGCAGCTGCGTGTGTCGGGAAAAGTCTCCAGCTTGACCTTTGATCCAAGAACTTTGGATTTGCCAGCTTCTGTAAGTGTGTGAGCCATTTTCCTAAGATAAATTTCTTTATATATATATAAGCTTTACTGATTTTGTTTCTCTAGAGAACCCAGTCTAAACACAGGTTCCATCAGGCTCTATCAGAATAGAAAACTGGTCTTTTTTTTTCCCCCCCAAAGGATTTTGAGTTTTGTTCCACATTGTTCTCCCACTCTATCCGGGATCTCCTACACATAGATCGCCCTCCAAATGGTGGCTGGGCACAATCTAGTTCTGGTCTCATAGTGATATATTCTGCAGATCGCATGGTGTACCAGTTGCTTGGACTAATTCTTTCCATGTGTCTTTGGTTTTCTTCATTCTTCTTTGCTCTGGACAAGGAGAGATCCATCTTTGCATCTAGATGGTCACTGGCAAGCTTTTAAGATCCCAGTGGCTACTCACCAAATAGGTAGGAGGTAGAACAATGTTTTCTGTAGTATGTTATGTCAGTTGAGCTTGATGTCTTCTGCAACTATGATCCCGAGCCCACAGGTTCAACTACTCGGTCCCTCTTGGTAGCTGGCTGTGACCAAACAGAGACTAAAACCTTGCCCCTTGTCAGCTCTACCATACACCTGGGAATTCAGATCATACACATAAACTTATAGGACCATTGTGTGCCAACCCTATACATGTTTTTGGGTACACTCCCCACTTCATAGACATACCTAATAGTTCAGCCTGTCCACCCATCTATCTGTATAGCCGTATACCCATGTTTGCCTTCACTGACAACGCAGTAATCTATGTGCAAAAGAGTCCATCTATGTTGTCTGGACCTCCCATGTACCTCTCAATGTCTTCCTTTTCCTCAATGTCACCATGTTGATCACTCACATTTGGAACATTGCCCTTCTCTTCAACCAAATCAATACTTGTTTCTACCTATATAACAGTGCTTCCTCCCCTCCCACCACTGGTAACCAACAAAGAAAAAAAATTCCTTCCATATATAAGCCTTTCCTTGACTTTTTACAATAATGGACTTATACAATATTTGTCATTGTGATTGACTTATATTACTCAGCATAATGTCCTCCAAGTTCATCCAGTTTTTCTGGTTATACATTATTCTTTAAGGTTTCATAGTATTCCACAGTAAGTATGTACCATAGTTTGGCAATCCATTCTTTAGCTGATGGACACCTAGGTTGTTTCCATATTTTGGCTATTGTAAAATGTGCTGCAATGAACATGGGTGTGCATATATCTGTTCTTGTCTGGCTCTCTCACTTCTTTAGGATATATACCTAGTAATGGAATGGCTGGGTCAAATGGTATTTCTAATTCCAACTTTTTAAGGACTCACCATACTGCTGTCCACAGTGGTTGTACCACTTTACAGTCCCACCAGCAGTGTATGAGAGTCCCAATCTCTCTGCATCCTCACCGGCATTTGTTATTTTCTGTCCTGTTTAATTTTGCTACAAGTGCTGGGGCAAGATAGTATCTCATTGTTGTTTTGATTTGCATCTCTCTAATGGCTAATGATCATGAGCATTTCTTCATATGTTTGTTGGCCACCTGAAAAAAAAATAAAAAAAACAAGGAATGAGTTTAACCATGAGAAAGAAAAATTGAAACTAGGAACAGGGAAGGTCAAAAAAGCTGAAAACTGGAAGCTGGGAAGAGAAGACTAAAGAATAATAATAAAAAGCACAGTAATAATAACAATTTTAAAAAATAAACAAAACTAAAAAATAATGGAAAAAAGGAAAGGAAAAAAAATCTGGTCAGGGCAAGGCAGGGCACTCAGGCTCTGTTGGAGCGCACAGACTGGGATGGAATTCCTGCTGCTCCAGAAGATGAGTGGGAGTGAGTGATGGCTGAACCTCCATTCACCAAGAGGGTATGGGGTATAAAAGTAACACAGGGAATATCACACCTTTCCAGTTATTGGCATCCAAAATGTACTTGTGGTTCCTGGCAAGTGGAGCTTATTCTTAAGTCCCTGGACCTGGGAGAATGCTGTTGCTTTAAGTATCCAAAATGGTTGAACCACTTGTAAACATTCAAAATGGCTGCGCCCCCTGCAGATGAGCAAAAGTCAATAGCTCAGTCCGTCTTCCTCTTCACTGCTTCCCCTTTTATTCACCAGCCACCAGTGCAGTCCTCCGTGCAGTCCCTGGTTAGCAGAGCTGATTTTTAGGTTAATTCTTAGGTCCTAACACCAGTTTGCAATATTCAAGCTGTGCGTGCCGTCAGGATCACTGCCAGGCCGTAGCTCCATATGGCTCCATTTTTGGTGTTTTCATGAAAATTCTTCTACTAGTTGGAGTTTAGTCCACTTCTATCTCCTTCCCTTCAAAGTTCAGGCTCCAGGATTATCTTCTGTATCTGTGCTAATTGGTTTCCCTTTTCTTTGTTGAAGAGGGTCTGTGAAGTCGTTCTGCCTACTCTGCCATCTTACTGGAACTCTTGAAAACTCTTTTATGTGTAATTTTTTTACTTTTAAGTGCTGGTAAAAAATTTAAAAATGTTAAGACTTCTGTAGTTCTGTGCAAACCATAGACAGTGTTTGGCTTACCTATAGTCAGTTTGCCATCTCAGCTCCCAGACCTGGAACAGAATGTAAGTTGACAAGTCAATGATAGTGAAGCTTTCCAAGAATGGGAAATTCCTGTTGTTATTTTGTTGTTAGGTGCCATCAAGTTAGCTCCAACTCATAGTGTCCTTTCGTACAACATAACAAAACACTGCCAGGTTCTGCACCATCCCCACAATACCTGCTATGCTTGAGCTCATCATTGCAGCTGCTGTGTCAATCCATCTCGTTGAGGGTCTTCTCCTTTGTCCCTGACCCTCTACTTTACCAAGCATGGTGTTCCTCTCTAGAGACTAGTCCCTTCCTAGCATATGATCAAGGAGATGAGAAGAAGTCTGGCCATTCTCATTTTAAAAAGCATTCCAGCCGCACTTCTTCCAGGATGAATTTGTTCACTCTTCTGGAAATCTAAGGTATTTTCAGTATTGTTCACCAACACCATAATTCAAAGGCATGTCAACTCTTATACAGTCTTCCTTATTCATTGTCCAGCTTTCACATGCATATTGCGTGACTGAAAATATCATGGTTTGGGTTACGTGCATGTTAATCTTCAAAGTAACATTTTTGCTCCTTAACACTTTTATAAAGTCTTTTCCAGTAAATTTTCCCAGTGCAATATTATGTCTGATTTCTTGGCCACTGCTTCCATGGGTGTTGATTGTGCATCTACATAAAATGAAATCCCTGACAACTTCAATCTTTTATTGGTTGTGAGGATTTTTGTTTTCTTTATTTTGAGGTGTAATCCATGCTGAAGACTGTACTCTTTGATCTTCATTAGTAAGTGCTTCAAGTCATCTTCATTTTCAGCAAGCTAGGTTGTGTCATTGGCATATCACACGTTGTTAATGAGTCTTCTTCCAATTCTGATGCCATGTTCTTTAGATAGTCGAGCTTCTGGGATTATTGAATAATTATAGAGAAAGAAATCAACACTGATTCACACACTTCCTGATTTTACACCGTACACTATCCCCTTGTAACCTTGTATAGGCGTTTGTAAGGGTTTTCCTATAAAGTAGGAAATACCCCTCTTACCACATTGGCTTATAGAAGAAAGAGGAAATGATATCCAAGAGGTAGGGTCCAAAGAGCATTTGAAATCAAGTGCTCTTGATTAATTTCCTTATCCCTTGCAAATCTTTACTCCCCAGCACTGTGACCCTGATCAGGTGGCATATTTGCTTCTTTCCAGAGTGAAATGGGAGAGAGTGTGTTGGAGTTTGGACTCTTGAACAGTGATGGACTTCCCTAGGCTTTTGGTATGGTTTGATAGATATTAAGATTGAATCTATTTACAAAGACATCCTTTTAGGCTTTTCAGATTAGAGGAATTGTGGTAGGGGGAAGTCTCCATCACAACTAGCCTGATGAAGTAAAAATTTAATAATCACTCTCACTAAGCATCTGTTCTCAATGGAGCAAGGATGGAGGGTCAAGGGATTAGGTGTCATTGTCTTGGACTAATTTGGTCAGCTTGAGTACACATGCTAACGTGTATATATATATATATACACACATATATATATATATACACATATATATATATATATATATATATATATATATATATATATATATATTTTTTTTTTCTTTGCATGAAATTTAACTGGGAAATGGATACCCTTAGGGAATTATAAGCAACATTTATATAGCATTTACTATGTGTTCTAAACTCTTTTACACATATTAACTTTTTTAATTCTTATAATAACCCTAAGGGGTAGGTATTATTTGTATACTCCTTTTTTAGGTGAGCAAAATGAGCAAAAAAGGAATTAATTATTGTCCATGGGCACACAGCCAATAAATAAGGAGTGCAGGCAGTCTGGCTGAAAAATCTGAGACCTTGACTAGCTGATTTGTCTTTAAGAGTATACCCATTTTTCCATTTTAGATTTATTAAAATTGTGAAATAATGTCAGCTGCTAATCTAGAATAAAGAATATTAACAGAGGTTTAGAAGAATAATAAAGTCACCAAGTTTCTTCTCTCTCTTGAATTTGGACTTTTTTTTTTTAGATAGGAAATAAGGATTCTCTGCAGGCACTGGAAGTAGAGGGCATGTGTAATTCTTGCTGTGGGAAATAATGCTGTCTTTCCTGTGCTAAGAGAACAATTCAGGGAAACTCTTAGTCACTGTGGAGGTGTTAAATTGGCAAGAGAAAATTAAGCCCTTCACTCTTACAAACAAAGAAGAATAAGCTAGCAGACTAGAGTTAAGAAAACGTTTGGAACAACACTGAAGGATAGAGAAAGTCAGTGTTAGATAAGAAAATTTCATATTGGCTGGGTTTAATATTATCCTATTTTTGGTATCTTCCCTAACTTTCATGTACACTTTGACAGAGATTAAGCAGAGTATAGTTAACTAGAGCTATCTTTTATTGGGCACCTACCATTCACCATGCTCCCTAGAATCAAGAATGGCCGGGTTTCATTCCAGGCACTTTTGTCATTGTCAGAAGGACCAGTCCCTGGAGAAGGATATCATGCCTGGTAAAGTAGAGGGTCAGTGACAAAGGGAAAAATCCTCGACAAGATGGAGGGTGCACAGTGGCTGCAATGACAGCTCAAGCATAGCAAAGATTATGAGGATGGAGCAGGACCTGGCAGTGTTTCATTCTGTTGTACATTGACACTATATGAGATGGAGCTGACTCAATGAGTCAACACCACCACCATTCACCAATCTCTGCAATGGCTTTGGAAATATGTTGTTAATCCTAGTATGTATTAGTTTTCTATTTTACCTATGTATATCTGCGATTCAAGTGACTCACTTAAAGACCATATAACTGATAAGGAGCTGAGTATGAATTTGAAGCTCCTTCCTGTAGCAAAATCACCACTTTTCGCAAAATTATTCTGAAACACTCAACCTTTATTTGCATAATATACAGTGAGCCAACTCCATTATCTGTTTTACTTTCCCTTCTTCATGGCTCTAAACTTTCTAAGTGATTAGGATTGTTCTTCATCAAAATAAAGGTTTTTTTTTTTTTTTTTTTAATGGGGAATTTTCTTAATGGTGAACTGAGTCTACAATCAACAGACTTCATAAGACTTTCATTTAACATTTTTTATTTAACTAGCCTACACAGGATTTTTTTTTTTTTTATAATTGTCAAAGATTATCTTACAATTGCAATTTTCCTCCCCTTCTCTATGGAGACTGATAGCTCATAAGCAACCAGTTCACTAAAACAAGTGGCAACTCAAATTTTGTCTTCTCCAGGCCTTGATCACAACCCAAACAAATAATAATATTTTCCTTACAAATGACAGAATTCGTATTTTGAAAGTGTAAACAAAACATTTTTCCTAAACAAGTAACTTGCAAAATTAATAGCTTTTTTATAGGGTTGCTATGAGTCAGAATCGACTCAATGGCAATGGTTTTTTTAATAGTCTTGCAGTGAAGTATATTATACAGAGTATGCTTACCTTTTGACTATATCATTTTATACAATGTCTTTTTAATGATTTTTCCAAGTGCATCAGTCTTATTGCAAAGCTTACGGCTGAAGGTTGTCTGAGAAGGACTGGTCCAGCCCCCAGAGAAATTCCCTGACTGCACATAGTTGAAAAGCTATTATGGCTGCTCCACAGCCAAACATTTGAGGCACAGATCAATGCTGGAACTGCAAGAGAGGGAAAGTTGCAGAATGAAGCTGAAGTACCTTAATTCTGCTAACTGTTTTTCCTTTGATTCAGATCCATAAGATTATAGAAGTTTTTTCTTTTTTTTTTAAGAAGAAATGAAAGTAAGAAAACCAGGACTTCAAACCAGTTTATTCCAGTTCAACCCCCTGCTAAGAATTTACATTTCCACGCCAGATATTTTAAAAAGATGACCGGGTGATATAAACACATAAGAATCACCTAGGGGATCTTTTCAAAATGTAGGTTCTGACTCAGTATATCTGGCATGGAAATGCAACTTCACACCAGGAAGTTAAACCAGAATGAACATGTTCAAAGCCCTGAAGAAAACACTTGGCACTGAACTGAAAGATATTATGGCTTTTCTCATCTGTCAGTATCTCATTTATTTCTTCTTAGTAAGCCAAACCATCAGAAAAACCTTGTAGATGCAAGCTATCGGCTCCTATGGGTAAATTATATACCATGAACTCTAAGGAGAAAGAATGCCACTGTGAAATTATTATTGTGTGTCTGTCATGTTATCAAGGAACATACACCATCTTGCTTTACATGAGGCATTTGGAAGATTAAGGCCCTCTGTCACAAGGGAATCGAGTAGAGAGAATAATCAGAGTTTGTTGTTGTTGTTGTTGTTATGTGCCGTCGAGTCGGACCCGACTCATAGCGACCCCTCCTTGGGTTTCCGAGGCAGTATCACTACGGAAGTAGACTTTAAAAAAAATAGAGACATCAGTATTTATTATCTGTGCATCAGTGAGATTTATAATTCTTAAAATATGCCAAAAAAAAATTTGTGAAGCAGATAAAGAAGACTACAAAACATCCAAAGAAATTGCTAATATTAACATATAACGGAAACATGTTAGCACTAATGGTTTAAAATACTACTTACATTTTAAGTGACTGTTCTGTGAACACATATTTTCTCAAAACCAGGAACATTTACTGAAGAATTTCTTAAACACTGGTTAAGTATGTAGTGTCAAGGGTTATGGAAACAGCATTACAAGAATAATATCTTGAATACAATTAAGGATACAAATTGAAAATATTTAGTATTTGTGATGAGGCTAATATGAAGCTTTGGAAAAACATTTTTAAATACAAAGAATGAGCATCAGAATGAAGTCAATGGAGAAACCAAAAAAGCCAAGGCACAGGAAAAATAAAACAAAACAAATAGAATTGTGACAAGATAAAAATGTCAATTCTAATAGTCCTATACCTGCATAACTGACGTTCCTCTTTCTTTTTTGTAGGTCACAATATGGATATTTTTATTTTAAATCAAAGGAAATGTTGGTAGAATAATTATTAAAAATTAGATATTTTATCATCAAAACAGTAATGAAATTTTTTTCTACCACTTTCAAAAGATTTATTCAACATTCAATTGTTCTTGTACTGATTCTACCCAATCATCTTACCAATGGCAATGGGAGAAATTCTTTGGAGTGTCATATTTTGCAGACTTATGACAATGGATCTATACAAATCTATGGTCTTCCTTCTCATGATGTGCTATTCTTTCTCATGTTTTAGAGGCCTCTGCAATCGTTCAGTGGACAGACTAATGCAACATGATACAGGATTGCAGCTGACAATACACCAAGGTGACAACAGATGAAGACAACAAATATACTTATTACAGGTTCAGTTTCAGGGCTGAATTTGTAAGAATAATATGAATAAGAATATTCTGCTGTGGGGAATATAATTTTTCTAGTTCTTCAGATATTTTACATTATTCCCAAATTCCAGTTACCAAGGTCAGACTCTTCTACTGTGAACACCATCCTATAGGCAGAAAATGCTTGATGAAGTCATTGCCAGGCATTGTTTTTAGGGAGAAACTACCATATATTAGAAGCTAGGCACAGTGCCAGGAACTTTACATGTTGTAACCGTCAGGATCCTAGAAAGAAACAGATGACACATACAACTGAAGTAATTGAGGAGAATTTAATAAAAGGGCTATTTCTAAAGGTGTATGAAGGGTTGTTTTAAGAAAACCAACAAGGGATGTTACAGTGCATCAGGATCGCAATAGCAGGGAGCCTTTACCACCCCTCGGCTTGAAGGGACAACTCATCTAAGAATAGCTAACAGAACAGGGGGTAAAAAGGGGCTACTTGACAAGAACTGTGACCTTTGGTAGATTGTTGAAGTTTATCTATGGAGACTTAGCAGAAAGGGAACCAGGGAAAAAA
>NW_006921673.1:3246091-3251134 GCF_000298275.1 Orycteropus afer afer | reverse complement strand
CCATGCACTCCTGCCCCCTGAGCTGTCTCTCTGTGCTTAAACAGCCCTTCTTTTTCCCATGATTGATCTCTCCAAGGAGTGTATCTACCTTAGATAAATGTTCAACTCATATGCCTGTCTTTTTTTGCCTTCCCAAATTCTTACAAGTGTCTTCAATTGGTCCACAAGCCTAGCCAGAAGCCAGAGAGAAAATTTACCCATTGATTTAGCAGATAAATGTCAGCTTCTCAGGGCATACAAGAGTATACACGATGGGAGAGTGGATTTGGAGAGGAAAATGGAGAATACCTAACACCCAAAAATCTCTAACTCTTTACTGACTCCTAATAAAAAAAGATATTATCACTAACATCTGCAATCTATGGTTAACAACAACAACAACAGCAACAAAAACCCAAACTCAGTGCCATTGAGTTGAGGTTGATTTCGACTCATAGCAACCCTCCTTGGATTTCCAAGGCGGTATCTCAATGGAAGAAGATTGGCCAGTCATCCTTCTGAGGAGTGGCTGGTGGCTTTGAACCTCCAGCGTTCTGGTTAGCAGTCAAATGCCTTAGGAACTATGCCACCAGAGCTTCTAATCTATGGTTAGGTGGACTTAACTTCAGAGGTTCAAAGAAATTTTCCAAGAACACATGTTACATCTGACAACACCAATATGGAGATGTAAGTCTTCTCATTCCAAAGTTTTTTTTTTTTTTTTCCATAAATATACTTCATGCTGTTTTTTGTAGGAAAACAAGTGAGAGTTTGTAGGAATGGAAATGAAAAGCACAGAGAATAGGACAAAATCAAGAGTAGGGGAAAAAAAAAAAAAAGCTAACCCATATTGAGCATTGGCTATGTCCCAGCACTGTTCAATGCTCTTTATGTGTACAATCCCAGTTATTCCTCTCTACTGTTTGAATTAGGTACTGGTTTGCTATCCTTACATTAGGGAGCTCTGGTGGTACAAAGGAGCTCTGTGGCACAGTAGCTAAGGGATTTGACTGCTAACTGGAAGGTTGGCAGTTCAAATCCATCAGCTGCTCTGTGGAAGGAAGATGGGGGAATCTACTTCTGTAGAGTTTTATCATCTTTGAAACCCATTGAGATCACTATGGGTCAGAAATGACTTGAAGGCAGTGGGTTTTGGTCTGCTAATGCAGTGGTTAAGGCACATGGATGTTAACTAAAAGGTTGGCAGTTCAAATCCCCCAGGGAGTCTGCTTCTGTAAAGATTTACAGGCTTGGAAACCCTATAGGGCAGTTCTACTATAGGGCATCTGACTTGATGGCAGTGGCTTTGGTTTTAGGTTTTTGATCCTCATTTTACTGAAGCAGCAGTCGAGCCTTAGAAAGATAGTAAGTTATCACAATCACAGAGCCAGCAGCTAGTCGACTCAGAATTAGAATGTATGCCATTTCTTTCTGGGCTCATGGTCTTAACAACTATAGAGAATGTGGAATGAATGAATGAATGAATGGATGGATGAGGTGGAGAAAGTTCAAGTGTCTAGCACAAATTACTACAGATCTCTTGGATGTCCTAAATGCTTTTAATTGATACCATCAAACCACTTTTTTTCTGTTTGTTTGTTTTGTTTCTTCTCTGTTCATTTTGTGATTTGTATGTTACAATAATGGTGATGATGGTGGCAGAAAAAAGGAAGTAAAACTTCATTCAAGTCATTTGATTATTTTGGGTCAACCTTCTAAATCTAAGAGGCATATTCTAAGCTGGATTCACTATATTCTTTTTGAAAATTTCTCCCCTATTTCTCTACTCTATCAATTAGAGGTTCAATCTACTTTTTATCTTTATGAAAACTGGGGCCCCATCCTATACTATTTCTACTATTATTTACTAGATTGTTCTTTGAATGATTCTTTTTAAATTGTTCTATACTGTTCTAAAAGCATTACATCACTTTTTAGAATATTTATCACACTCCTTTGAAATCATAGACTTTTTTTTTTTTTTTGGTCTATTATAAGGCACTATGCCTTGTGTAATTGTTTCTCTAATCCCCAGCATGGTGCTTTATACATAGTAGTCCTACAGTAAATGCTTTTTGAATGACCAAATGGAAATTAGGCCTCTATAACTTTGTGTAAATGAAAGCATTTGACTTTCTATGAACACATTGAGAAATATATGCCTTAGATTTTCCAGCCTTTCTTCCTGAGCAAAGACCAGGTAAGGCTGCAATTGCCTGGCTTCCTTTTTTGTTTCCTTTGATATCTCACCTGATGTAAGCCCTGCTGTTCTTCAAATGTCAGACTGACTTGGAGCCAATCCTTTTATATGCTATTTCATGGGGTTTTCAGATACTGAATTAGGTCCATTTTGATTCTCTTTGTTTCTATTTTCATGAACTCTTTCAGAGAATGGGAGTCCGAAGGACCTCAAGGTTAACTGACATCTAAATGGCATTTTTCAGCCTATAAGGCTGTGTCAAATTCTCAGATGCTTTGGACACTTAGTCAAATTTTTTAGCACTAGTTCTCATTATTAGTAATGATTTAAAACTAGAATAGTTGCCAAAGAATTCTTGAATCAAAGGTACCAAAGTGGAGCTTTTTTTAAGGTCACTGAACATAAAGCAAAGTCTTTTGGCTTCCAAAGGAGGTTTGCACAGCTTGCTCTGTAGCTGGGCTACACTTGTCAGGCTCAGAATGCTAGATAAAATATCTCTTCTGCCATAGAGACAGTTGCATTCTAAATCAATCTCTCTCTCCCTCTCTGTCACATAATGATAATTTCCTTTTGGTGCTCAGCTTATCTTTCAGTCAGCCATTTTGCTAAGAGAAGAAGTAGGGCCCTTCGTTGCTGCCTGGGAGTTGTAGCATTCATGTTTAGAGGATTGCTTTCTCTGTATGGCAGCCTCTCATCTTGAACTGACATTCCACCCACTCACTGCTCTCAATGTCATCTGCTATATCAGCATCTGTAGCAGCTGCTTCTTCTCCTGTCTGAAAAGTCTCAGTGTTTGCCTTTAAAATGTTATTCCTTCACCTCTCTCAATATTCAGATTCACTCATCAGTTCATTCCCAGCTGCCCTCAAATGTGTTCAGAATAAACGATGCACAAAGGACAGTTTAAATACAGCAAAGCAGTTATAGGCAAGACATCTCCAGTTCACCGGGCTGCTTTTCCATAATAACAAGTGTTGCATTGTCATTTAAATTCATCCCTGGCACAGAAGATGCTGGCTGTGTCTCTGCTTTGGCAACAACAGAATGTTTAGCAGTTGCCAGGCAAAGAGAGAGAAAACAGTAGATGAAGAAGGTATAGAATGATCAGTTCATGGGAGTTGCCTTTCATTTGTTTTTCATTCTAACTGCTCCCTTATCAAGCAGAGCTTTCCAAGGCAAAAAGCTAGTAATTTATCTCTCCCTTGCCCATAATAGCATGACCATTTCTTTGCACTTTGACCATACAAAGTCTTGCTCAAGATTCTCAATTTCAGCATTTTATCATCTTGGAAAATAAAATATGATAAGGCCAATGGAAAGCCTTTTGTGAAATATGAATCACCATACAAATACAAGGTGTTCTCATGTGTATGCATACCAGACTCTATCCCAAACTTCAGCAGTTACAATTTGAATTAGGTCTCATCCACAGGCATAAAAACAATGTGCATCAATTTAATATTTTTAAACAATTAATTGTATTTATTAAAGTGACAGCACTGCCATACTGCCATTATCAAATGTACTTTTATTTTTCTAGTGGCTAATTGATGAGTAGGAGCTCTGGTAGCATAGTGGCTAAAGCACTTGACTGCTAACCAGAAGGCTGGCGGTTCAAACCCACCAGCCACTCCTCGGAAGGAAGGTTGGGCAATCCTACTTCCGTAGTGATACTGCCTCGGAAACCCAAGGAGAGGTCGCTATGAGTCGGGTTTGACTCAACGGCACATAACAACAACAACAACAGCAACAATTGATGAGTAATGTAGATCCATTTCCACTGCATAGTCTGCCTCCTTCATAATCCATTTTCCTCATGGTTTGCTAGGTCTGAGGGCTCAGTATATAGCCAAAGATCAGAATGAAGACATATGACCCATTTAGGCATTAAACCTATCACTTCAATCTTATTCAAATAACTGTACACAAATATATTCTTAAGAAAGGATAGTTACCATCTTGGCAAATCCAGTTTTAACATTTGACATCAGTGGAGATGATAAATAATAGTGTTTTTAGGCCTAAACCATTCCAAAAAATTTGCCCTGCTCTCTTCATTAATCTGTTTCAAATATGAATATTATTAGCAACCTTTTTGTTGCAATAATCATAGCAATCATTATACAGCTCTTATGTACTAAATGTTTTGCTTAAGAAAATATTAAGCATTAAATTAGGTAATTCTTTGTGAGTTATCTGTTAATGTACTACTAAAGATGAGGAAACTGGGCACAAAGTGGTTAAGTAGTTTGCTCAAGGACATACAGTGAATGGTTGTTGTTACTGTTGGCATAGTGACCCTGAGTACAACAGAAGGAAATGCTGGCCAGTCATTCATCATCCTCACAATACTTGCTGTACTTGAGCCTATGATTGCAGCCACTGTGTCAATCCATTTTGTTGAAGGTCTTCCCTTCTTTCACTGACCCTCCACTTTACCAAGTATGATTTTCTTCTCCAGGGAATGGTCTCTTCTGACAACACAACCAAAGGAGGTGAGATGAAGTCTGGCCATTTTCTCTCCCAAAGAGCATTTTGGCTGCACTTCGTCCAGGGGAGTTCTTCTTCTGGCAGTCCATGGTATTTTCAGTATTCTTCACCAACATCACAGCTTAAAAGCATCATCTCTTCTTCAGTCTTTCTTTTCCATTGCCCAGATTTCACATGCATATGTTGTTGTTGTTGTTGTTAAATGCCGTCGAGTCGTTTCCAACTCATAGCGACCCCATGCACAGCAGAACGAAACACTGCCCGATCCCACGCCAGCCCACAATCCCTGCTATACTTGAGCCCATCATCGCAGCCACCATGTCAATCCATCTCATTGAAGGCCTCCCCCTCTTTCATCGACCCTCCACCCTACC
>NW_006921673.1:3231693-3244476 GCF_000298275.1 Orycteropus afer afer | reverse complement strand
GTTTCTTTGCTATTCATAAGGTTTTCCCTGGCCAATTCTTTGAGAAGTGAATGGCCTCTTCCTTCTTCCTAGTCTGTCTCAGTCTATAAGCTGGGCATGCATATGAGGTGATTGAAAATACCACGGTTTGTGATAAGTGCATCTTATCCTTCAGAGACATCTTTGCTCTTCAGCACTTTAAAGAGATCTGCTGCAGCAGATATGCCCAGTGCAGTATGATATCTAATTTCCTGAGTGCTACTTACATGGATGTTGATCATGGAATCAAGTAATATGAAATCATTGACAACTATCTTTTCCCCATTTATCATGATACTTCTTTTTGGTCCACTTGTGAGGATTTTGATTTTCTTTATGTTGAGGCGTGATCTATACTGCAGACTGGAGTCTTTAATCTTTATCAGTAAGTGCTTCAACTCATCTTCACTTTTAGCAATCAAGGTTGTGTCATCTGCATATCACAGGTTGTTAATGACTCTTCCTTCCATCTTGATGCCACATTCTTATTCACATAGTCCAGCTTCTTGGGTTATTTGCTCACCATATAAATTGAATAAGTATGGTGAAAGGATGCAACCCAGACACACTTCCTGATTTTAAACAATGCAGTATCCCCTTGTTCTGTTCAAATGACAGCCTCTTGGACTATGTACAGGTTATTAATGAGCACAATTAAGAATTTTGGAATTCCCATTCTTCTCAATGTTATCCATAATTGGTTATGATCCAAACAGTAGAATGCTGTTGCATAGTAAATTAAACACAAATAAACTTCTTTCCGGTATTCTTTGCTTTCAGCCAAGACCCATCTGACATCAGTAATGATATGCCTGATTCCACATCCTCTTCTGAATCCAGCTTGCATTTCTGGAAGGTCCTTGTTAAAATGCTGCTGCAACCATTTCTGAATTATCTTCAGCAAAATTTTACTTATATTGTGATATTAATGGTACTGTTTGATAATTTCTACATTCTGTTGGATCACCTTGCTTTGGAATGGATACAAATATGGATCTCTTTCAGTCAGTTGGCCAGGTAGTTGTCTTCCAAATTTCTTGGCATAGTCAAGTAAGTGCCTCCAGCACCGCATCCATTTGTTGAAACATCTCAATTAGTATTCCATCAATTCCTGGAGCCTTGTTTTTGCCAATTCCTTCAGTGTAGCTTTGACTCTTTCCTTCAGTACCATTGGTCCTTGATCATATTGCCATCTCCTGAAATAGATGCACATTGACCAATTCTTTTTTGTATAGTGACTTTGAGTATTCCTTCTATCTTCTTCTCTCTCTCTCTCTCTTATTTAATTTTGTATTGTGATTTGAGTGCAAATTTACAAAGCAGATTATTTTACTCACTATAGTTCATGCACATTTGCTTTCATGGCCTGATTAAAACCCCAACAATAAAAGGCTCTAATCCTATCTAATCCCTGTGACTACCCATTCCCTATGTCCTTATCTGTACATTCATGTCTGTCCGGCTTTCTATCTATGCAAATGCTCTCCTTCTGATCTCTTATGGTTTTTTAATCTAAGGGATGCTTCTCCCTACGGTAGGTGGGTACATCTTCCTGGGGAAAGTGTTCTGCTTGAGGGTCTTTCTACTGTTTTGTTTAAAGCTAATTCACAGAAGTGAGTCCTGTTCCAGGTCCAAGGATAACCCAGGGCCTTAGTCTCAGAGGTTCCACTAGCCCCTATTTGACCAGTAATACTGGTCATTTTTGTGTTGCTGAATTTTGTTCTGCATTTTTCCCATCCACTCTTTGCAGGATCTCAAATTTTGATCCCTTTCTGAGTTGTTGGCTTTGGTAGCTGGGCACCATCTATTTCTTCTGGTCTCAAGGTCATGAAGGCTGAGATCCCTGAGGTCCATTGTATCCTTGGACTAATTGTTTTCATATGACTTTGATTTTCTTCACTCCTCTTTGCTCCAGATGAGGGGAGACCAATATTTGCATCTTAGATGGCCACTCAAAATCTTTTAAGACCCCAGTTGTTATTTGCCAATGTAAGATGTAGAACAAGATTTTTATGTACTATGTTGTGCCAATGAGATTGATGTCCCTGGAGATCATGGTACCATCCCACAGGCTCAAAGGCTCTCTCATGGAATGTGTTTGATGCCACTGTGAAGCTACTCTAAGCTTGTTCCCTGTTAATTCTGCAAAGCATATGGATATTTTTGTAGCACATATACATACATAAGAATATCTTCAGCCGAATCTATCCTTGGTCATGGGTATATTGCTGTTTGCCTATCCACCCCTGATCTCATGCATATATGCATTTTCCCATAGACTTGTGTTTGCTACCACCAGTAATACAGTATTGTATATATATTAGTATCTGCCTCTATTGTCTATATCTTTTGTGCATGTTTCTGTGTCTTCCTTTTCCCTATTGTAATTGTGCTGGTCACATATTTTTGTTATATTGCCTTTCCCTTCACCCAAATCAATACATGGCTCTTAACTAGTCAGAAATTTTCACTTGCCTTCCCTCCCATGCCTGGTAACCAACAAACTGAATAGCTGTCTCTGTGTAAACATTTTCTTGACTTTTTGTAACAATGGTCTCAAAAAATATTTGTCCTTCTGTGATTGACTTATTTCACTCAGCATAATGTCCTCTAGATTCATCCATGTTATGAGATGACTCATGGATTCTTCATTTTTCTTTAATGTTGCATAATATTCCACTGTGTGAATTTACCATAGTTTGGTTATCCATTCATCTATTGATAGGAATTTAGGTTGTTTCAACATGAGTGTGTTTATGTTTATTCATGTCCTGCATCTCATATTTTTAGGATATTCCTAGTAATGGAATTGCTGAATCAAGTAATGTTTCTATTTTCAATTTTTTAAGGAAACACTATACCATTTTCCAGAGTGGTTGTACCATATTACACCACCAGCATTGTATGAGAGTCACAATCTCTCCACCTCTGTGCCAGCATTTGTTATTTTTTGCCTTGTGGAACTTGGATATTGTTGCTGGGGTGAGATAATATCTCACTGTTGTTCTGATTTGTAAAGTTAATGATTGTGAGCATTTCCTCATGTGTTTGTTGGCTGCCTGCATGTCTTCTTTAGTGAAGTGTCTGTTTATATCCTTTGCCCATTTTTGAATTAGATTGTTTTTCTTTCTGATGTTGGGGTGTTGAAGCTTTCTATAAATTTTAGAGATCAGTCCCTTGTAAGCTATATCATAGCCAAATATTTTTCCCAATCTGAAGGTTATTTTTTACTCTTTTGGAGGATTCTTTTTTAAAAATTTTGTATTGTGATTCAGGTGAAAGTGAAAAGAGCAAATTCACTTTCCTTACAGCAGCTCATTTACACTTTTTCTCATGACGTTGATGGCAATTTCCCACAATGCAACAGCCCCCTCCCACTTCCACCCCATAGCTACCTCTTCTCTGTGTCCTTTCCTCCCATGCACTCATGCCCCCTAAACTGTCTCCCTGTGCATACACAGCCTTTCTGTGCTCCCATGATTGATCTTTCCAAGGAGTGTACCTACCTGATGCAAATGTTTAGCTCATATGCCTGTCTTTAGCATGGCTGGAAGCCACAGCAGTGGGTTTGATTCTAGACCTGAAGGGCAACTAGGAGCCATAGTCTCAGTGGTTCCATCAGGCTCTATCAGACAAGCAAAACGAGTTCATTTTTTTAAAACAATTTTGAGTTTTGTTCCACATCATTCTCCCACACTATCCAGATTCTTCTACATAGATCGCCCTCTAAGTGGTTGACAGTGGTAGCCGGGTACCATCTAGTACTTCTGTTCTCATACTAATATAGGCTGATAATCAGCCTATATTACTAATTACTTAGAACATAAGAAGGACTAATTGCTTCCATGAGTCATTGGTTTTCTTCATTCTTCTTTGCTCTGGAGCGACCCACCATTGCATCTAGATGGCCACTTGCAAGTTTTTCAGATTCCAGTTGCTACTTACCAAAGTAGGAAGTGGAACAATATTTTTGTGAAGCATGTAATGCCAATTGAGCTTGATGTCCTCTGCGACTATGGTCCCAAGCCCACAGGTCCAACTACTTGCTCCATCTAGGTAGCCGGCTATGGCCAAGAAGTGACTACAGCCTTGTCCCTTGTCAGCCCTACTATATACCTGGGAATTCTTATAGAACATACAAATTGTAGAAACATTGTCTTCCAACCCTATACATGGTCAGGGGCACATTCCTCCCTCCATAGATATACCTAATAGTTCAGCCTGTCCCCCCATCTATCCACCCATAGATCAATGTTTGCGTTCACTGACAATGTAATACTGTGTGTGCAAAAGCGTTTATCTCTGTGCCTGCACCTCCCACGCACCTCTCTATGTCTTCCTCTTCCTTAGTGTCGCTGTGCTGATTACTCGTATTTGGTACACTGCCCTTGTCTTCACCCAAATTAATACTTGTCTCTGCAGTTGATGTTTTTGAGTTGTGGTGTTTGTGAAGAATACTGAAAGTACCATAGATTCCTAGAAGAACCAACAAATGTGTCCTGAAAGAATTGCAGCTAGAATGCTCCTTGGAAGTGGGAATGGTCAGAATTCCTCTCACCTACTTTAGTCAGGTCAGAGGTTCCATTCCCTGGAGAAGATTATCATGCTTGGTAAATTGGAGGATCAGCAAAAAATTGGAAGACTCTCAACAAGATGGATTGTCACAGTGGCTGCAATGATTGGCTCAGGTATAGTAGGGATTGTGTGGCTGGAGCAGGACTGGTCAGTGTTTTGCTCTGTTGTACCTAGAGTTGCTGTGAGTTACAGCCAACTCAATGGCATTTAACAACAACAACATTTCTACATTTTTGGTATTTATACTGCTTGGTGATTTCTGAGTTTCCTGGATCTGTGACTTAGTGTCGGTCCTTAATTTTGGAAAACACTCAGTCAGAACTACTTCAAATATTTCTTCTTTTCCTCTTTCATTTTTTCTCCTACTGTTATTTCCATTATGCATATGTCACACCTTTTGTCATTGCCCCACAGTTCTTGCATAAATTGTTTCTTTTATTCATTCCTTTTAAGTTTCCATGGAAAATATCTGCAGGTTTTTTTTTTTTATTGATTCTATACTTAGCCATATCTATTCTTCTGAAAAGTGCATCAAAGTCATTCTTCATTTCTGCTACAGTGTTTTTGATTTCTAGAGTTTCCACATCTATGCTTTCATTACGTACTTTTTTTTTTTTGTCATGTTGTTCACATCTTCCATTAGAACTCTTAGCTTGTTGATCATAATCATTTTAAATTCTTGGTCCGATAATTAAAAAATTTCTGCCATGTCTAATGGTCCTGATGTTTGCTTTGTCTTTTCAGAGTATGTTTTTGTTTTGTTCTTTTTTGTTGCCTCTCAGACTGTAGCTTTTATTTTGCCTTTTAGCATCCCTCATAATTTTTTGTTGAGAGCTGGACGTGATATATTGGGTAAAAGGAACTAAGGCATAGTGCTTTACTGTGAGGTTTCATGTTTCTCTGGCTAGGAGTTAGTCTGTGTTTACTCTTTGCTGAACTGTATGTGTTAGAGGCTAAAACTTCCTCTGGTGTCCTGGTTTTTGTCTCTTCTGTTGTTTTCTAGTTTTCTTAGATATTCCTTCTTAAGTAGGGTTTGAGATTTGTAGTTTTTCAACTGTAAGCCTAATATTTATCCTAGCAGTGGACTTCTGATCCCAATAGGCTTGATGTCTACCTCTCTCTCTAATTTTTTGGGGCAGCAGTTTGGCCCATGACCTCAAAATCTGATGGATGGAAAAAGAATTGCTGCTTTTTTTTCTTGTTGTGAGCATGGAAGTCATGACTTCAAAGCTCTTTACATAACTAGAAATAGATGTCAGCTTGCTGGACTTAATATATTTATTAACAAATACTATGCAGGTGTAAGTTAAGGTGGGCAACCTCCCAAAACCTTAAATTTTGACCTACAATGGATCTTGGGGCAAAATAAGTTTTACTTCTGGTAAAGTTGTATTTGTAATATACCTGAAGACTTTATTAATATTTGCCAAAAAACAATCTGGTTTTAAGCTGACGCAGTTATACTTTGTAGTTAAAGCTGTGTGAGAAAAACTAGTATGATTTTCTTTGTTTTCTGTCTATGGTTGCCTTGCTATACAACATTGAAAAAGTTGATTGTATGTTTTTCTGCTGGTGTTTCTCCTGCAGTGAAGCTGCACTCCATCCCACGTGCATAGAGAGTAGGTTGCAATTTTTTCTTCTTAGTGTTGCTAGTATGCTTTGGGTATAAACAACAACAGGAATAACATCTCTTTCTTTATGGAGCCATCATTATCTCCTCACATCTAGACACGAGTAAGTCCTCTTAAAGGGGCAACAATGAATAAAACTAGAAATCACTTCTCCTTAAAGAGAATATTGTATTTATGTTTGAAAATGTAATTGATAGTTGCCCTATCTGGGCAATGAACTGGGCAATGATGGTCATTCAACTTCCTCACTCTCCCTCACTTCTGCATCCATTCCATTAGCAAGACCTTTAAGATGTATCTTACACATGACTGCCATTGTACTATTTCTGTTCTACCTCTAGTCTATCTCTTCCACAGGGCTTCTGTTTGATACATCTTTTCTGTCTTTCTCACTTTCACTTTTGATCCCTATGCTTCAACTGCATCCCGAGTAATACCTTGAAATTTTAAATCAGATCATGTCCCTCCTGTCAACTTTCCATTAACTTCCTTCACACAAATCCAAAGCTGTTACAATATTCCTACATAATTTGGTCCTCACTATCTCTCCAAACTCACTTTTGACTACTCTACCACTTGCTAATACTACTAGAGATACACTGGCTTCTTTGATGCTCTTCAACCATGTCAAACTCATTTTGATTCCAGGGTTTTTCATCTTCCCCTCAAGGCCTTCTGCCTGAAAGGTTCTTGCCTCATATATTGACAATGTTTATTCCCCATTTTATTAGTAATAACTAATTCATTTCATTTAGTAACTAAATTAAATTCATCTCATTCAATAACTAAATGAAATACATTTTATTTGATAGCTATCTTATTTAAAATTATTCTTCCACAGTAACACTCCATTCTTTTACTCTGATTTTACTTTCTTCATAGTATTTATTACTCACTTCCTTATTGTTTTTTTACTAGAACATAAGAAGGACTGTTTTGTTCAGCACCTTATCTCTTACCCATTTGCCTGCTACTTTATCCTTAGTACATAGAAAGAGGTATATTTGTTAAATTAATTAACTGTGTTTAGTTCTAGACTTAAGATACATTTTAGGTAGCTTTCTTTCTTAGTTCTATACAATTTCAGTGGCCCAATTCAACAACTTCTGGTAAACTTTTAGGACAATTCATGGAAGTAGTCATTTCTTTAGTTTTTGACGACTGTTTCAAATATGGATAGAAGATGAAAAATAATACAAATGTAAATTCAGGGATGCAGCAATGGAGAAAGGGCAATCTTTCAATGGAGAAAGAAGGAGTCTTTCTTGTTTTCAACCATTTACATGTGTACACTGCATCGATCCACTTCTCATAACAAAATTGACTTAATGATATCGTTAGTATGACTCATTTGAATGATAAATCAGAAACCAGACTCAGTGCCATCAATTCAATTCCAACTCATAGCAACCCTATAAGACAGAACTACCTAATAGGGTTTCCAAGGTTGTAAATCTTTATGGAAGCAGACTATCTCAATTTTCTTCTGTGAAGTAGCTGGCAGGTTTGAACTGCAGATATTTTGATATTTTGGTTAGCAGCCAAATAAATGTTTTAACCGTTTAATAAGAATGACGTTGTTTTTTGTTGTTGTTAGGTGCCATCAGGTTGGCTCCAATTCCTACTGACCCTATGTACAAGAGAATGAAACACTGCCCCATCTTGCACCAGCCTCACAATCCTTGCTATACATAAGCTCGTCATAGCAGCCACTGTGTCAGTCTATCCCATTGAGGGTCTTCCCCTTTTTTTGCTGGCCCTCCACTTTACCATACATGATATCTGTCACCAGGGAATGGTCCCTTCTGACAACATGATCGAAGTAGGTGAGATGAAGTCTGGCCATTCTCGCTTCCAAAGAACATTCCAGCTGCAATTCTTCCAGCACAGGTTTCTTAGTTCTTCTGACAATCCATGGTACTTCAAGTATTCTTTGCCAACACCACAACTCAACAGTATCAATTTTTCTTCCTTACTCATTGTTCAGATTTCACATGAATATGAGGTGATTCAAAACACCATGGCTTGGGTTAGGTGTATCTTTGTCTTCAAGGAGAAATCTTTGCTTTTTAAAGTACTTTAAAGAGGGTTTTTGCAACAGATTTTCCCAGTACAATATGATATCTTATTTCTTGACTTTTGCTTCCATGAGTGTTGATTGTGGATCCAAGTAATATGAAATCTTTGACAACTTCAATTTTCTCTCCATTTATTATGATGTTGCTTATTGGTCCAGCTGTGAGGATTTTCATTTTTTTTTTTTTTTTTTATGTTGAGGTGTTATCTATACTGTAGACTAGTCTGATTTTCATCAGTAAGCACTTCAAGTCATCCTCACTTTCAGCAAGCAATGTTCTGTCTTCTGCATATCACACATTGTTAATGAGTTTTTCTCTAATCCAGATGTTCTTATTGCTGGTCATGTATCATTGGCCAACTGGTGCAGAAGGGAGTGGTGACCCTTACTCAGTAAGTGGAGCTGTGGATGGTGTGGGTGTGGTTGGGTTGTATGGGCACAGTTGCTGTATCCCATTCAGTTAGACTAAAACAACAATTGAAAAACCATCAAAAAAGTGAAAGCAAGAGGACAAAAACACACATTGTATAAACACATAGGAACAATTACCAAAAAGACAGAAAAAAGAAAAAGACAATAAATGGGAGAAAATATTTAAATACTTCAAAAAGACGAAAGAAATATGAATGGAAAAAGGGGGAAAAAACCTCAGAATATCTGGGGAAGAAGGGATAAGACAAAAGAGGTAGAGTAGGAGAATAATGAAGAAACAAATGGGAAAAATGAAAAAAGAAAAATAAGGAATGGTGAGAACCACAAGAAAGAAAAATATGGGAACCAGGAAAAAGGAAGAGAGAAAAAGCAGAAAACCAGAACCTAGGATGGGAAGAAGAAAGAATAATAATAAAAAGAAAGAAGAAGAAAAAAGCATATTTTTAAAACAGACAAAAACAAAAAAAAAAAAAAAAAAAAAAAAATCTGAGCACATCACCCAGGCTCTGTCAGAGTACACACACTGGGATGGAATTCCTGCTGGCCCATAAGGTGGGTGGGGATGAGGTATGGCCACACCTCTGTTCATCAAGAGGGTGTGGGGTATAAGAGTAACAAGGGGAATAACACAGTTTTCCAGTCCTCAGTGTGTGGTATGTCCTTGCTGTCCCCAGCAAATGGAGGCCTTGGAATCTTAGAGAATGCTGTCGCTTTAAATATCCAGAATGGTCCAATTGCTTGTAAATATTCAAAATGGCTGGGCCCTTGGACAGCCAAATCCACAGCTCAGTTTGTCTCCTTTTTCATTGTTTCCCCTTTTATTTACCAGCCACCAATGAGTCCTCCATGCAGCCCCTGGCTAGCAGGGCCAGTTTTTAGGTTCTAGGTCCTAACACCACTTGACATCAGGATTGCTGATAGTCCGCAGTTCCATAGGTCTCCTTTTTCAGTGTTTTCATGCAGGTTCTTCTACTAATTGGAGTTTAGCCCACTTCTGTATCCTTCCTTTCAAATCGCAGAGCTCCAGGATTATCATCTGGATCTGTGTCAATTAGTTTCTCTTTTCTTTGTTGAAGAGGGTCTGTGTAGTTTGCCTATTCCGCTCTCTTACTGGAACATCCTTCCATCTTTGTTTGATGTTTCCTGCATCATTAAATATTTTACTCATAGAATCTTTCGGTATTGCAGTTTGAGGCTTGGATTTTTTCCTTCAGTTCTTTCAGCTTGAGGAATTGCTGAACATGTTCTTCCCTTCTGGCTTTCTAACACTAGGTCTTTGCACATTTCAATATAATAATTGATGTCTTTGTGAGCTGCTCTTTGAAATCTGTTCAGCTCTTTTATCTTGTCATTTCTTCCATTTGTTTTAACTACTCTCCATTCAAGAGCAAATTTCAGAGTCTTTTCTGACATCCCTTTTTGGTCTTTCCCTCTTTTCCTGTCTTTTTGTGATCTTTTTGCTTTCTTCATATATGATGTTCTTGATTTTTTAAATTTAATTTAATATGGGAGCTCTGGTAGCATAGTGCCTAAGGCACTTGACCGCTAACCAGGAGGCTGGCAGTTCAAACCCACCAGCCACTCCTCGGAAGGAAGATTGGGCATTCCTACTTCCATAGTGATAACTGCCTTGGAAACCCAAGGAGGGGTCGCTAGGAGTCGGGGCCAATTCGATGGCAAATAACAACAAAAGTGTTTAATATGTCAAATCTATTCTTTAGATGGTCTCTAAATTCAGATGGGATATAATCAAGGTCATATTTTGGCTCTATTGGACTTGTGCTTTATTATTATTTTTTAAATTTTTATTGTGGTTTGAGTGAAAGTTTACAGAGCAAATTCACTTTCCATACAGCAGCTCACATACACTTTGCGTCATGACATTGACTGCAATTTCCCACAAAGCAACCGCTCCCTCCCACTTCCTCCCCATAGTTACCTCTTCCTCGTGTCCTTCCTTCCCATACATTCCTGCCCTCTGAGCTATCTCCCTGTTCACACACAGCCCTTCTATTCTCCCATGATTGATCTCTCCATGGAGTATTTCTACCTAATGTAAATGTTCAGATCATATGCCTGTCTTTTGTTTGGCTGGAAGCCGCAGGAGTGGGTTCAATTCCAGACCTGAAGGGCAACTAGGGGCCATAGTTTCAGTGGTTCCATCAGGCTCTATCAGACCAGCAAAACAGGTCCCTTTTTTTTTTTTTAATGATTTTGAGTTTTGTTCCACATTGTTCTCCCTCTCTTTCCAGGATCTCCTACATAGATCCCCCTCCAAGTGGCTGACAGTAGTAGTTGGGCACCATCTAATTCTTCTGGTCTCATAGTCATATAGGCTGATAATTGCATGGTGTACCAGTTGTTTGGACTAATTGTTTCCATGTGTCTTTGGTTTTCTTCATTCTTCTTTGCTTTGGATGAGGAGAGACCCATCATTGCATCTAGATAGCTGCTTGCAAGGCTTTAAGATCCCAGTTGCCACTTGCCAAAGCAGGATGTGGAAAATGTTTTTGTGTAGTGTGCTATGCCAGTTGAACTTGATGTCCCCTGCAACTATGGTCCTGAGCCCACAGGTCCAACTACTCACTCTCTCTGGGTAGCTGGCTATGGCCAAGAAGTGCCTACAACCTTGTCCCTTGTCAGCTCTACTATATACCTGGGAATTCTTATAGAACATACAAATACACTTGTGGAAACATTGTCTGCCAAACCTGTACATGGTCTTAGGTACACTCCTTCCTGCTTAGATATACCTAATTGTTCAGCCTGTCTTGTGGACTTATTTTAATTGTCTTCATCTTCAACTTGAACTTGCATGTGAGCAGTTGATGGTATGTTTCACAGTCAGCTCCTGGCCATGATTTGGCTGGATATATTGAGATTCTCTAGCACTTTTTTCTACACATGTAGTAGATCTGATTCCTGTATATTCAATCTTCAAAGTTGTTGTATATAACTGCCATTTATGTTGTTGAAAAACAGATTTGCAGTGAATAAGTTGCTGGACTTGGAAAATTCTATCATGCAATTTCTGGCATCATTTCTATCACCAAGGCCATTTTTTCCAACTACTGGTGATTCCTTTTTGTTTCCAAGTTTTGCATTTCAATCACCAGTAATAATCAACATATCTTCATTACATATTTTGTCAATTTCAGACTGCAGAAATTGGTAAAAAAAAACTTCAATTTCTTCATCTTTGGCTTTGGTGGTTCGTGCATAAATCTGAATATTAGTAGTAATAAGTGGATATTGTCCTATCACTGACAGCATTATACTCTGGGATAGATATTGAAAAATTCTTTGTGGTGATAAATGACACACCATTCCTCTTCAATTTGTCATCCCTGGCATAGTATATCATACTGTGGTCTGATTCAAAATGACCAGAACCAGTCCATTTCAGTTCACTAATCCCAAGGACATTGATCTTTATACATTCAATTTTGTTTTTGACAACTTCCAATTTTCTAGATTCATACTTCTCACATTCCATGTTCTGATTATCAGTGGATGTTTACAGCTGTTTCTTCCTATTTTGAGTCATGCCACATCAGCAAATGGAGATACCTAGAGCTTTATTTCATCCATGTTATTGTTTGACTCTACTTTGAGGAGTCAGCTATTCCTTTGTCATATTTTGGGTGCTTTCTGACTTGAGGTGCTCATTTTCCAGCACTGTATTGGACAAAGTTTCAGGACTAATCATAAAGTTTTCTAGTAATATATCAGACAGTGTTTCACTACTATTGATACTGTTTTTCCTGGCCAATTGTTTGTGAAGTGATCTCCCTTTCCTTCTTTCAAGTTTGTCTTAGTCTGGAAGTTCCGCTGAAACCTGTCCACTATGGGTGACCATCATGGTATTTGAAATACCAGTAGCATATCCTCCAGCCTCATAGTCACACACAAGCCACCACATTACAATACATTTGAATGATAGAATTAGCTATTTAGATAATTTTGAACTTATTTGGAAGTTAAGGAGCTCTGGTGGCATAGTGCCTAAGGCATTTGACTGCTAACCAGAAGGCTGGTGGTTCAAACCCA
>NW_006921673.1:3226049-3228418 GCF_000298275.1 Orycteropus afer afer | reverse complement strand
AGAGAACTTCCAGAAATGCAAGCTGGGTTCAGAAGAGGACGTGGAACAAGGGATATCATTGCTGATGTCAGATGGATCCTGGCTGAAAGCAAAGAATACCAGAAAGATATTTACTTGTGTTTTATTGACTATGCAAAAGCATTATATTGTGTGGATCATTACAAATTATGGATAACATTTAGAAGAATGGGAATTCCTTAACACTTAATTGTGCTCATGAGGAATTTGTACATAGACCAGGAGGCTGTCATTTGAACAGAACAGAGGGACACTGCCTCATTTAAAATCAAGAAGGGAGTGCATCAAGGTTGTATCCTTTCACCAAACTTGTTCAATCTGCATGCTGAGCAATAATCTAAGAAGCTGGACTATATGATGAAGAACATGGCATCAGGATTGGAGGAAAACTCATCAACAACCTACATTATGCAGACGACGCAACATTGTTTGCTGAAAGTGACAATGTTTTGAAACACTTATTGATGAAGATTGAAGACTGCAGTCTGCAGTACGATTACTCTTTTATATAAAGAAAACAAAAATCCTTACAACAGGACCAATAAGCAGCATCATGATAAATGGAGAAAGGATTGAAGTTGTTAAAGACTTCATAATACTTGGTTCTACAATCAACACCAATGGAAGCAGCAGTCAAGATATCAGACGTCATATAGCATTGGGCAACTCTGCTACACAGGATCTCTTTCAAGTGTGAAGGGCAAAGATGTTTTCTTAAAAAGACTAAGGAGCACTTGACACAAGCCATGGTATTGTCAATCACCTCGTATGCATGTGAGAGCTGGACAATGAATAAGGAAGACTAAAGGAGAGTCGATGCTTTTGAGTTGTGGTGTTGGCAACAAATGCTGAAAGTACTATGGATTGCTAAAAGAACTAACAAATCTGACCTGGAAGAAATGCAGCTGGAACACTCCGTGGAAGCAAGAATGGCTAAACTTAGTCTCACCTACTTTGGTCATGTTGTAAGAAAGGATCATTCCCTGGAGAAGGATATCATGCTTGGCAAAGTGGAGGGAAAACAAAAAAGGGGAAAGCCCTCAAGGAGGTGGATTGACACAGTGGCTGCAACGATGGGCTCAGGTAAAGCAAAGATTGTGGGGATGGCACAGGATCGGGCAGTGTTTCATTCTGCTGTACATGAGGTCGCTATGAGTTGGAGATGACTCCATGACACCTAACAACAACAATATCAGCTGTTAAAGATTCACTTAGCTCACGTCTTTATTTTGAATGATTCAATTTTATGCATATTTGCTGATATATTTAAGAAACTATTTGGTATTCTTTTTATATACTCCCAATGCCATTCCTTGGAAGGAAGATGGGGCAATCTACTTGCATAGTGATATCGCCTCGGAAAGCCAAGGAGGGGTTGCTGAGTCAGGTTTGACTCCACTGCACATAACAACAACAACAACATCATCTATTTTGAAAGCATGACTCACATATAAGTTGGCAGCATCACACTGCTCTGACTCAGTGATGGTGCTGACAATAGTTTGACAGTGGCTAAAAACCACAAGATATATTTTGCACACTGGATTTTGATAATGGGTTGTACTCTTTCACTACTGGGAAAACAGAGTTATGTCATTGGGAGGAATAAGAGACTTTACATAGCGTCTATTCAGACCCTCATTTTACACTTAAATGTAGCTAATTCCAGAGCAGGGCAGAGGCAACCCAGTTCATGAACACGTAAGCTGGCAGTAGAGATGAAACTGGAATACTGTCTTCTGATTGCTTGTTCAGATGTCTTTTTTCAGAGGGAGGGAAGACTTTTGTTTCAAGACTCACTAGTGTGGTAGGCAAAAATTTGGCCCACATTACCGTACTTTTTGGTGTTACATCTACAGATATATTAACTTACATGTTTAAAGAGATTTTGCAGATATAATTAAAGTTGCTAATTGTTGTTGTTATGTGCAATTGAGTCGCACCCAACTCTTAGCGACCCCTCCTTGAGTTTCCAAGGCAGTATTACTATGGAAGTAGATTGCCCAACCTTCCTTCTGAGGAGTGACTGGTGGATTTGAACCTCCAGCCTCCTGGTTAGCAGTCACATGCCTTAGGCACTATGCTACCAATTAGCAAAACTTAAAATAGGTGAATTATTTTTCGTGTGTCCAGTGCAATTGATGAGTTCTTAAAAGGACAAGTCCGATAGATTAGAAGCAGAAGGATTATATTTGAATTTGGTGGCTTAAGGATGGTGAGGTCTACAAACCACAGATAAGGTTAGCTACTAGAGGCCATATCAGACAACCATATGATCTACTATGCTGGGAATGACAGTTTGAAAAGGAATGGTGTGGCATTCATCATCACAAAGGAGGTTTCAAGATCTG
>NW_006921673.1:3223138-3225655 GCF_000298275.1 Orycteropus afer afer | reverse complement strand
TAGTGCCTAAGGCATTTGACTGCTAACCAGAAGGCTGGTGGTTCAAACCCAGTTGCTACTCCTTGGAAGGAAGGTTGGGCAATCTACTTCCGTAGTGATAACACCTCAGAAACCCAAGGAAGGGTTGCTATGAGTTGGATCTGACTCGATGGCAGTGAGTGTTTTTTTTTTCATTTGTTGGAATTTATTAGATTTGAGGTAATACTTTAGAGTCTGGGCTCAATAAAGTTGCTGAATTTATAATCCTTCTGGAAAATGCAGTCTGACCTTGGGCAACTGAGAGAGATTTATGAAGGAGTGGATGATATAGTCTATATCCTTTTTGAGTTTCACTTAAAGTGTGCCACAAGTTAGAGACTTTCTGTGTCTTTCATTTTGAATATTTAGCTGCATTTAAACTTCACAGGAAATTATTTGCACAAGAGTAGTATCAGCTGATGGCAGGGATCAGTGGCAGACAAGCCCTGTGGCCTGAACAGGTAAGGAAGGCAGGGGACAGTCCCAGGAAGCAGGAAGCAGCAGCAGATAGGGCTGGCAGGAATAGGTAGGAGAAAGCCCAGGAAGTGAGCAGAGTGATTGGAAAAGCTAAGGGAGATGAACTTGTCTGTCGGTTTTTCATACAGTGGTGCCTTGCATGTTCCTGTAAGGCTGGAGGCTGTGCTAGCAGGGTTTCCCATGGTGGAATTGGTTCAGTGGAGCCTCCAGACTGAGACAGACTCAGAAGAAGGAAGAGGTCATCCACTTCTCAAAGAATTGGCCAGTGAAAACCTTATGAATAGTAGTGATACACTGATATATTATTGGAAAATTTTATGAATGGCCCTGACACATTGTCTGATACAGTACCAGAAGATGAGCCCCTCAGGTCAGAAGACACTCAAAATATGATTGGGAAAGAGCTTCTGCATCAGAGTAAAGCCTACCTTAATGATACGGATAAAGTAGAGCTTTTAGGGCCTCCATTTGCTGAAGTGGCATGACTCAATATGAGAAGAAATAGCTGCAAACATCCATTGATAATTGGAACATAGAATGTACGAAGTATGAATCAAGGAAAATTTGAAGATGTCAAAAATGAAATGGAATGCGTAAAGATTGATATCCTAGGCATAAGTGAGCTGAAATGGACAAGTTTTGGCCATTTTGAATCAGATAACCATATGATCTACCTGGGAATGACAAATTGAAAAGGAAGGCATGGCATTCATTGTCACAAAGAAGATTTCAAGATCTATCCTGAAGTGCAATGTTATCAGTGATAGAATAATATCCATACGCCTACAAGGAAAGCCAGTTAATACGTCTATTATTCAAATTTATGCCCCAACCACCAATGCCAAAGATGAGGAAATTGAAGATTTTTACCAACTTCTGAAGTCTGAAATTGACCAAACATGCAGGCTTCTTGTTGTTGTTGTTGTTATGTGCCGTGGAGTCAAACCCGACTCATAGCGACCCCTCCTTGGGTTTCCAAGGCAGTATCACTATGGAAGTAGGATTGCCCAACCTTCCTTCCGAGGAGTGGCTGGTGGGTTTGAACCGCCAGCCATCTGGTTAGCAGGCAAGTGTCTTAGCCACTATGCTACCAGAGCTCCCAGCAGGCAAGATGTGCTAATTATCACTGGTGATTGGAATGCAAAAGTTGGAAACAAAGAAGAATCACTGGTAGGTGGAAAATATTTCTATCACTGGGTGATAGAAATAGCAGTGGAGATCACATGATAAAATTTTGCAAGACCAATGACTTATTCATTGCCAATACTTTTTTTTTCAACAACATAAACAACAGCTATCTACATGGACTTTGCCAGATGGAATATACAGGAATCAGACTGACTACATCTGTGGCAAGAGGCAATGGAGAAGTTCAATATCTTCAGCCAAACAAGGCCAGGAGCTGATTGTCAAACAAATCATCAACTGCTTATATTCAAGTTCAACTTGAAGTTGAAGACAGTTAAAACAAGTCCACCAGAGCCAAAACATGACCTTGAATATATCCGTCCTGAAATTAGAGACCATCTAAAAATAGATTTGAGGCATTGAATACCAGTGACCGAAAACCAGAAGAATTGTGGGATGACATCAAGGACATCATCCATGTTAAAAGAAAGAGGTCATTAAGAAGACAAGAAGGGAAGAAGAGACAAAAATGAATGTCAGAAGAGACTCTGAAATGTGCCCTTGAATGGCGAATAGCTAAAGCAAATGGAAGAAATGACAAGGTAAAAGAGCTAAACAGAAGATTTTAAAGAGCAGCTCAAGAAGACAAAGTCAATTTTTATAATGACATGTGCAAAGACATGGAGTTGGAAAGCCAAAAGGGAAGAACACACTAGGCAATTCTCAAGCTGAAAGAACTGAAGAGGAAATTTAATCCTCAAGTTGCAATATTGAGAGATTCTATGGGCAATATAGGAACTCTGGTAGCATAGTGCCTAAGGCACTTGACTGCTAACCAGAAGGCTGGAGGTTTAAACCCACCAGCCACTCCTTGGAAGGAAGGTTGGGGCAATC
>NW_006921673.1:3185273-3221781 GCF_000298275.1 Orycteropus afer afer | reverse complement strand
GTTTCGTTCTGCTGTGCATGGGGTCGCTATGAGTCGGAAATGACTCGACGGCACTTAACAACAACAACAACAACACTAGAGGCCTTCAGCAACAACCAACAAGGAAACAGGGACTTCACTCCCACAATCACATGAAACTGAATTCTACTAACAACCTGAATGAACCTGAGCAGATATGGTGTGAGGATATTGCCATCTTCTTGTCTTCCTTTCATTGTCCTTCCCTTGGATCCTCACCTAGTGAAACATGTTTTCACCAAGTTACAAAACCAATCCCACCCCCCATTCTAGTGGAGAAAAACTGGTAGGTGGGCATTTCTGGATTTGTGTGTGTATATAATTATTAGTGCCGACCAGCATGAATATCACTTATAAACTTATAAATCATTTGCATTTGGTTAAAATAAATCAAACTACTTTTAAAATTACTCCCAACATATTCTGGTAATAGACATACATCTTAGATTCAAAAATTGTGTGAAATTTGCAAAATTCTATCCATTTTAGACACTTGCTTGTCAGCAGAGGTGCTCTATTACATACTATAGTGATCCTACATACAATAGAGCAAAACATTGTGTGGTCCTGCACTGTCCTCACAATCATTGATAAGTTTGGGGCCATTGTTGCAGCCACTATGTCAATCTATTTCACTGATGTCTTCTTCGTTTTTACTGACCCTCTATTTTACCAAGCATGATGTCTTTTTCCAAGAACTGACTCCTCCCAATAACTTGTTCAAAGTATGAGATGAAGTCTCACCATCCTTGCTTCTAAGGACCATTCTGGCTGTACTTCCTCCAAGATGTAATTGTTCATTCGTCTGGAAGTCCATGGTATATTCAAAATTCTTCACCAACACCGTAACGTTGTTAGTTCTCAATAATGTTACTAATTCTCTTTAAAAGCTTATAATGTTACCTGCACATTGTTAATCAATTGGCATTTATTGAAAGCTTACCCTGAATAAATCACATTGTTGTTGTTGTTGTTGTTGTTTGCCGTCGAGTCAGCCCCAACTCATAGCGACCCCTCCTTGGGTTTCCGAGGCAGTATCACTACGGAAGTAGGATTGCCCAACCTTCCTTCCGAGGAGTGGCTGGTGGGTTTGAACCGCCAGCCTTCTGGTGGGCAGTCAAGTGCCTTAGGCACTATGCTACCAGAGCTCCCGAATAAATCACATTAATAAGCTGGAAACCATGGGGGAAGTGGAAGCAGCAAAGAAAATGAAATAGTAATAATAAAAATGATACCTAACACTTAACATGGATCTCAGTATGTGCCAGACATTGTTCTAAGTGCTTTACATATAATACACTTGACAACATCCCCATGAGGTTGAAATGGTCATTGGATAATATATGGAGGATAAGGAGGCACTGAAAGGTTAGGTGACTTGCCCAAGATCCCAGAGGTGTCACGTGGGAGAATTGGATTCTAAGTATTGCCTGACTGACACTAAACTTGATGTATGAGTGTGTGATGTGATGGAGAGAATAATCCCTCAGAGGAGGACTAATCAACTAAAGAAGTTTTAATTGCTGCTGAACCCAGCTATAAATCAACTCCAACAAAAATCATTTCCTTCTGATTATTTATTTCTATCTAGGAGCTCTGGTAGCATAGTGCCTAAGGCACTTGACTGCTAACCAGAAGGCTGGCAGCTCAAACCCACCAGCCACTCCTTGGAAGGAAAATTGCACAATCTACTGCTGTAGTGATACTGCCTCAGAAACCCAAGGAGTGGTCGCTATGAGTCAGATCCTACTCGACAGCAGCGAGTGTGTGTGTATGGGACAATCTCTGAAAGGTCAGTCTAGATTCTTAGCAGGCTTTGTAATAAACTGTTGTTGTTGTTGTTGTTATGTGCCATCAAGTCGGACCCGACTCATAGCAACCCCTCCTTGGGTTTCCGAGGCAGTATCACTAGGGAAGTAGATTGCCCCATCTCCCTTCTGAGGAGTGCTGGTGGGTTTGAACTGCCACCCTTCTGGTTAGCAGTCAAGTGCCTTAGCCACTATGCTACCAGAGCTCCCAATATATTGCACTAAATATATCCATTTTTCTTCTCAGAGCTGGAACCATTAGCAGGATTGAGGAAAAAGTAGAGGAATGAGGCATATGAGTTCTTTTATTTTTTTCCTCAAATTATATAAGCCCAGATCCCAAAGTTCTCTGCCTACTTAGCTCTTGTTCCTGACAATCAAGGCTCTGTTTCTACAAATGCCTGGTATAAAAGAATCACACCCAGAACAAGATCCTTTTTGCCGGAATGATCCCTTGCTAGGGAAACAAGGGGGCAGGGCATGGAAAGAAGTGTTTGTTTTACTTCCTCTGGCCCCTTATTTAGAGCAGTGTTAAATTTCCTGGCTCTGCTACACCATGGCAGACAGATGTTTGAAGGCTTTGTACTCAGTGAAGGTGAAACTAGCAAACAACCTCCTCTGAGGCTTCTCTTTTTCATTGATTTGATGGACAAGTGACTGAACTTTGATATATCAAATAGTTCTGCTTGTGAGAGTTGAAACTGTGCGGAACAGCTGCCTCCTTTACTGCTGCGAGAGGCGGTCAGAGGAGGCCACCTTATCGGCAAGAACTAAGGCTCTGTGAAGAGGTGTGCCAAAACAGTTAACAGAAATTATGAGGAAATTTCTATTTGTGTTGTTGCAAAAAAAGAATGGAAGAGAGGAAATTGAACTTTCAGTGAAGTCTGATAATTAAACTCAGGAGTGCTGACAGGAGAGCTGAACACAACAGATAAATAACTACTTTCTGGTAATTGTAAGCCAGGATGGTAACATATTAGGCAAGCTGGTTCAGTCTGTATTTTTGAGTCTGACTTATTTCAATTCTAGGTGACATTTGGATCTGTGCTAACATTTTTTTTCTCTCTATTCACTTTTCCTTTCTCACTCCTCATTGCTTGCCGAAAATGAAATGCGGTTTTAAAGTGCTGCTTTTTAGCATGTTCTGTATGTTGTACCCATTACATCACAGGGCAGACCTCAAAGCAGGTGACTGCTGTACACCATTGCAGACACGGTGTCTGCTTTCTAAATATTGTAAAATATTATTAAAAAAAAGCCCAGGTGTCCCCTAATAGAAATAACATGGCGCAAATGACACACTCCATTTACTGTCTTTCATAGACAAATTATCTCAGAGTAGAAACTCTTCATATTACAAAAAGGAAACTGAGGCAAAGGGTCCATTTCTAAGATGCAGTCTTTTCAATAATAATGAAACAAACACTTGAATCAAGGAAACAAAATCATTCTCTTTCATGATTAGAGATCACACTGAGATACTTAATTTTCCTCCTCGTTTAGAGAACACCATTTGAATGCATTTAAAAGCTGAAGAGAATAACAATTTTCCCCTTCTATATGTGGTACCACACAGTTCTTAGGTAAAAATGAAAATGAATGTTCTTTCTATGTAGGCCTCATAATCAAACCACCCCAATGATATCACTCTAAGGGATCTCTTGGGACTTCTAGCTTGCGTAATCTGATATCCTAATTCAGGCTCCAGATGGTTTAGATTTTACTTCGTTAACCAAACTCTCACAACAGTCCCATGTTTCCTTTCTTTTATTTTTAATTTAAAAATGCAGTATCATAATTAATTTTGGTGGGAGAATTCACTCCTAATGCTCATCCTGTGATCTGGCAGGGAGAAATTTCCCAGCTCTGTTTGAGAGGGCTATCCACACTGCTTGGCGCTTGAATAGGCTGAAATGGAATGTCTTTTGTTGTAAACACCTAATTTGTTCATTTTGAACTGTCTGAGTAACTAGATCAAAGACCAGTGTCAAATGCCCAAAGCAGTGTTTGTCAGCAGTGGACTTTTTTATTCTTCTTGTTCTAAAGCAACTGAAAGTGAAAAAGGCTAGTACTGTATTTCCACAAAAGTGTAGGAAAACTTGTGTTGGCAGCCTCATGCAACCGAATGAATATATGCTACCGAGTACAAACCATTTGTCTCCTGATTACAACAGATCCCAGGGGAACCAGTGGTGGTGTCGGATTCCACCTCTCTTTCTCCAAGAGCCTTCTCACTGTGACAGTTCAACCCCCAATCCTCACTGCACAGAGGACTGGAGAGGCAGATCTCTCAGCTGTGGGTTTCAAACTATTTTATAAATTAAAATTGGGCTTTCTTGTTTGGAATGTGATGACTTGTCTTGAACAATTATATATATATATATATATATATTTTTTTTTTAAGTAATTCTCATTTGAAAGTTGGTGGGGACCATGATGAATGCATTTTGTATTCTCGTGAATTTCCCATGTATGACAGAGAGGGCTACAAGGTCAAGGAAGCCAACAGAACAGAAGATCCTAAAAAAGACATCAAGTTCCTAATATTAAAAATATCACTAACTGTGGTTGAGCTGACTTTTTTTTTTTTGCTCATTGATATGTAAAGCTTCATATTATATTTTCCTCATGTAGGGTTATTCTTTTGAAATGGAGTAAAATATGTCTTTATTATTCTAAAAGTGTTGCTTTATTATTAGACAATCTTGAGGCTAGCTGTGATATAATTCCAATTACACCTCTTTTAAGTGATTTTCTATAAGAGCTGTTCATGGCATATTGGGAGGAAAATCTTAAGCTCAAAGGTTCATTTCATACTTAGCAACAGTTGCTGTCATTGCATATAGTTTTTGCTTCTTTCTTTTCATTGTTCATTTCCTTTAAAGGAAAGTAAAATATTTGTGAAATTTTCCTGTTTTAGATGATCTAAATCTGTTTCATCCATTCATCTCTGTCTTCTTTTATAGTCCTACTCACTTTATTTTCCTCCTTCATAATTAGTTTTCTTATATTAAAAAAACAAGAAGCATCAGTGAGCTGTCACTTGGTAGTTTCTTTCTGATTATGTTTCCACTGCTGGGAAATGATAGAACAAAGACATCCAAAGTGTTACTGAACGGGGATCTACATTCAGCCCTGCTGGTGAGGCTATAATCAGCCTGTCTAGGATGAAAGTGCAAGCTTTTAAGCACTAGTTAGAGATTTTTGTATTTATCTTTGGAATGCAATGCTTAGTCCATTGCAGTCATGTGGTGTGTTATTGCCATGTCCTTATGTGGCCCACCACTTTCCTTGGTAGAATGGAAGAAATGGAATGTGACCTGTCAATCCTCAATTGGCATGAAGTAGTCCAACAGATGCTTTTAAAACACAAATAGTGTCCCAGCTCATGTCAATGTCAATTTATAAAACATGTTTTTATCAAAGCTTCAGTTCCCATATTGTTTTGGCTAGATACGCATGGAGTGGGGGAGGAAATCAGACTGCTTCTGTAGACACTTTACTAGCAAACAGTTCTCAAAGTACAAGTAGCAGGAATGGAATGGACTAAAACGGCAGTGGGCGCTCTCAAAATTAGACGAGGCATGGGAGTGGCAGAGTGGGTATCTAGGTCAAAAGTCAACTCTCTATGTAACTCAAGCCCCAACCAGGAGGTAAATCATTTCCCTCTTCCCAGAAAGTTCTTTTGTGTCCCTTTCCAGTCAATCCACTTTCTGCTTCATAGGTAAACACTCTTTTGATTTCTATCTCCATAGTTTTCTTGTGAACACATTCATTGAAAAATTGCCAAGCAATATAATGTAATACAGCACATCAGAAAAACAAATAGTACTGGTTTTGGAGTTGAAGTCTTAGATCTAATTTTTATAATAATAGGATTCAACTGACAATATAAAATATAATTTATGTGTTTTAAAGATTTGTCAAGAATTTTTCTTTAATTTCTCTCCCCATAAACTATTTAGTGGGACTTCTGGTAGTGTAGTAGTTAGGGCATTTGGCTGCTAACCAAAAGGTTGGGGGTTCAAATCTACCACCTGCTCCATGGAAGAAAGATGGGGCAGTCTGCTTTTGTAAAGATTTACAGCCTTGGAAACTCAATGGGGGGGGGTCACTTTGAGTTGCATTGACTCAATGGCAGTGAGTTTGGTTTGATTTCGTAAACTATTTAGTATTATTAATGACACCTTTTAAAAAGCCAGGAGATTCAGTGTAGGTTATTAATATTTGGTTTACTAACTATAAAACTTAGATCCCTCAAGTTGAAGTGTGAAACAGCATAAAAGCCGTAAGTGTTTTTAAGGTGACAGCTTCATAGCACAGTAGCAACTCTCTTTACCTCACTGGATTAACCAAAGCTCTACATTTTCACTACCAAACAGTGACTAATATCCTTTGTACTCTGAGAGCCCCTCTCTGGTGGGCTAGTCTAGATTGGGTCTGTGTATTTAGCCCTCACTTTTTAAATTGGTGTTTACCAAGTATTTATAATGTTTTACCCCATCCATTTTGCTTCCTAGTTATTATTTAATTTAATAAATTTTATATCAAGTGACCAAACACAAATGTAAAGAAAGAGTATTGAGTTTCTGTGGAAAGAAATTTAATGCTGTGGAATGGCTTAATAAGGTTGATTGTTAAAAAAATTAAAAAACAAAACAAAAAGCTATCAAATTAGGTGGACTGGATAACTTTAAAAAAAAGGCAATGAAATTACCTTCACATTTTCAGTTATCTTAAGCAATTAAACTGGTAATCAACGATGTTGAATTATATATAGGAGTTCTTTATTTTTATTGATTTAATAAACCATGATCTAAATTCTTTAGAAATATTACCTTACTTAATCTTCGTAACTCCTCTGTATCAACCTTATTAAGCCATTCCACAGCATTAAATTTCTTTCCACAGAAATATTTCTATGGAAATATTAGTTCATTTGACATAGAAGAAACTGAGGCAGAGAAAGCCTATGTAACTCCCAAAGTCACACAGCTAGCAAGTAGCAGAGCTGAGATTCAGAACCCAGGTAGCTTGTCCAGGGCCCACACTCTTCCTGCAGTGCCACCCTGTCCCTATTTATTCATGACGGTCCACACAGCATTTCAATCAGCAGTCTGAGTGCAGGGAGGAAAAAAAAAATGCTGTAGTCATCCATTAAAAAAGACTGAAGTATGAATGCTTAAACCCAATTCATATTTTATTTAAACTAAAATGCTTACATTATCTAGATTTCTCCCTTTCTTGTTGTATTTAGCTTTATCCCATTTTTATTTGCCAACTTGATTCCAATGTGTAAATGTATTTCTACTCTACACACAATTGCTCAACATATTCATTTGCCATAAAATTTTAAGGGAACACAGATGCATACTGAATTTGTTAGCAAGGCCAAGGTTATCGGTAAAATGAAAAAAAAAGTTGGATTCAGTGATTTATCAGACCCTTTCTAACACTAATAATGTTCTTTGGTCATATATGTCTAGCCTCTGAATGATTCTGTTAGCTTTACATTGTTTTATGACCACAGACATATCCTTGACCTCAGCCATCTATTTCATAACTGAAAAATGGAGAAAAAAGGCAGTTAAATGAGCCCAAACCATCTCCACTATTGAGAAAACAACTGTTGACAAGTCATTTTCTTATGAGAAGAAAAAAAATCTCTAACACTTTGTTGTTGTTTTTTATTAATCAAGGACAAATTTAAATACAATAAAATGTTTAGTATTAGGAACACAGAATATAGTTCAATGAGTTTTAATAAATATAAACCTATATAATTCACAGCCAAGTCAAGATATATATCATTTCCATCACCCTAGAAAGTTCTCCTGTGACCAACCCAGACCTCCCCATCTCAGAGGTAACCACTCTTCTGATTTTTGTCTCTATAGATTAGTTTTGCTGCGAATATACTCACTTTCTTAAATTGTCATGCAATATAGTTGTAATATAGCATACCAGAAAAACAAATAGTACTGATTTTAGAATAAAGTCTTATGTTTGATTTATAAAATATTTGGATTAATCTGACAATATAAAATATAATCTAGTAGTCAAATAGAAGCATGTAGATTTCATCATCTGCTGAAATATTAATTTCAAAAATATCCTCTGAAAGAAGAAAAAAACCTGGGATTTCTATGTTTTGTCATTAAGTTTGCATGAATTTCTATGCAAACTAAGTTAAAGGTGACTTCCAATTTTTTAGATGCTGGATTGTTTTCTCAGAGCAGTGCATTTAAAATACATTATTAATCCAAAAAAAAAAAAAAAGTCATTCATTTGTTTTAATTGTCTTTTTGGCTATGTGGAAATTTATGTGGATATTGTATAATGAATTATCTATGAAAGACAAAAGTACTTTCAGTCAATATCCACTTACGTATAGTTTTTTTTTTAAATTCTATCATAGCCTTTTGAAAATAATGAGTGTTCTGGTTATCTGTGTAACAAACTCCCTCAAAACTTGAAAACTTCTAACAATATTTTATTAGTATCTCTCATAGTTCTGTGGGTTGACCAGATTTGGGTGGCAGCTCTTGCTCAGTATTTTCTCACGTGGTTACAGTGAAGGCAGCCGAAAGGGGCTGGATTTGGAGTCATCTGAGGGCTTCTTAATGCATATGTTTTGTGTAGGGGCTGGTTTGTTTGGAATGACTGGGAAATGCTTGGGTGCTTCTATTCATCTTCAAATGTCTGGTTTAGTCTTCCCCACAGCATAGGGAAATCTGCTGCAACAGACTTCTTTAAAGTGTTAAAGAGCAAAGATGTCACTTTGAAGACTAAGGTGCGCCTGAGCCAAGCCATGCTGTTTTCAGTGCATATGATAGCTGGACAATATAAGGAAGACTGAACAATTGATGCATTTGAATTGTGGTGTTGGTGAAGCATACTGACTGTATGTACCATGAACTGTTAGAGGAACAAATATATCTGACTTGGGGGAAGTACAGTTGGAACACTTCTTGTTGTTGTTGTTGTTATGTGCCATCAAGTCGGCCCCGACTCATAATGACCCCCCTTGGGTTTCTGAGGCAGTATCACTTCGGAAGTAGGATTGCCCAACCTTCCTTCCGAGGAGTGGCTGGTGGGTTTGAACCGCCAGCCGTCCGGTTAGCAGGCAAGTGTCTTAGTCACTATGCTACCAGTGATGATCCGTCATTAGTTACATATACTCAGACTCAAAGGAAAGGGAATTATATTCTACTTCTCAATCAGAGGAGTAGTAAAGAGATTTCAGCCATCTTTAATCTACATTATGAGGTTTCTATTTTTAGATTGGTAGCCTGAAGCTCTTTTTTTTTAATATGCTTTACCAATTTAATGCATATTTCATCATTATTTGATAGTTAAGTCATGTATAAGTCAAAAGATTAGAGATCTCATAACTTTCAGACACATGATCTTCCTACCTGTTTGAAATACGGATCTTTCATGGGTACAAACTTCCCCTTCCAGAAAAGATTATAGGGATCAAATGTGACATTATATGTGAAAGTGTAAAACTGTGAAAAACAATACAAGTGAAAAGCATCATCTTGGTTATTATGAAAATGATCACCCAATTTCTTCTGAAAAATCAAACAAAATAAATCTCTTCTCGAAGGTAATTGAATTCACCAAGATAGCTCGATATACTCTCTCTTCCCTTTGCCATGAATGCCATGTTCACAGAGAGACTTCCCTACTTCCATCCCTAATATAGCCTCTGATGTGTTATTGAACCTGATATATTTTTTTCAACAATCATCTCCACCTATTATTATATTAATATTCATTCATTTACCTATGTATTTTCTCTGCTAGAACATGAGTTCCTTGTGGTCAGGGATTCCCAGTTTTGGTTTATGTGGTTATAAGGCATTTAACAAACATTAGTTGAATAAATGAACATGAGTAAATGCAGGTGTTACTATGGTTGACCCTCCCAGCACCCAAATTTTACAGTTTCTTAATCTTTATAGCAGTAGTGACTTTCATTCATATTTTATTTCAGCAGTATATATCGGGGTCATCTTTAAACTAGTCACTTCCTGGAGAGACCCTTTTTGTGGGTCTCCCCTTTCTAATTATGGCCTCTTATGACTGTGATCAAATCCCAGCAATTGTTTCTGAGGCATGTCTCCGGAATATCTCTCTTTCAGTTCTTAGTACCACTATCTTAGGTCAGTGATTCCTGATGTAAACTACTACAAACCCACCCTATCTAGTTTCCTTCTTCATCATCTGCTGCAAACATTAAAACAAAGCAAAAGAAAAAAAAAAAAACAAACTCACTGCTATCCAGTCGATTCCACTCATAGTGACCCCTCCTTAGGTTCATGAGGTGGTATCTCTACAGAAGTAGAAGTAGATTGCCCATCTTCCTTCTGAGGAGTGGCTGGTGGGTTTGAACTGCCACCCTTCTGGTTAGCAGTTAAATGCCTTAGGCACTATACCATCCAAAACTTAGATTTTGTGATGTTACTACACTACTCAGAAAACTTTGGGTGGTTCAGCCATTTTGGAGCCTGTGGAGGCCTGCTGGGAATAGGACTTCTAAACCAACCAATATGTCTGGAAGGTTGTGGTCCAAGGCTATTTTTGCTGGCTATAAATAGGGTCCCCAGAACCAGAGAGAGCACACAGCTCTTCTTAAAAATTGAAGATGTTTGTGTCAGAGATGAAACTAAATTCTATTTAGGCTAGAGATGTGCTTACATGTACAAAGCAAAGAACAACACAGTGACTCCTGGTGGTAAACGTACCAAAACCAGAGTAATCTGGGGAAAGGTAACTCATGCCCAAGGAAACAGTGTCATGGTTTGTGCCAATTTCTGAAGCAAACTTCCTGCTGAGGTCATTGGGCACAGAATTTATGTGATGCCGTATCCCTCAAGGATTTAATAACTACTGAAAATAAATAAAGTAAAATTGTGTATTTGATTTAAAAAAAAAAAAAAAAAAAACTTTAGCTGGTTCAACCATGCCTACAGAATGAATTGCAGGTTCCTTAATATTGTAGTTTATTTGTGTCCCTGCCTGGTTTCTGTCCAATTATTGCAGCAGCATAGACTTCCAACACTCCAAATCTGCAAACCCTGTAAGTGAGTGTATCTCAATCTATAGTGGAATACACATCACCTGGGGATAATGTTATAATGTAGATTCTGATTCAGAAGGTCAAGGACGGGGCTTGAAATTCTGATTTACAGCAAACTAGCAGGGGTATCTACACTTGTATTCAAAGTTCTTTTGGAGTAGCAAGGCTCTAATTTAGTGTATATGCCATGCATATATGCCACTCTCCGCCTTATCTTGTTCCCTTTGCCAGTATATGCTTTCTCCTTCTGTCTGGGGAGTTTCTATATTCCAAAGACCTAGATCAAATACCATCCTCTCTATATATTTTCTACCTTCTCTACGAAGAATTACTTGAATCTTTATCTGTTCTCTTATAGCACTTTGTTGATACTTGTTTAGTCATATCTATCTCTAAATTCCTGCAAGGTAGTGATGTAACTTTGCAATTTAGTTGAAATAAAAACTCATATCCAAAGTAATAATGTAATGTTATAATTGTGTAGAGTACTCACAAAATCCTGTAGGAATACAGGTATATGAAACACTTGGTGTTTGTCAGTTAAGTACAAGTTTACTATATAATGCCTGGTACACAATATACATTTTCTGTAATAGTTTAGAAAATGATCTTAAGTCCAAAAATTTATTATGGAAAATGCTGGTCAGGTTAGCAGCCATTTTTACTCTATATTGGAGAATTGTTAGATCATAAATTATCTTCTTGAAAAATGTATAATATTTACCATCTTATTTAATGATCCAAAAATCTGTGCCAATCAGAAGTAGGAATGTTACAGTAATTACATTGAGAAGTCAATTTAATGAATGCCCAATATATGAAAGCATTATTTCTGTAATCTTTTTTATTGCCCAATTTATCATTTTTATCATTCATTTACTTATGTTATATAGTTCTACAATGAATTATAGTCCCTTACCCCCTCCCCTATATATTCAAGTGTGATCTTTTAGAAAGCCACAGAAAGCTTTTATTTGAAAAGGGTTTTACTACTTGTTAAAGTGGATCTATTTGATTCTTACGTGTTTTGGATTAATTTCCTTAGAGTCTTCCTTTAATTATATATGCATGTGTTTAAAGAAGTATTTGCTTTCTTCCAGTTTAAATTCTTTTCAAACTTGATCTTGCAGGGTGGACACAAGATTCAAATTGCCTTGTTTACAATGACTTTATGGAATGGTCTTCTAAGCACAGAATACTGAGTTGGAAGGCAAAATCTTTGCATAGTATAAATATTTGTATTGCCCAAACAATAGGATGAATACATAACATGTCTGACACAGGTCACTACATGACTTTGGCCACCCCTACACTTAACCTATATACAAAACAAGAGATAACATATAGCGTTTGTTATGATCAAAATAGAAGATTTTTTTTTTGTTGTTTTTGGTCAGGATATACAGAGGGAAATTCTTGGTAAGAATGGAGCATCTAATTTTTTTAAAAAAATCTGATTCAGTTTCAGATTCAGATTCAGACTCTATTATGAATTTCCTACATGATTTTGGCCTAAATTTTAGTACAATATATATTTTATATAAAAAACTTTAACTGAAATTTTGCAAAATGCTTCCAAATTATTCTTAGGTCATCTAATAAATCACAATGCCAACAGAAAAATAATACTTCCTAGCTCCAAGCAGCTACATTACAGAACTTTTAGAATCAACTGAATATCAATCTACAAATATTGTAAGAATTTCCTTTGAGTATGAACCAGATAATATGAAAATACATATAATAGTAATCAAAATGTTGCCCAAGATGTTCTTAAATCTGTTAAACAGAGAGTAAGAGTGAGAACAACTGATAAAGTTGAAAAAAAAGGGAAGGCTTTTGAAAGTAAACTCTAGAAAAGAGTACAACTTTAAAAAGTGAATCAATCTTTTGCATTATTTATTTGCCAATTTGGTTGACACAAACATAAATTGATTTCTTCAACAAATTAATATGCAAGCAATAAAGTATTGCTTTGTTTTAGAATTTGTGGGTGAAGCTTATGAATAGATTGAGATTGTTTGTCATGTTTTAAACAGGGCATAAAGCCTTCTGGGGGCTCTAGATTCTAAACAGATTTTAATTCAAATTATTTAATTCAAGTATCTCTTGACTGGTGACTGCTTTAAATTAATGGCCAGTTTTATTGGTTCTCACTCATGTTGACTCCATATGTGTCCGAGTGGAACTGTGTATCACAGGATTGTCAATAGCCACATTTTTCAGAAGTAGATTGCTAGACCTTTCTTTTTGGTGCATCTAGGTGGACTTGAACTTCCAACTTTTCAATTAGTCACTGAGTTTCTTAACTGTTTATGCCATCCAGGTATTATAGTGACTGCCTTACTCACTGATACAAACTGAACATAACACTTTGGCTGGAATAGATCCAGAAATGTCAAGCAAACTCTACTTGGAAAACTTAATAGCTTAAATTATGTCATAATGATAAAATCAGATTATAGATTAGGCAGGCTGCTGTTTCCATAGTCAACATAGAAATTTCTTTCTTTCTTCCTTTTTTTGGATAAATTTGGACAGTGTAGATTTAATTCAATCCTGTTAGTGAATAAAATTTATTGAAGTATGATTCTCTAGTGCCACAGAGATAGTTAACATATGGGGTATGGGTATAATTTGGTGTTTTTCATAGTAACAGAATATCTTATCCATGAGCAACCATCTTCTATCCTCAAAATTGTCTGCAGTTGTTCTTTGCAAGGAACTAGAAAAGAGAAATGTGGGCTAATTAGCATACCACACCTAGGTTTCTATGAGTTGAGAATAAAAACACGTATGCTACTAGAGGGTCAGAAGCTTTATCTTTCCACCTAGGGGATGGATGCACTTACAATTATTAGTATTATACATGGAACTCACTGGAGATTCTGTTTCTCATTCTCTAATCCTTATTTGAATAATATACCATTTTTGGAGGGAAGTACTATAAAGATTATATATTCCCTCCACCTCAGGCTTTTAAATAAATAAATCAGATCTCAAGGCCTATAACCAAAGCAATACAGAGACGAGATGTTTAAATGGAGATATGAGATTGGTACATGTGACTCATAACAAAAAGAAGACTGAAGAGAAAAATGCCCTGCCTGGGAGTGTTTTTTTTTTTTTTTAATTATTCATTCATTTATTAAAACAGCCACAGTACAAAATAGTTGTCTTCACTGCTAATATTAAAAGTTTTAAAAGGAAACTCTATAGCTATTTAAGAAACTAGAGAAAGGCATCATCAGATGAGCCATTTTTGAGGGTTCCAAGCCAGAAGATAGGAGAAAGGGCCCAACAGCAGTGTGTATTTCTGGGGCATAATTAGTGTGGAGAGAGAGAATATTTAGAGACCCAAGAGATTGGGACATGTTCAGACACTTACTTAGCATCTTTGATTGCACAGTTAATAATTGTTGTCATATATTAAATTTCTGCCCAAAGTATTGCACTGTGCTCTTTCAGGTAGAATGCTTTGACTTATTCAGTAGAAAGAATTTTGCAGTTGTGAAATGAAAGTCAAAGCCCCTTAGAAAAGTAATCTTAGTCCTTTGGGGCCAGGGTCACTTAACACTAGAATTAATATTAATTGAGATTCAAGGTGATGGCCCTATATGATCCACTCATCTCACAACTTGACGTTGTTTGCAGAAACAATCAAACTAACTTTTGTTATAGAACAACCTCAAATATGTAGGCTTCCTATATAATAATTTAGTGAGATTACAGAAAAGATCTTGTGACTAATACAAATAATATGTTCTTAGAACTTGTTTTGTTATGAATAGAAATGCCACAGTCATAATCTTTGAGATGAAATTTTGCCATGTTGATCTCTTCCTTTTGTTATTTAAAAAGTTTTATTTAATTTCATGGTGAACACCAGGACTATTCCAATTTTCAATGATATTTGTATAAATTATTTTTGCCAATAAAGGATGTAAGTGACTAGATTACTCACACTGATGTATCTAGTCCAGTTTTCATTGAAAATCCAGTTCCAAGGCTGCCATTTTGAGTGAACTGAGATCCTAATACCACTGATGGCCTCCATTTTGGGGTAGACTGTGGGTTATTCTGAAAAGTTTTCCACTACTGTCAACAGCCAAAGTAAGACTGAACACAGAATGGTAGTAGATACTATATTAGACTCTATTTGGGGGAATGGTGTTGGAAGGAAGTGCAAGATAATTTCTTTCCATGCTTGTTCTCTTCCCAAAAGATGGAATAACTAGAAGCCTCTGCTTACAGCTATTGAATCAAAAGAGAAAAACAACAGATAAAATCCCAGAAACTTATGAGTTAGCAGTAGGAATTTTCCTTGTCAGTCTTGGGATACTGATGTTCATTTATTTCAAGTCCATATAATTCCAATAGACCATTTTCCCCCGACTAGCCTCAATCTCAAAAAAAGAACTCAAAACCTTGGTCCTGTCAATTTAGATTTTACCAGGGATATAAAGTCACCACCACTTTCCACAGGAGCTCTGGTAGCTTAGTGCCTAAGGCACTTCACTGCTTACCAGAAGGCTGGTGGTTCAAACCTACCAGCCACTCCTCAGAAGGAAGATGGAGCAATCTACTTCCATAGAGATACTGCCTCGGAAACCTAAGGAGGGGTTGCTATGAGTCGGGTCCGACTAGACGGCACATAACAACAACAGCAACAACCACCTTCCGCAGGGTTCATTCTTGCTGCTCCCTTGGGACAAATAATGGCTTAGCAGGAATTGGTTGACAATCCTGGTGGACTCCTACAGAGCTCTAAGTCCAGATATATTACTTGGATGGAAACATATGATAATCACATGATTATATATTTTTTACCCATTGCATATTTCTATGTATAAAGATGAAAAATGCATCAGGGTTTAGGCGTCCCTTTATTGTATTAAATTAAATAGGATTTAATGCTTGGTTATGTGTCATGCAGATCAGATCCATTTGTAGAAGGCTGTGGAGTGATGAGCTAGTTCAGATGAGTGAATTGCTTTCTCATTACTTTACCCCCATTCTGCTGTCTCTTTTCCTGTCCTTTGTATTATAATGGAGGGCAGCTGTGGTGGTGAAGTGAATATTAACTAACCCCAGTGCCTCAGCAGGTTGTGACTTTAATCCCTGCAAATACCACTAAAATAAAAATTTAATTACACTCAGAGTAGCTCTGTTAATGCCTGAAAAATATTTAACAATTAGTGGTTGGCTTCATTAAGCAAACTGCGTTTCACAAAGCAACCTGAAAAGTCCTCCCAAGCCCTTCCCCCATCCATTTTTTTTTTTTTTAATCTCTCAGACTAATTAGTCTGATGTAAACTCGTAGCACTTCATTTACTGTTACTGAATCTGCTGCTTAGCTGATCTTGGTTCTGAGCTTAACAGCATGTAATAGAATGGGAAGTTGTAAAAAAGAGAAATTAAATTCACTGCACACAGCTACTTAATAAAAAATAATCCTTTTAATAAACCACTAACCATTGTTAACCATTTCCTCATTCATATGTGTATTTGTACATATATACTGCCTATGATAGCTATATGTCAGTTACAGTATTAATTATGGGAGATTCAAGAAAAGCCAGATTACAACTAAATTAACACAGAATCACTTCTATCAAAATAATTATTCTCTGTCCCTGTAGATTGGAGAACAGTATTTACATTTAAATTAATAATGAAATAACAGTTTATACTTTTGTTTGTAAACTAAAAACAAAATTAAGTGATGGGAAAAGCTGTTACAATTTAAATCCTAGTCTCTAATTGATACATGATACTACCTGACCTATTTGGTTCCATGTTCAATCACTCATCCAAACATCAAACATGTATTGACAACTTCATGAGAATTGCTTGGATTAAACAAAGAGGCTAAGACACTTGCCTGCTAACCAGACGGCTGGCGGTTCAAACCCACCAGCCACTCCTCGGAAGGAAGGTTGGGCAATTCTACTTCCGTAGTGACACTGCCTCGGAAACCCAAGGAGGGGTCGCTATGAGTCGGGGCCGACTCGATGGCACATAACAACAACAACGTTATTGTAAATCTCTGCACCAACACCTATGGAATGTTTTTAAATGCCACAAAAGGATGACTTCTATGATCTATTGGTCAAGCTCATTTTCTATTTGAATTCCTAAGGAAGATCTTACCAATAAACAATTGAGAAAATTAAATACAGTAACACTTCAAAGGCAATCACTTATTCAGCAAACTAAAGAAAGAAATAAGAATCAGAAAGTAATTGGGGAAATAAATGGCCTTGAAGTACAAAACAAGTACCAGAGCTGTCAGGGAGCTTAGAGAACATTTCGTGCAACCCATATTTTACAGAAGAGAAAACTGAAATTCAGGGAATTTAAGGAAGTAATCAGACAGGGCAATACAAAGAACTATCATAAAGTTCTTTGGAGAGTCATAGTAGAGTCCCCTAGGCCCTACTCCTGATCTATTTCCTTTTACCTTACACTAGACACAATTACAGCCAAATGCATTATATGATTTCTCTAATCATAATAGATCAGAAGCCACAAATTAGAGGCTGAATAAGGGTTACTAAAGACTTAGCATTCAGAAGCTATGAACTACTAGAATATATGATAAAATTGAGAACTTGCTAAGTAAAATCAAAGTAATCTGAGTAAAGACGGTCTCTTGGTAACACTCAAATCCAGAGGACAAATAAACACTGCAAAATTTTTTGTTTCACAATGTAGATCTGTGATGCTTCAGATAATTGTGTGTGTGTGTGTGTGAAATTCCCTCCTTTGAGGCTTTTAAGATAATTCCAAAGAAGATTAAGGAAATAAGCTGATTTGGTTATTTTCTTTTTGAGACTATCAGAAGGAAAACTATTTTTTTTTTTTTTTTGTACAAGTTCTCACCAAGATTTTCAGTGTAAAGGGAATGTTAAGGTTTTCATCTATCAAATAAAGGCCTGGAATCTTGTCTTTGTGGGATGTTTTCACCTGTATGGAATTCTTTCTTGTTATTATTCCTTATTTATGACCAGGCATTCCTGAGCATTTTGGTTGTTGTTTAATACAGTAATTAAGGAGGGGAAAAAGAAGCTTGTGAGTATTGTTCATGTGTATGTATCTTAAAAGATGTGTTACATACACCCAAACCTAACTCTGCCAGCAGTTTCCAGCCCTATACAAATTTGTACATTTCTGTGTAATTGGTGGGCTATGTTTCAAGTCTCATGGTTGGTTGAGGAGGGAGATGAAATCACTGTTCATAATACTGAAGAGGGAGTACATATGGGTGGTGATTGACATACTTGTATTTTGTCTGAAGAATTGTGTAGCATCTAGCAGGTGTATAAATCCTTCAGTGTAGCAATTTAGTTGTTTAATAGTGGAGGAAATGGCATATTATATTTCAAGTTTGATATCTTTGCAAAATGTGTATTAACACGGTGATATGAATTAATGTGAAATCTTCTTATTGGTTTTCCAGGAAAGCTATGTTTTAATGGTGGATATGGAACTTATGTTTCAAATTCTTTTGTCTATTAGTCAAATATACATGTCTTTATTTCTTCAATGTATGCTGCATAACTATTAACCAAATGTTCATTCACCATCAAATTCTGCTTCTTCGGTGTGTTTTCTCATTCAAAATCACATAATGATTCTCCTTAATGATACAAATAACCCACTTCTAATGGACTATTATACCTCTTTTCCATCCTTGAAAAGAATTATTGCTTTTAGGTTTTTAGTTAAATGCTATACAATTTCAAAATAGTATAATATACTTAAATGATCTTTAAGTCTCTTTGTAAAATAGCAGCAAGTATTAAAAGCCAAACAGAAAAATTATCAAAGTCAGTTCATTTCAATTCAGCTGTCAAAACTTTTCATGTGATAAATGAATAGAAATGCTCTTCTATTCAAGTAAGCAGGTTTGTGGGTGCAACATCTTTTTTTAACTCTGAACAGCATATGAAAAGAGAAAAAGCTTGTCCACACTTGCATTCAATTTGCAAATTGTCAGCTATATCTATGAAATGGGCACTGAGCCTCATCATCTTGGTTAATAGGAAAGAACTTCCCTCTCTTGGAAGCTACATTAAATCTGTCATGTTTTCAGAGTATCACTTCATGTTTATCAGCAAGAATTTATCTAATAGTGTGCTGGTGACATAAAAATATAACATCATCCTTACAATGTACCAGAACACACTCTCACTCACACATGTTCATACACATACCACCCTCCCTCAATCCTCTGTTACCAGTGCCCTAAGAAAAAGAAAAGAAATATATATTAACTTAAATCTGATATTTGTTACTATTTAAATTACAAGAAAATTTATGATTACCTATATAGATAAACTTTATTTCTTAAGTTAAACGAAGCTTGTAGCCTACAGCAAATAAAACCTTTAATTTTGACTATTATAAAGATACACAGAATGATAGCCTTGGAAGAACACAAAGAACCCAATACTCTGGCTTCTGAATTTCACCACTCACAAAAGGTAATTTTTGACCTTTGCTTAAACATCTCTAGAGCTAGAGATTTTATAGTTTCCTAGCAACTTATCATCCTGATACTTATATAAGGAACTACGGTACAGTAGTGCCTAAGGGATTTGCCTGCTAACCAGAAGCTTGGTGGTTCAAATCCATCAGTGGCTCCACAGAAAGGAGAAGGGGCAATCTATTTCTGTAAAGATTTACTGCCTTGGGGTCATTATGAATCAGAATCGACTTGATGGCAGTAAGTTGTTGTTTTTTTTTCCCCCCTAGCTGTTTATCGTCCTGATACATACACAATCATTTCTTATCTCCATTTGAAACCTCTTCCATTTCTTTCTCTGATTTTACATGGTGATCCAGAATCACTGCTTGGAATACTTCCTGTTTAACAGTGATTGAGTTCCTCTTCCTCTGTTGTAAACTGAACATCCAGCACCCATATAATTCTTCTTTTAAAACTTAACTTTTTTTCCAAATCTCAAATGTCTCTGACTGTTTTTGCCTTTAGGGTCACCTTTGGATACTGCCTTGGAAACCCAAAGAGGGGTCACTATGAGTTGGATCCAATTCGACAGCAGTGAGGTTGGTTTGGTTCTGTTTTCTCTATAATTATCAAATAGTATTTTGAGCTTCCCCATTCCGTGGAGTTTAGGATGTCCAGGTTTTCCACTGAATCTCCTTCTCCAATAAGTTTCTGGAACTCTCTGAGGAATGGTTCTATTAAATCAGTCCAAGTGATTGCTTGTCTTTTCTAAAAGCTTCCTAGCTTTAGTCACTACCCCTCTGGAGCACAACAGGCCAACACTTACTATTGGCTACTCTTTACCTAATAGCTCTTCTCTCCAAAACAGAATTCAGGTTATATTTTCAAATTTCTAAGAGATAAAAATAATCTCTGGGCTTCTGAAATGAGAAATTATAACTCTGGTAATTCTTAAGCAGTCCCAAAATCATAAGTTATTCTGTATTTTTTTATAATATTATTCTGTGATAATTAGTAACACAAAAAATTAGTTGCTCTCTTAGATAGTTTTGATCTTTTTGCATGACAAATATTCCAAACCAGAAAAAATTCTTTTCTTTCCAGTTGTACTACTGGAATTTTTAAGAATACATCCAAAATCTTCTTTAAGTTAAGCACTAAGGTATGTCTTGCTTTATATCCCATTTCCTGTTGTAATAATAAAATATTTCTTCTGCTTGATCTCATTTGTATTTTGTCATTAAAATCAATATTTCCTTTGCTAATTAACGTTTTACATCAGTTTTCTATCCAATCATTGGAAAACACCAGGAAACATTACTGGGTGGCATTCAAATAACATACACAGCAGATCGCCTAGCAAGGCTAGCAATACTACACAGAATGACATGCTGTGTAAAGTATACTATGTGAATAAGCTTATTAATATTTATTTTATTGGCAAAGATGATTCTCTCTTAGCAGCAGATAGGGCCAGGAAAACACTTATAATTTGACAACAACTACAAGTAAAACTGATTAGATCAGACCATTTATTTCCTTTGTGCTTCTGTTCTGCTTCCTGGAAATGTCAACCTTAACCTTTGACTGTCATATCAGTGTTTCCTACTTTTGCTTTTAACAAACATCACTGTTTTCTTCTGACCAGTAATGTTCCTATGTTGATTGTTAAACTTTAAATCTCAAAGGAGAATTATAATACCATTCCCCTATTTCCCTGGACTTTGGCAATTTTTTCTCTGGATTCAGCAGTTAAAAAATATAATATATACATTTCTTGAGATATGCTGGCAAAGTGTTATAATGGAGAAACTAAATCCAATTTAATCCCTTACTTCTTCCAAACCTATACTTTTGTAGGGATACTTTGTTTATTTTCTTCTTATTCTTAAAATACCAAGTATATAAAAATTAGAATAGTATAACAAACATCTGTGTATCCATCACCTGGCCTTAATGTTTATGAAAATACAGTCAATCTTCTTTAACTTATACTCTTTAGCTCCTCCCACACCATCTCTTTGATTCATTTGAAGTAAATCCCAGACATTGTATCATTTCATCTCCATATACTTCAGTGCATAATTTTAAAAGATAACACCTTTATAAAAGATAACCTAAAAGTGTGATACTGGCTTAAGAATAGACACATACATCAATAGAACAGAATTGAGAGTACAAAGGAAACCCATATCTAGTGACTTGATTTTCTACAAGGGTACCAAAACCACTCAATAGGGGAAGAATAGTCTTTTCAACAAATAATGCTTGAATAACTGAATATCCACATGCAGAGGAATAAGGCTGGACTCTAGCCTCACACCATATATAAAAATATAGTCAAAATGTAGCAAAATCCTAAATATAAGAGCAGAAACTATAAAGGTATAAATCTTTGTTAACTGAGATTAGCTAAAGGTTTCTTAGACGTGATACCTAAAACACAAGCAGCCAAAGAACAAATAAGAAATTGAATTTCATCAAAATTGGAAAGAAATTGTACTTCAAAGGACGATATTAAGAAAGTTTAAAGACAGCTCACAGAATGAGAAAAACATATTTTCAAATAATATATCTTATTAGGATATTGTATACAGAATATATGAGGAACTCTTACAACTTGATCATTAAAAGAAAATAGCTAAATTTTAAAATTAGCAAAAATTTTGTATAGACATTTCTCCAAAGGACATGTACAAATGGAAAGATGCTCAAAATCATTAGCCATTGATGTTAGGTGCCTTTAAACTGATTTCAACTCATACTGACCTTATGTGATAGAGTAGAACGGTAGAAAGGATGTGGTCTTTACAAGCACAGGTTGTCAGGTCTTTTTCCCATGGAACCTCTGGGTGAGTTCAAACTGCCAACTTTTGGTTAGCAGTCTAGACCTTAACTGTTGTGCAGCTAGGGCTCCTTAATTAGTCACTGTTGTTGTTGTTGCTATGTGTCTTTGAGTCAAACCTGACTCAAAGCGACCCCTCCTTGGGTTTCTGAGGCAGTATCACTACAGTAGATGGTCCAACCTTCCTTCCAAGGAGTGGTTGGTGAGTTTGGACTGCCAGCCTTCTGGTTAGCAGTCAAGTGCCTTGAGCACTATGCAACCAGAGCTCCCTAATTAGTCACTAGGAAAATGCAAATCAAAACTACAATGAGATACCACTTCACAATTACTCTTGTTAGTTGCTTCAAGTCATCTCTTGACTCATGGTGACTTTATTTTCAACAGAACTAAAAGTTGCCCAGTCCTGCACCATGTTCACAATAGTTGATACTTTGGTTCTTTAGTGCTGATCTAACAGAAAATACCACAAATGGGTGGTTTTAACAAACAGGGATTTTTTTCTCTTACAGTTTAGGAGGCTAAAAGTCCTAGTTCAAAGTGTTAGGCTCTGGGAACTGGGTGAAAATCTCTCAGTCTTGGGCTTCAGCTCTGCCTCTTGCTCCTGGCTCACTGAAGCTGGAGGCTTTTCTTAACTCAGGCAGTTGTTGGCTGATGAGGCTGGCAAACCCAAGGTTGACAAGTAAAAAGGCACAGTCCCAAGATTATCAAAGAACATGGCAGGCCACTAGTTCAAGTCTAGAAAAAGCCCCAAGATTGTCAGAGCATGGCAGGCTGCTGAATGAAGATTTGGCTACATTCAGAGTCCAAGTGTACCAAAAATCTGCAGAGACCTTTCTGAAAACTGCCCCTTATGTACTGGAAGCAGACCACATCCCTAAGGCTGCTACTCAGCTGCTCCAGTAGATTTCACCATGGAGTTAATTACCAGTCTCATTATGGGGAATAACTACATCCAGCTGTCCAGACACTCAAAACCAGGCAGAGTCAAGTTGACACATAACCTTAACTACCACAGTTGGTATGTTTCAGTCCATTGTTGCAGCTATTGTGTAGTGCCTTCCAACCTTTTGTGTTCATCTTCCAGTATTATTTTGGATAGTTTTCTGTTGTGATCCATAAGGTTTTCATTGTCTAATTTTTAGAAGTGGATCTCCAGGCCATTCTTTCAAGGGTGCCTGGAAATTCCTCTGAAACCTGTTGGCCATGAGTTCCCCTGTTGATATTTAAAATGCTGGTGGTATTGCAGCATCATAGCAAAATGTCAAACTGACAGATGGGTGGTGGGACCCTAGGGGAAGTTCTGCCTTATTACAGCAATGACTAGAAAAAATAAACAAATGAAAACATGAGTTTCCTATATTATCAGTATTAGATGACAGTCTCTGGAGTTAAACTGCCTTTTTAATTCAATTCTGGCCTCTATCACTTGTTTGTTTATGAGATTTTCCAAGTTACTTAATTTCTTCATGCCTCAGTTTTCACATCTATAAAATAAAAATAATAATAACATCAATTTCATAAAAGGTGCTGGAACAATTAAATAAGTTAATAAAATTAATATATAACAAATTTTGGAGCAGTACCTAGCACATAGTAAGTGAACAATAAATGTTTATTATCTTTATTCCTTTCTCTTTTTATTTTGATTCAGGTGTTAATATATTATTTTCCCAATAAAAAGATTTTGTTGGCTCTACTGATATATTTAGGATACTTTGGAACTTTTGAAAAAGCTCTGGTGATATAATGGTTAAGGCATTTGGCTGTTAACCAAAAGATCAATAATTTGAACCTACCAGCCTCCCCATGGAAGAAAGATGGGGCAATTTGTTTCTGTAAAGATTTACAGCCTTGGAAACCCACTGGGGATTGCTATGAATTGCAATATACTCGATGGCAGTGAGTTGAAACTTTTATCTCTCCAGAAACTATTCTAAATCTGCTGATATGTGGAGACCAAGATTTGAGGTATTAGTAGTAAATCTGATACTCTTATATTGAATTATAAATTAAAAATATATAATTTTATTTTGGTTTAGTATTTTGGGTAATATTTTAGAAAATGGAAAATACCTAGTCCATTATGATCAAAGGAATGTGAAGTATAAAAAAATAATCTAAAAAAAAAAAAAAAAACCTCACTGCCCTGGAGTCAGATCCGACTCATAGCAACCCCTTCTTGGGTTTCCGAGGCGGTAACATTACTAAAGTAGATTGCCCTATCTTCCTTCTGAGGGGTGGCTGGTGGGTTTGAACCACCTACCTTCTGGTTAACAGTCAAATGCCTTAGGCACTACACCACCAGAGCTCCTAAATATAATAGAAACCTTTTTACCCTTTTCTTCCTAAATTTTAGTGATCACTGATATCATGATTTTGGTACTACAATCAGGCCAAAAATTAAAATAGAAAATATTTGCTATTCTGACCTTTAGCTTATGGTTGAAAAAATTCATTTCTATTAGTACCTATCAGGTAGGCCAATTAAACTTTGGCTTATACATATGTATGAGGCTAACATTTTAAAAGAGAGAAAATAAGATAACTGTATGACTTAAGGAAGTATGAATACCAATAATGAAAATTCCTTTTAAGTTTAAAAGAGAACAGATGGAAGATTCACATGGTAGTTTTGGACATAATTCTGGCATGAAGTAAAAATATAAAAACAGAAAATAAGCCAAAAACTTGACTGAAACAAACAAATAAAAAAATCACATGTATTTAAAAAATTCCAAGCATGACTGAAGTAAATAGCTTGGTATTAAAGAATACATGCTATCATATAATCTGTATTTATATGTTCACTCTGTATCTTAACAATATATATACATGTATATGTATACATGTTTCTAATACACTCAGCAGATGTATTAGCAGGTTTTGATGACTTGTGAAAAACATTAAGAAGTAATTAGGAAGACATCCAAAGTTGGTCAGTGCTTTAATAGGTCCAGAAAGTTCATATTGGATGTCCTTATATTTACTAGGTTCTCTCATTCTTTGAGAATAGGTCAGCTCTTTCAACAGTCACAAATCAGCTTAATATGTGAAGTAATCATTAAGTGTGATAACTATATGCAAAAAAGCACTTGCTCTCTTTTGTTTCTTATTTTTAGACTGTTCTGGGCACAGTCATTCCATACAATTTAGTGTTTTTCATACATTGTCACATTCAGGAACAAACAATGAATGCCATTTTTACAGATTTTTTAAAATATTGCACCACAAAATATACAAAATGCTGCATAAATATCCAAATCCTTGCTCTGACATTAAATCTGATAAAAAAAATTTGTGGTCTAAATCAAATGAGTTGACAATTTGTTTTCACTTTGAATGAAAAACAGTTTTCCCTAGGAAAAGTCAGCTGTTAATAGAATAAAAGTAGACTCCTCACTACACATAATTTGTTCACGCTTATAGCGCAAAACATCACTGCAAAAAGGGCAAGGAGGCCACATCTTCTGACCTCCTCTAACCCTACAAAGGAAGACAGGATTACCAGCAGTAACCCAAGGCCTATTCCTACAAGGCCAGACATACTGCCTCCCTCCAGCCCTTTCTCCAACTGTTCCTCCCAAAGCACCCCCCACCTCTCTCCTGGGTTCGATAATTCGCTGCAGTGGCCACACAGAGCTCACAGATTATGGGGTTTATTAGGGAAGCACCACAGGCTACAATTCAAGTTCAGGAAAAATGCTCAGTCTCTCCCAGCCCACCGTCCCTCAGCCAACAATCTCTCACAGTCTTTCCCAGCAGTGCTGGTCCCTCGGTGTCTCACTCAGTAATGTGTGTCTGTTGCATCTCTTTCCCAGCAATGTGTGTCTCAGAAGCGCGTGTCTCTTTCAGCAGCATGTCTTCCTCAACCAGCAGTCAGAGAGCGTTCTGCCTCTAGGAGGCCTCCTTTTGAGCCCGGCAGAGTGGCCAAACTACCCAATCATAGCATCAGAACTCTAAGCACCTGAGAGAGAGTGGGAACCTCCCAGAACATTGTATTGTGCCACACCCAACAGAAAGAACCCAGGTGGATAACATTTACAATCAGGAGATCCTCAGTTGCTCATTCCACCACTGAGTTTACAATGACTTATGGGTAGAAAAGCCATGCTAAGTAATTTACTACACTGCAATCACCTTAAGTCATTCAGGCTATTATCCTGAGATAGAAGCAATGGAACATGGAGAGACTTCTTGAACATGGTCACTATTTTAAAACATGAGCAATTCCTGGTTATTGCTATAGCTGTAAAAGTCAGGTCAAAATTCTGAAAGCAATGTGACATTAGGATATTTATATTTTTGACTGAAACCTAAACAAAGTGAAATTTAGGAACAATTAAAATATATGTTATCAAACATTCTCACACCAATCTCTGAATTTGATGGAAATGTTAGAGTCAAAATTGTTCATCAATATTAAAGTGATCTAGAACATTCATATTAGTTGATATATTCTTATAATCAAAATAGGTAGTTCATTATTTAGTTATTATTCACTTCAAATACACATATTTTTGAAGTTTCTTGTCATTACTTCTCAACATTTCACTATCTGTAGAGAAAGGGTCATAATTTGAGGAAACTTGGGGTATCTACCAGTTATTTACAACAGTGAGGAGTGAACCACGGAGCCCAAGCAGAACTGAGATGTGGTGATTATCTGGCTAATTGTATCAGTGTAGTCTGCAGACAGTAATTTAGAAGAGGAAAAAATCTTTACGATTTAACATATTGAGTTTGTCTCTCTATTGATCAAATTAATTGGATGATTTCCAAATCTCCACTTTACTGAGTATTTTATTGACCTAACATTTGACCAAGAAGCATATAGATTTCAAAATATCTTTTCTTATAGACAGAAAATCAATTTGGCTATTTTAATAAATATAATTGTTTGAGCAAAATTGTTGGTTGAGCAATTAAAATAAATCTACTATCATTATGTTATTTGTGTAGGGCATGGAAATGGAATTGAACATGAAAGAAAAAAAAAGGAAGAAACATATTTTTGACACCAGAAATGGCATAAAATCAAAAGAACCAATGTGATAATTCTGAATTTATGCAGAAATGTATTATTCAAAGAAAATAAGCTTTAAATATTTGCTGAACATTTTCTACACAATTCCATAACAGGTAAGATAAAACATGAATTTTATATGCTTAATTCAAAGAAACATCTTCTTGAAAATACAATGAAAATATTTTCATTAGAAGATACATTGAATGAACGCTGATTTCTTGAAAGATGGCATAGGTGCCAAAGGGACAAGGAGGTTGCATCTTCCGACCTCCTCTAACCCCACAAGAGGAAGATAGAATCACCATCAGTAGCCCAAGGCCTATTGCTGAGAGGCCAGACATGCTGCCTTCCTCCAGCCCTTTCACCAACCCTGATACCAACCATTCCTCCCGCAGCACCCACCACCTCTCTGCTGGGTTCAATAATTTGCTGCAGTGGCCACACAGAACTCACAGATTAGGGGTTTATTAGGGAGGCAACAGACACAATTCAAGTTCAGGAATATGCTCAGTCTCTCTCAGCCCGTCGTCTCTCAGACAACAGTCTCTCTCCCAGCAGTGCATGTCTCTCAGTCTCTCTCTCAACAGCACATGTCTCTTGCATCTCTCTGTCAGCAATGCATTTCTCTTGCATCTCCCAGCTGTCAGTGAGAGATTCCTTCTGCCTCCAGGAGGGCTCTTTTTGAACCTGGCAGAATGGCCAAACTGACCAGTCCCAACATCAGAATTCTATACACCTGAGAGAGAACTTCCCAGAAAATTACTTCATGCATCTCCCAACAGAAATACCCCAAGAGTATAATTTTAACAATCAGGAGCTATTCAGTCTCTCGCAGCAAATTCCACCACAGATTTTACAAAGACCTATGGCTAGAAAACCACACTATGTAATTTACTATACCGCAGTAGGCTAGTGAGGCAGATATCCTAGGCTAGATCCTCTGTTCTACTGTTTACTAGTCATTTAGCTAATATGGGCCTCAACTTTCTCTATTGTAGAATTAGGAAAATAATAAGATAAATTAATTGCCATAGAGTCACTTCCAATTCATAGTGACCCTATGGGATAGACTAGAACTGCCCCATAGAGTTTCCAAGACCCACCAGCTACTCCCCGGAAGGAAGATTGGGCAATCTACTTCCATAGTGATATGTCTCGGAAACCCAAGTAGGGGTTGCTATGAGTTGCACCCAACTTGACAGCAGTGAGTTATACCCTTATGGGAGGGTTCTTCTCTGTACCATGGGGTGGCTTTGACTTGGAATCAACTTACCAGCAATGGGTAATCTTTGTGGAAACAGACTGCCTCATCTCCTGCAGAGCAGCTGATGGGTTCAAATCACTGATGTTTTGTTTAACAGCTGAGCACTTAACCACTGAACCATCAGGGCTCCTAGGAAAATAATAGTGTGTCTCTTATAAAGTTGTTTTGATTATGTAATAAATTAAACATGTGAAACATTTAGAACACTTTTGTTGTTGTTATGTGCCATGGTGTCAGACCTGACTCATAAGCGGCCCCTCCTTGGGTTTCCGAAGCAGTATCACTAAGGAAGTAGATTGCCCAATCTTCTTTCTGAAGAGTGGCTGGTGTGTTTGAACTGCCAGCCTTCTGGGTCACAGTCACGTGCCTTGGGTACTACGCTACCAGAGCTCCTTTTAGAACACTAGATGCTCAAAATATTTTAGTGCTCAATTATACTTTCATCTTGAAACAGTGAATATGTACTCTATTTATTTCCTAATGAATCATTATAGTATTCTAAAAGCAAATTTTTAGGAAGTAATTTTAAATTGGAAACATTCATTTGATGGTTTTGATCATTTTAGTGGGAATATCTTTTTATTGATTTGAAGACTTATAATAGCTGTCCCAATTTTAATTACATGTGGGAGATATATGCATAAACATATTCTATACAGAAGAAAGGAGCTCTGGTGGCGTAGTACCTAAGGCATTTGATTGCTAACCAGAAGGCTGGCATTTCAAATCCACCAGCCACTCCATGGAAGGAAGACTGGGCAATCTACTTCCATAAAGATATACTGCCTCAGAAACCCAAAGGGGGTTGTTATGAGTCAGAATTGACTTGAAGGCAGTGAGTTTGGTATTTTCTTTTGGTATACAGAAAAAAAAAAAAAAAAAAAAGAATCCCAAGAAACCTTTTAACTTATATCAACACATTCTTTGAAATTGTACTGTACACAGATGACAACCATTAAGTTGAACTTATCTGAAGGTCTAACTTCAGTATCAATCTTTAAAAGCTGTCTACAGTAAGTTAGTAAATTTTCTGATTACTTTAACTCTTGTGGTGGATGGGATTGAACTATGTTCAAGAGCAATAAAAAAGAACACTTTAAAAATAATAGCTGGAGCAAAATCTGGAAATACTTGCTTCTGAGTAGAATCTGAGCATTCCTGAAATCCACAATCTAAACATTCATATAAATGTGAACATTTATTTGAAAGTTTGGTTGACTAAGAACAAAAACACTAAAAGTAAGCCAATGCTTTTAAATTCCATGTATCTTCAAAAAATATATATATTACATGTATTCATTGCAATTATATTTGTTCTGGGCACCAAGAGATCACATCATCATGTAATTTTTAAAAATATGATCATATGTGGGTATAATATAAACTGTTTTTTATTTAGTAATGTTGTTTTATATAATTAAGTTATCATGATTTTATTCTTTGAACAGAGGAATGAAAGCATCTCTATGCTCTATAACAGATGACCAAACTCTAGCAAATTGTGTTTCCAAATGGGAACAGAAGCATTGGTATGCGTTCATTTTTATTCGAGCAGTAGTGAATCCAAAATACAATCTCTTGAGTTCAATTATAAAATCCATATGCTTGAGTGAATGCATGGTAAAAATGTGCAACTTCATTACACATTAGAGGCACTACAAATTTCAGTTTTGATTCAAAAAACACTCAAATTGCTAATGTGGCATATACTGCTAAGAGGCTAATTTCACTGCTGTGTGGAGTAATGTAAATGGGCAAGTGGAAACATCTGTATTTTCTCTGCTTTATGAAAGGGACTTTTAATCCAAGGGTGCATCTATGACAGGATAAAGTCTACAATAGCAAGGAATGCTTATCATTATTATTATTACCTAGTGAAGAATGAGCTGGTGGTGTAGTGCCTAAGGCATTGGACTGCTAACCAGAAGGATGGTGGTTCAAACCCACCAGCCACTCCTCGGAAGAAGGTTGGGCAATCTACTTCCACTGACACTGCCTCAGAAACCCAAGGAGGGTCATTATGAGTCAGATCTGACTCAACAGCAGTGAGTTTAAGTAAGGAATGATAGCAAAGGAAAAACAAACATTATAATTTAGCAAGTTGTACCTGAAGCACTAGTACGAATGTAAACTGACTCATAAGGTCATGGGGAAAATTTTTTGCTCCCTTTTAAGGAATAAATTAGAGATGGACATCTACAACTTTGGAAAATAGAGTTAAAGTACTAAGTGATGAAGATAGCCTCCAGTACCTACAAATAATAAATGGACCAAAGTCTACAAAATTTTAGGGTTTATGAATAAGAAAACTTGGTGATAGCATGATTATCAAGATAAAAATATGTGTAATTGTACAAAAATTTAAATAGTTTTAATTAACTCTTAGCAATCAGAATCCTAGAAGAAGTGCAGCCAGAGTGATCTTTGGAAGCAAGAATGGACACACCTCATCTCACCTACTTTGGTCATGTTGTGAGAAGGTGCCCTTCCCTGGAGAAGGATATAATGCTTGGTAAAATGGAAGGTGGCCTTCCCTGGAGAAGGATATAATGCTTGGTAAAAAGCAGGAGTCAGGGGAAGACCCTAAACAAGATGGATTGACACAGTGGCTGCAACGATGGGCTCAAGTATAGCAAGGATTGTGAGGATGGTGCACAAGTGGGCAGTGTTTCCTTCTGTTGTACATAGAGTCACTATGAGTCAGAATTGACTCGACAGCATCTAACAGCAAACAACAACAATCAGTTTATGCTTAAAAGATGTAGGTTCAATGGTTCTAGTACTTTAAATTCTTCTAACAAAGTCCAGTTTTCAAATTTAAAGTATCTCTAAGGAAGCTATTATCACAGAAGGGTCAAATAGATGCTAAAACTCGAGAAGTCTAGATTCCAGCTGAAATAGCTGATTATGGAATTGGAAATAGTTAAATACCGGTAGTGTAGCGGTTAAAGCATCTGGCTGCTAATAAATAAGTTGATGCTTCAAACCCACCAGCTGCTCTACAGAAGAAAGATAGGGCAATTTGTTTCTGAAAGATTTACAACCTTGGAAACCCAATGGTGGTCACTGTGTGTTGAACTCGAGTCAATGGCATTGTGTTTGCTTTATTGGTATGTGGAAACCTGACAGAGATTACCTCATAGAGCTATTGAGATAATACATGCAATATTATATGCAAACTATCTTGAGCTCATTAAAATCATGTTTTCTATATAGCAATTTGGAAGGAAGATTAGGCAATCTACTTCCATAGAGATAGCACCTCAGAAACCCCAGAAGGAGTCTCTATGAGTCAGAAAAGACTCAACAATGCTGAGTTCGTTTTTTTTTTGGGGGGTATAACAATTATTGTTTTATATTTTTTCTGTATCTACTCTTTATGTAAATCAGGCAAGGTGTGCATCAGGATTGTATCTTTTCACCATATGTATTTAATCTTTATGTTGAGCACATAATCCATGAAGCTGAACTGTATGAAGACTATGACATCAGGACTGGAGGAAGACTCATTAATAAAGTGCAATATATATATGACACAACCCTGTTTGCTGAAAGTGAAGAAGACTTGAAACACTTAATGATGAAGTTCAAAGACTATAGCCTTCAGTATGGATCACACCTCAGCATAAAGACAACAAATATCCTTACAATTGGACCAAAAAGCAACATCATGATAACTGGAAAAATATTCGAAACTGTCAAGGATTTAATTTTACTTGGATCTGCAATCAGCTTCCAGGGAAGCAGCAGTCATGGAATCAAAGATATATTGCATTGTGTAAGTCTGTTTCAAGGGATCTCTCTGAAGATATCTCTAAGATGTCACTTTCAATACTAAGGTATGCCTGACCTAAGCCTTGGTATTTCAAGTCACCTCAAATGCATATAAAAGATGGATGATGAATAAGGAAGATTGAGGAAGAATTAATGCTTTGAGTTATAGTATTGACAAAGATTACTGAATATATGATGAACTGCAAAAAGAACAAACAAATCTGTCTTGGTAGAAATATAGCCAGAATGTTCTTTAGAAGTGAGGATGGAGACACTTCCTCTCGTGTACTTTGGTTACATCATCAGGAGGGACAGTCCCTGCAGAAGGACATTATAGTTGGCAAAGGAGAGAGTCTGCAAAAAGGAAGAAGATCAACAAGATGGACTGACAGTGACTGCAACAATGCGCTCAAATATCAATATGATTGTGAGGATGACACAAGACTGGGCAATATTTTTTGTTGTACATAGGGTTGCTGTGAATTAGAACCCATTTGGTAGCACCTAAAAGTAGCTCTGGTGGTGCACCGGACAAGGCATTTGGCTGCTAACCAGAGAGTCAGTGCAGTGATCCAAACTAACCAGCTGCTCAGTGGAAGGAAGCTGGGTGGTCCCCTTCCATAAAGATTTACAGCCTTGGAAAGCCAATGAGGGTCACTATGATTTGAAATCCCCTTGATGGTAGTGAGGTGTTTTTTTTTGTTTTGTTTTGTTTTTTTGACAGTGTCTAACAAGAACAGCAATATTCATTAGAATTGATGATGCTGAACAGCTTTTGAGGTAGCACCCATGATCCCTACTTCCTATTGTTCATGACTTAGTGTAATCCCCAATCCTTGAATATGGGCAGGGTCTATGATTGGCTTCTAGGCAATGAAATGCAGCAAAGGTAAGAGAATATATGTGATTACATGTATGTGATTACTTAATAGTGTTGCACTTGTCTATTAGAGTATTGCTAGCTTTGAAGAAGCTACCTGTCATAAATCCTACAGTTTCAAGGAAATTAATTCTATAGGCAACCTGAGGGAGTTTGAAAGTGGCCCTTTCCTAATTTGAGCCTCTGATGGAAACAGTCTTGGCTGATTCTTTGCATGTTTTCTATGTTCATTTGACAACTGCTCCCTTCTCTCAGGAGACATTTTTGTAAATGTGCTATGCTAATTTTTTACAACAATGTGTAAACAAACAAGCAAACAAACCAAACAAATTTAGAAGGTACATGTTATTCATGCAAAAATAAAATACTCCTGACCCACATGAACTTTGAGATAATAAATATGTCTTGTTTTACACCACTAATTTTTGATACTGTGTAATGCAACAATAAAACAGAAGATGAATACACAGGCATTATGTACATTTGAGGAGCTCTGGTAGCGTAGTGCCTAAGGCACTTGACGGCTAACCAGAAGGCTGGCGGTTCAAACCCACCGGACACTCCTCAAAAGGAAGGTTGGGCAATCTACTTCTATAGTGATACTGCCTCAGAAACCCAAGGAGGGGTCGCTATGAGTCGGGTCCGACTTGATAGCACATAACAACAACAACAACATGTACATTTGTATATCGGAATATAATACATTTATGGATTTTTTTTAATTTGGTGGGATAAATTGATGAAATTCACAATCCCTTTCATGTATATTGAGTTATTCCTGCCCATTCCAGTCAGTGTTTGAATGTCCTCCAAGAATGGCCACTGTCCTAACTCACTTCACAATGTTACTACAGAGGGGAAAAGCCAGAGGGCTTATCATAATGCAGTCAGGTGGAGGAAAAGCAAAGTTGAAAGTGAAGGAGAAATAAAGTTGAAATATGTGGAGCCAGATCTAATCTATGGAAAATTAATTCAAATAGTATCTCATAATTGAAATAAATCTAATAAACATTTCCTAAATTTGGCAGTTCTAACAATCATTGATGGGCTGTGAAACTGAAAGACATTTTTCTAAACAAAAATAATAATAATAAAATAATTTTGATGTATCATTTAAGAAGAGAAACTAAATTATATTTCAATTGGTATTTTAGAAAATACTTCAAAGTCACATGAAGAGATATAAGAGAATATGAATCAAAAAGTATAAGAAAAAAAAATATAGTGAAGTGGTGCCTTTATCTGTTTTTTGTTATTGTTGTTTTTGTGATATTGTTTAGTTAATACTTGTAAATTTGTGTGATTTATTTTCCATTCTAAATAAGTTGTCATTTTTATAATATTTATAATTTCATATTATTTTCTTAGGATCTCTGGTGGCATAGTGCCTAAGGGACTTGACTGCTAACCAGAAGGCTGGCGGTTCAAACCCACCAGCCACTCCTCAGAAGGAAGATTAGGCAATCTACTTCTGTAGAGATACAGCCTCAGAAAGCCAAGGAGGGGTCACTATGAGTCAGATCCAACTTGACCACAGGGAGTTTGGTTTTTGGTTTTGATATTATTTTCTTAAATAAACCAAACCCACTGTCACTGAGTCGATTCTGACTCATAGTGACCCCCATTGAGTTTCCAAGGCTGTAAATCTCCTTATAGGAGATTGCCTCATTTTCCTCCTATGGAGTAACTAGTAGGTTTGCGTTGTTGACCTTCTGATTAGCAGCCACATCTCTGGTGTGTGTACATTATGGCACCAAAGAATGCCTCAAACTGCATAAGCTTCACATCCCACAGAACCTAAATTCACCTCTGCATGAAAGCCAGGAAAGAAAAAATAATAATGAAAAGAAATATTAGTAACAAATATAATAAAATAAGGTAGATTAAGTTCATTAAAATTGGCAACACAGAATCCTTGATGACTTTGACAAGAATTATTTCAGAGGAATGGTATGAACAGAAAATGGAGGGGTAGGTTGGAGAATGAATAGGAAGTGCTATGGCATGCTGATGGTGGATATCAACAAGTACTGATAGCAATTTGGCAGAGATATTTGGCAAATGGGAGCTCTGGTAGCTTAGTGCTTAAGGCACTTGACTGTTAATCAGAAGGCTGGTGGTTCAAGCCCACCAGCCACTCCTCGGAAGGAAGATGGGGCAATCTACTTCTATAGTGATACTGCCTCGGAAACCCAAGGAGGGGGTCACTATGAGTTGGGTCAGACTTGACGGCACATAACAACAGCAACAGCAACAATACATTTGGCAAATAGATTAAGTGGGAGATGGAGGGGAATGTGTGGCCATGGGAATTTTTTTTTAGGTAGAAGCAATCTTGTATGCTGATGAGAATGCTCTACTAAGGAGGGAGATAATTACAATTTAGGATGTTCAGGGGTAACTGTGTGTGGTAGCCATCCTCCCAGGTGACACCTCCCAACATACACACACATACAAATAATGATCACACGTCTTGGTATTTATACTCTTGAGTAATGCTTCCCAAATGTATTGGGTTTGGTCTATGTGATCTAGACCATACAGTAGAAGTGATAGGATAGTTGCTTCCCAAATTCAGTTATAACAGATTACACTTTCCACTTGGCCTGCCTCTTCTCTCACATCACTTGTTCAGGGGGAAGCAAGGGGCCATATTACGAGCAGATGTTTAGTGAAGGTCAAGTGGTAAGGAACAGAAATTTCCAACCAATAGCCGGTAAGAAATTCACTGTTAATGAGTTTCAAAGTGACTCCCCACTCCTAGTAGTTTAGCCTTAAACTGACCTTAGTCTCAACTGATAACTACAAATTCATTAGATATTTTGATTCAGAATCACCTAGATAAATAACTCCTGAACTGTCAATCCTCAAATTGGGAAGATAATAAATGTTTGTTGTTTTTAGCAGTAATTGTTTTTATGCAATGCTAAATAACTAAGACAACACAGGAGCAAAGTCCTAGAAGAGATAAAAATAGAAAGTGGTATAGAGCACAAGAGGATAGATTCAGCATTATTTGACACAGAGATGTTTCTTTCTTTTCATAGAAGAGAAGATAGGGTATATGGGTACAGATGGATAGTAGTTTGTAGGTATGATTGTGAGATCATTAGGTAATTTTATTTTTGTTGATTTTCTTTTCTCAATTATGTATGAAGCAAGTTTTTCAGATGTAAGCAATAGGAAGGGAGTGTAGAAGAGATGAGATGCTTAAAAACTGTAGAGAAAAAATATGAAGTAGTCATCTTGAACGGGAGCTCTGGTAGCATAGTGGCTAAGACACTTGCCTGCTAACCAGATGGCTGGCGGTTCAAACCCACCAGCCACTCCTC
>NW_006921673.1:3179382-3180803 GCF_000298275.1 Orycteropus afer afer | reverse complement strand
GACTTCGTGTCACCTATTTTGGTGATGTTGTAAGAAGGGACCATTCCCTGGAGAAGGATGTCATGCTTGGTAGGGTGGAGGGTCGACGAAAGAGGGGAAGGCCTTCAACGAGATGGATTGACATGGTGGCTGCAATGATGGGCTCAAGTATAGCAGGGATTGTGGGGCTGGCTCGGGATCGGGCAGTGTTTCTTTCTGCTGTGCTTGGGGTTGCTATGAGTCGGAAACGACTCGACGGCACTGAACAACAACAACAACAACAAAGAGTAATCAAAGGCTAGGCCACATGTTGCTTCCCTAGCTTCGCCTTGGGTAACAGATTGGAAAAGAGTTTGGACACGAAGAATGATGTCAGGAAGGTAAAGAAGCAGATTGATACATTCAACTGTTATTTCAAGTCTGTTGTTGGAAAGATAGTCTGCCTCTATAATTCCCTTCTGGGCTCCAAAACTCAAGCCTTGGGCCCAGATAGTTCTCTAATAAGGAGAATGGAAATTTGTTTTTTCTGTCTCTCCTGCTACCATCTTTTTATCTGAAAAGACTTTCTTCCTGTTGTGAGCTCACAGTAATTGTACTAAGCATACACCCCAGGGGAGCCATGTTCTCCTGGTGTCTTTTAACCCACTGTATTATTAATGAGAAAATGCAAGCTTAACAAAGTTAATCTTGTATATAGAGAAAAAATGTTCTTTTTGATTATGCTGTGTCCACCTAAAGAAAAATCACCCCCACTGCTAACAGGGTAATCACAACTGTTTTGCCTGACCACAGACCCTTTTCTTTTACCCACTTTTGCTTTTCCAGGCAATTCAGCATATGTACCTCTCTAGTTTATATTATAAACACTCCAGGCCCAAATTCCCCTTTGTCTGTTCACCCACAGCACATTGAGAGGTGGGCAAGGAGGTGGTTAAAATCATCTCACCCTTAGAAGGGGTCTTTTTGGAAAACCTGACTCCTGAAAAACCCTACTCCATTTATTATCATCCCGATTAATATGTAATTGGGAAAGACCTGTTACCATATCAGTGGCTAGTGTGATTGTTCATTTTGATCTGCACTGCACTGTTTGCTTTCTTTTACTCAGAATATCACACTGGTGGGAGTCCCTTGGTGTGCAAATGGTTAATGGGCTCAGATGTTAACCAAAATGTTCGAAGTTCAAGTCAACCCAGAGACCACCTTGGAAGAAAAACCTGGGGACAAGTGAAAAAGCAGCCACTGAAAACGCTAAGGAGCACACATGAAGTCACCATGACTTGGAATCAACTTGACAGCAACTGGAGTACTTGAGAGTTCTGTAGACCACTAAGAAAAGCCTTGTCTTGTGGGGACCAGGTTTGCTGGTCCAATAGAGCCTGGTGTAACCACTGAGACTATGGCCCCTAGCTGCCCTTCAGGTCTGGAATTGAACCCACAAC
>NW_006921673.1:3176312-3179126 GCF_000298275.1 Orycteropus afer afer | reverse complement strand
TGTATGAAAAGTGAATTTACTCTGTAAATCTTCACCCAAATCCTAATAAAAAAAAAGAAAAGCCTTGTCTTTTATATTCAGTAAATATATGTTGTTGGTGGGGACTTGGAATAATCTAGCAATTAGCTAATCAGTTTGTTCTTCTGCCCTTTACCATTTCCCAGAAGGGTTGGGCTCTCCTTGAGGTGAGAGTGGAAATAGCAGTCAATATATTGCAACACGATAATGTAGCATGTTGTAGCATGTAGCTTATTGAATGATTAAGTTAATAGTAAGTGTGGATTGGTCAGAGAAATGGTTTTCATTAGTTCATGTCAATATTGGGAAGTTATCAGAGTCTAGGGAGGAAAATGTGTAAGTAAAAAAAATAATATTGAATATCAAGGTCTGATTTTATATCTAAAAAAAAATCTATAAGTAATATGTATTTATTATTTACAGGATGCAAATAAATATAAGACTAATATAACAAATAACCAAGTACACATTACCAGCTTAAGAATTAGGAATAACAGACATAATTGAAACTCTCTGCCTATGAACCCAAACATTTCTTCCCCAGAAGTAGTAGTCTTCCTATTCTTATTTATTATTCCCAAGCACATTTTGTAAGTTTTTGAATTTTATATCCATAAACAAAATATCCTGTTTTACATGTTTTTCAGTTATGTAGATGGCTTTAAACAGTATGTATCATTCTGCAACTTACTTTTATCCCCCTTATTATTATATTTTTAGATTTATTCATGTTGTTACATGTACCCCTGCTTCATTCATTTTGATTGATAATAGCATTTCACTGGCTGAGTCTATCACAATTCATGTATCTGCTTTCCTGCTGATAAACATTTAAGTTATTTCCAGTTTTTCACTATTCCTAGTGATGCTAGAATGAACATTGTGAGAAAATATCTGGGTGCAAATGTTTAATGGTGAAATTTCTGGGTCCTAGGGCATGCATGTCTTTAACTTTCTGATATTTTGATAAAACTTTTTTCTATAATATTTGGAGCAGTTTGTACTCCCTTCTCCCAAGCAATTTCTGAAAATCTCTGTTGCCCCCACATCCTCACAAGTATATTAAAATATGTCAGTCTGCTAGCTATGAGATGTTATCTCATTATTTTAATCTGAAATTATTTAATTAAAATAAAAGCTCTGAAAAATAAGACTTAACCAGCACTCTTTAGATGGTAAGGTCTCTCAATTGGCTGTCACTGAAATTCTTACTGAATGAGTACAATGCATGGTCCCCTGGGGAGAGCTAGGGAATCTCCTCAGATAGAGCATGAGGTGTTTATATTTATCTAAGATGGCTTGGCATTAAAGACAGAGAAATGATAGATAGGGAAAGAAATGATGAAGACTAAATGGAATGTATTACTTCTATTACTATAAAATCAAAGACAGGTAGGTTTGGAACATAAAAGATCAAAGAGCGATTCAGGATTAAAGGGAGAGAATGATAATGAAAAGTTGCTTAAAATCATGTATGTTACCTGTTTCCTTAGAAATTTCCTTTTTAAAGTGTATTCTTAGTTTACCCTTTTAAGACACCAATGTCTCCATTATGTCCTACTTAGGGCAAATTGTTTACTGATAGTAATCACAGAATCATAGTATTGGAGAGTGTGGAGGAATCTTAGGCATCATTTCATTTTGTACATAAGAAAACTGATGCACAAATAGCAGTTACACATTCATAATGAACAGGTTTTAATAACATTATTGAAGAAAGAGATAATTGGGGTTATCTACTGGTCTGTGATTATTGGAGTAGTCACCTGATTACCTATATAGATGAAAAACATCCTTTCTGTGCCATAACTAAGGGGACTTGGTGGAATGATTAAGTGCTCTTGGATGCCAACTGAAACTTTGGCAGTTCAAGCTGATCAGCATCTCTGCAGGAGAAAAGATCTGAAGATCTGCTCCTGTTAAAGATTACAGTTTAGGAAACCCTATGAAACAGTTAAAGATTACAGTTTAGGAAGCCCTGTAAGTTCAGTTTGTCATGCTGTTGTGACTTACATATTGCTCTGAGTCTTGTGGCTATGCCACCGGGCTATGCCACCATTGGGTATGGTGGACACATTTCAGTGGAGCTTCCAGATGAAGAAAGACTGGGAAGAAGGATGTGGTCATCCACTTCTGAAACAACTGACCAGTGAAAACCTTATGAATAGCAATGCAACAGACTGATATATTACTGGAAATCCTTATGAATAGCAGTGAAATGTTTTATATAGTGTTTGAAGATGAGCCCCTCGGGTTGAAAGGCACTAAAATACAACTGGGGAAGAGCTGTCTCCTCAAATTAGAGCTGACATTAATGATGTGGATGGAGTAAAGCTTTCGGAACCTTCATTTGATGATGGGAGAAGACACAAAATGGAAAAAAACTTGAAAAAATTCATTAATAATTGGAATATGGAATGTACAAAATATTAACCTAGGAGAATTGGAGGTTGCAAAAAATGAAATGGAATGCATAAATATTGATATCCAAGGCATTAATGACCTGAAATGGACTGGTATTGGCCATTTTGAATCTGATTATCATATGCTCTACTACTCCAGGAATGACAGACTGAAGAGAAATGGTGTTGTATTCATTGACAAAAAGAACATTTCAAAATCTATCCTGAAGTACAATGTTAAGAGTAATATGACAATATCCCTACTCCTATAAAGATGACCAATTAATACTACTGTTATTCAAATCTAAGCACCAACCAACTCCATCTACATCATTAAGGTCAACTCTACTATGGCTAAGACACTTGCCTGCTAACCAGACGGCTGGCGGTTCAA